>NC_073253.2:12880833-13211666 GCF_029289425.2 Pan paniscus
CTGGATTAAGAAAAAAAAGAGAAGGCTTTGAAATTTGTATTTACATTATTTCTTTATTTTGTCGGCATGTTAAATGATGTATAGGTGTATTATGCTTGGAATAACAAACAGATGCTGCTTTTGTTATTTTTATAACATGATCATTTACCCAACTTTATGGTTTAACCCTAAAGAGTTCAATTCAGTATATTTCTTAATTCCATAAAATTATACCATGTGATTCATTTTACTTGATTTAACAAAAATATAAATACATTGTAATTCATTTTTGGTAAACCATTTCACAAAAGTGTGGGGAAATTAATTTGGGAATTACTCTCCTCATTGAAAAATATATCATTTGCTAAAATAAGACAGTAAAACAGTACAGTTTAAATATTTATAAAAATAGGAAAGTTTGGCAAAAAGAGAGGAGTACACACCTGTGACTACTGAGTTGCTGTGAAAGTTTCATTTCCTGATACAAAATTGTCTAAAGCACTTGGCTTTTGTTCAGTCACAATCCAAAGAACAAAACCAGCCAAGTTTTATATAACGAACATCTAGTTCCCTAGAGCCTTGTATCAGAAAACCTACACAACTTTTTGAATATTCTAGTTAAATTTGCAATAAAGTTGTTAAATGTTTTTGGGTATATAGCCCTCAAATTCTGAGTGCTACAACAGTCAATTCTGAACACTATTACCATTGCTATTAACCCTTGATTTTCAGAAATATTTATGTAAATCTACAAACATTACAAAGACTCTAACATGGTCTCCTCCCTTCAGTTTTCTTTGAACTTCAAATAAGAACTGTCTTGTAATATCTTTTATTATTTTGAAGTATACTCATGCAACCAGAAATAGGAGGTGTGACATTTAGTATGAGTGAGAGTTAATATATATGGTGGTTTAATTTGCTTCATACATTGCATTGGGGTTAAAATTCATAGTGTCAAAATCAGCTCCTTTCTTACATGTGGTATAAAATTCTGTCTGATGTTTGTCTGTCTAGCTCCTATCCTATCTAACACCTACCTTACTTGACTAGATCCTTTATAGGTACCAATAATTACATTATATTTTTAAGGAAATTTTAAATTCACTGAAAAGAGCTGAAAGAAGGACAAAAGCAGAAAGGGAGAAATATATTATTTTACATTGAGGACATATTTTGAAATGCTTTAATTAGTATGCAGCAGGAAGGTATAATAACAGCTGTAACTTCCTTGATTGGTGAAATGTCACTCCATAATACAAGTTTATTTACTTTTCAATTATTAATTGAAGAGTCTTATCATTATTTCATCCTATTACTGATGAAACCAATTACTAAACCTATTACTAAAACCAATACTAATCTAACATCAAACTGATGGTGAATTCTATAACCTTATTTGTGGTTCCAAATCTTCACCTTTTAAAATTCTATTTTGCATTGTGGCCACTTCCTTTCTCCTTATACCCAGGACAGTCATGGAAATTATTTCATTTCTAGGCCTATGACAGGAAACATAAATTTTATTAAACAAGAATGTCCAAAAGTACTTAGAAAGTTTCATGTTATTGATCTCAGTGATGATTACACGGTTGTTATCATGTTGTGAAAAATTTCTGCTGCAATATATTTATGATTTAAGCTTTATTTTTCATATATGTTGTGTATCAATAAAATCTTTACAGAACGTTATCATCCAATTAAACACCTTATGAAATTAGAAAATCACACAAGACTGATGGATTAAGATTTAAGGGTGAAAACCACAGGAAGGCTTGATGATTTGAAGCTTTCTTTTCCCTATCGTATTTGTTATCTGAGACACTGAGAATTGAGACTTAGCCAAGGCAGTTGGTCTATGCTGGAATAGAAGAATGAGCAGAGTATATGGCTTTCTGTCTTCCAAAAATTCACTAATATTTTTCTCTAGACAGGAAACCATTTTATCTTTACAACTTTCTTGTGAATTTATTATCTTGATATATCATTCTTGATATTTCAATGATGTTTCTAGATCATTGTAATTGCTGCATATCTACTAAGTTTTATATTTCTTTAGGTTCATTTGTATCTTATTCTTGAAAATTTTCTATTAGAATTGTGTATTTTACTCCTTAGAGTGTTTTCTCTTAAACTTAAAAAAGATGTTCTTTAGTTCTTTAGCTTATCTTTCAGGGCCTTTTCATTTTACCCACTTACCAATTTCTATGCTTATTTTTCTTGTTGGTTATTATATTAATACAATTTAATTCCACAAATTAGACACTAATATTTTATCATTTGTAACAAACTGAATACTTTTCCACCATAAAAATCACACTTTTTCTTATGATTCATAGTCTGTCTAACAAATGGCATAATGTGAAGACAAACATTCCCCTAAGTCCTTTTGGGTCCTTAAAATAATTTATATAAATGTCATATCGTTATAGAAAATATGACATCAGATTTTTCAAAGTCTTTAAATATCTTCTTATATGTTACTTTTCTCATTTTTATACTTGATTCTACATGAGTTATTGGAAATTACCAAATATCTTGTGTACTGCAAGTTCATCATCTAGGATTGAAACAAATGTTGGGGCATAATTATAGACATACTGTTTACAAGACTGTGTGTGTTTGCATGTGTGCACATGTGTGTGTGCATGCTTGTATGTGAGTGTGTGTTTAAGCCTCATTTTCATCTGCAATTATGGAAACATTTTTCAGTGAGAGGCTTAAAGTGTTTTTCTGCATATAATCCACAGAAATGTTTTTCTTTTTACTTGGTAACTTATAGAATTGCTAGTATTTCTGTCTAAGGGGAAGATGGAGAATAAACATAGAATCATCAGTGTGTTCTACATGATTGTATTGCTGGTATATCTACCTTATAAAAATGAGAGACAAATTTAGCGTCTGGCTCTGAGTGTGCGTAGAGTTCAGAATAACATTTCTATTAAAATATCTTCAAAATTGAACAAAATATTGGAAACATTTTTCTTATATCAGACAATAGGCAGTGTAGGGCTACGATTCTTAAGAGACAGGAAGCTAACAAAGTAAGCTCAACATTTTCCCCAGACGTTTTGGCCAAGGACAGTTCTACACAGTAGCTAAAGGAGGAGGGACTGGAATAAAAACCAGCAATCTTGCTGAGTGGAGCAGACAGAACACAAAGTTAAGGGAAAAGAAGAAAATGCGGAGAAGAAGTGTTCCAAAAATCTTCATAAGTTTGGCCTTGAGCCTTTGGCATGCATAGAGTGAAATTCTACAAGGGAAGACTAAGAAAATGTTCCTGGAAAATAATTATGAGGGAGTTATAATTCAGACAATTCCCAGAGCTCATGGATGGCAACAAACCTTTGCGCCCTCACTAGCTGGAGAATAGAAGGTGGACTAAATACAAGCAATATTGAGTAGAGACCACTATGCTTGAAAAAATAAATTAATATAAAATAAAATATTATCTCTTAAAAAATAAGACATTTAAAATTTATTGTCTTTCCTATGGCCTTTGCCAGTTTTTGAAATTAATGTGCCAGTTTTCATAAAGTTGGAGAAATATTTGTTTATTATTGAGAACATTTTTCCAAAAATAATTTTTATTTCTGGAATTTTTAAATTATTCATACACAAAATTTTCTGCAACTGTACATTTTAAAGCCATATTTTTTTCTTCAACTTTTATTTTAAACAAATTTACTTTTAAAATTCTTGGCTGGCCATGGTGGCTCACGAATGTAATCTCAGCACTTTGAAATGCCAAGGTGGGAGTATTGCTTGAACTTAGGAGTTCATAACCAGCCTGGGCAACAGAATGAGACCTCATCTCTTACAAAAATTAAAAAATAAAATAAAATTCTAGTATGTGGCTTCAGTATGTTCACTCTAATTACATTAAGTAAAAGATGAGAATATGCCCACATTTATGCTTTCTTCTTTAAAAGTTTCCCTTTCTAAATAACCACACAAGAGATCATTTTCCCCACATGTTAACATGCTCTAAGATATAAGTCTAGACTGTTATAGTCTAAATTGCATTTGTATAATCTCTCTCTGAAAATACTGATTGATTTCTGCTTTAAAATTATTATCATTATAATTATCATGTCATGTATTATCACCAAATTCATTTGATGGTATCACCAAATTCATTTGGTGATAATCATTCTTTTTAAATAGTTAAGCCATTCTTTTAGTCGTAATTCGAAAAAGATACTTGCACACACATGTTTATAGCAGCACAATTCACAATAGCAAAATCGTGGAACCAACTCCAATGCCCATTGATCAACAAGTGGATAAAAAAACTGTGATATATATATATGATGGAATACTACTCGGCCATAAAAAGGTATGAACTAACAGCATTTGCAATGACCTGGATGAGATTAGAGACTATTATTCTAAGTGAAATAACTCAGTAATGGAAAAGCAAACATTCTATGTTCTCACTAACATATGAGACTTAAGCTATGAGGACCCAAAGGCATAAGAATGATACAATATACTTTGGGGAAGAGTGGGAGGCGGGGCGAGGCATAAAAGTCAACAAGTATGGTTCAGTGTATACCGATCGGGTGATGGGTGCACCAGGATCTCACAGATCTCCACTAAAGAAGTTACTCATGTAACCAAATATCACCTGTACACCAATAACTTAAGGAAAAATAAAAATTTAAAAAGAATTTTATACACCAAGTAAACCCAGGAAAAAAAGGTAATAGTACTTTTTTGGGGGGCAGAAAAAAAACCCGAAAACACTCTTTTAAAATAACTAAACCATTCTTCTTAAATAGTTGTTACATTGTGAGAAAGAGGTGATGAATAATGATAGCATATCTCATTCTGTGCACATTTGCAAAGTTGTTGCTTTTGATCCAAAGGATGATACCTTACTTTTATCTTTAGTTTTTCTTCTGATTCTGCTGAGATGTGTGCATTTGTTCTTTTTCATGTTAATTTGAGAAAAGTTTTAATTCCCCATAGTGAGGGTGAAATTATAACAAACACTCATGTATATTCTAACTAGAATTAAAAATAATATTAAAATTTAACATAACTAAATCTGCTTTCTTTAATAAAAATTACAAATTTTACAGACACAGTCAAAATAGTTTTAAAAATTCTTCCCACATTCTGTTCCACTCCCTTTCACACTCTCCCAAGCATCACTATTCTTAACTTAGGCTGTTTATTTCTAAATGTTGTTAATATTAAATTCTATTCCTTATATATTCATTAATAATAGATACGTATATCTTATATACAAGTGTTTTTATTAAATTTACATTGAACCTGTGGTATTTAAAGTATAATCTGGTGACTTGTTTCTTGATCAACACTTGACATTGAAAATCTATCCATATAAAATTGCCAGTTCATTAATTTCAACTGTTGTATGACATTAATGATAATGCGATTTATTCATTCATTCTCCTAGGGATGGCTATTTTTGTTACTTCTGAATTCTACTACAAAAGAGTGCTGCAATAAAAATCTTTGAACAAGTTCTAATGCCATTCAACTGGAATTGAAGTTTTCAATCATTGGATATGTCAAAATTTAATCAGATTGTATATTGTTCAATTACTTTCAAATTATGTACACCAAGTCATTCTTGCTCTGGCAAAATAAGAATATTTTCATTAATATATCATTCAACTTGAAATTGCCCAGCTTTTCCTTCTCATTTCCCCCCAGTCAAATGAGTTGAATTAATACTGTCTAAAAATATATATTCATTTGCTTACCTGTTAGTATTTGTTCCATGTATTAAGAAGCTTTGCTAGTATATGAAAATATATGTATTACCATGTCTTGTGAATTAGTACTTTTATCATTTTGAAATGTTTGTTTTCATTTCTGCTGACCGTTCTAACCTGGGTATCTATTTTGACTGGTTTTTAATGTAACTACTAACATCTTTTTATGTTCAACACTTTTTCACAATTTTACTTTCAATGTCTTTATTTTTAAAATGTATCTTCTGTAGACAGTGTACAGGTGGTCTTGTTTTATTGTAAATCAAGTGACAATCTCTATTTCATAATTGACATATTTAATCCATATATATTTAATTTAATTGTTGTTACTTTGAGACTTAATATCCAGTTTTACTATTTTGGCCCATTTATTTTTGGTTTGTTTGTTTTAGATGTCTTGCCTTATCTTAGATTGATTGATATTTTTAGTATTTAATTACATTTCTTTTATAAATGTAATTAAATTTCTTGAATATTTGTTTTTATTTTAGCAATTGCTCTGGGAATATAAAAATCATCTTTAAAATCTATTTAGAGTTAATGGTACTACTTTATGCAGTAGGTAAAAACATTTCACTAGCACAATTTCATTTGCAGGCACCTAACCTTCTGTGATAGTATTGTCTTATATTGTTATATTTATGAGATACAATCACCACAGTAAAGTACTATTTTCTATTCATTGTGCCATCTTATAAATAAACAGATGAATAAACAGATATTTTTGAACAACCTTTGCTTGCCAAGATAAAGTAACGGGCCAGAATTTCCTTTCCAATAGAAATCAAAAAACAAAAGTTTGAATAACATAAATGTCAACGTTTTCAACATCCACAAGACATCAGGCATAGAGGGGCAGTGATTCCTGATAGATGGAGAACAAGCAAGATGAATCTGAAAGGGCTTCTTCAACTTATTGCCTTTGAGCAAGTTTCTAGACCGCAGCATTGGGAAGAGAACTTAGAGAGAGCCCTGAAGACTCCTGGGTTGAAGAGATGGAGCTAAGATTCCAGGAAGACCATGGCAACTAGGTCTAGTATAGAGTATCCATAACTTTTGGGATATACTGTCTCCCCTCCCGTGGGCATTTGAAAGATTACTGATTGATATATTCATGTGATAAAAGCACCTGGAAGAATTAAAGGTAACAACACCCAGGGCTATACAGGATATGGAATACTTCTTGTTTCCAATATCAAGTCTAGAAAACCCCTTCTATTATGTACCATTGGTAGAATATTTAGAAGATTCCGATTGCAGTTGTGAGCAACAAGTAAGCCTTAGACGAAGCACAGATCAAATCACACCTAAAAATTTTAAAAGCAGGATGAACAGTGATCAAGTAACTTAACTTCATGCCAGAGAAAAGCAAAAGTATCTATCATTTATCTATCATCTATCTATATCTATCTAATGTATCTATCTACACACACACGTATATATGCACACAAACATATTTATTACTCAACAAGATAAAATTCACCACCTGTGACAAGCAATCAAACTTTACAAGGCAGGCAAAGAAGCTGGAAAATATGATCCATGCCAATGAATCAATAACAATCTGTTGAAACAGTCCTTCAAATGACACAGATGTGAGAAGTGGAAAACAAAGAATTTAAAAGTTATTATAATTCATTTTTTATGTCCTCAAATTAAAGAGTCATTTTCATTAGAAATAAACAAGAATAAAACTAGGAAAAAATTACAATATTTGAAATAAATAAACTGCATAGGGCAAATGCAGATTCAACATTGCAAAAAAAAAAAAGATTAATGAATATGAACACATAGCAGAAGACAAGGGGAAACAATACAAAACAAAAAAGTAGAGAATGAGGGGAAAACATTATTAAATATAATGAAAAATAATTGGCATATCCAAAGGGAGAATAAGAAAAAACAATTGGAGAAATGACAACTGAAAATTTCCCCGATTTGAAGAATATTGTAAATGCTTAGATCCAAGCAGTTTAATGAACCGTAAGCACAGAAGGAGGAGGAAGAGGAGGAGGAGGACAGTGAAAAGGACAGGGTGACAATTACACCAAGAGGGATGATATAATTTTTCAAATCCAGTGATAAAAAAATCTTAAAGAAAATTGATGATAGAAGACACATTTGTAAGATACTATGAAATAAAAAAAGAATGTTAGCAGATTATGCATCAAAAGCAATGGAAGTGAGAAGAAGGTAGAGCAACACTTTCAACTCACAGAAAAAAAGAAAAAGTCTATTTTAGATATCTGTATCCAGGAAATATTATATTTTAAAATAAGGATTAAAAAAAGGATTTGTTCAGATTTACAAAACTTTGTTCTGACGACAACAAAAAGGATTCACCACCCGCAGACCCACAGTGTGGGAAATGTCAACGGAAGCTCTTCAGGTGGAAGGCAAATGATATAAGATGAATTCAGATTTCCATAAAGAAATGAAGAGCACAGGAAAAGAGAACAGTGTAGATACATGCATAAGAATGTTTTCCAAACATTTAAATATCTTTATGACTTAACTTACTTTTTAAGCAAAAGTAATATTATCGATTAACTATACTCATTATAGCCTTAGAAAAACAAGACCTGCAAATGTAAACATAGACATACACAACTTAGTACAGTAACTATTTGTAAAGAGATACCTCACTTTGCAAATACGTACTAAAAATTCCTTTAAATAAATTATTTTATTTTATTATTACCTTTAATACTTTTCTACAAATAAGAATACTTAAAGATTAGAATCTCAAAATAATAATCTCTCTTGCTGTCAGTAATAAGCAACATATGTAATCTCCTAAATTATCCTTAAAGTCAAAGTGGAAAATATAGTTTTTGTAAATTTTTGCTAAACACTAGACTATTCAGTAATTTAACTCATTTACCAAAATATTATGTTTATAGTTATCTTTGATTTTACTATAGAGTATTTATTTTTTTAAACTTTTATTTTAGGTTCAGGGGAATATGTGCAGGTGTGTTATATAGGTAAACTCGTGCATGGGGGTTTGTTCTACAGATTATTTTGTCACCCTGGTACTAAGCGTAGTACCCAATAGTTAATTTTTTGGATCCCCTCTCTCCTCCCACACTCTACCCTCAAGCATGTCCCATTGTCTGTTATTCCCCTCTTTGTGGCCATCTGTTATTATTGAGCTCCCACTTGTAAGTGAGAACATGCAGTATTTGGTTTTCTGTTCCTGAGTTAGTTTGCTAAGAATAATGGTCTCCAGCTCGATCCATGTTGCTGCAAAGGACATGGTCTTGTTCATTTTTATGACTGCATAGTATTCCATGGTATATATGTACCACATTTTATTTATCCAGTGTACCATTGATGGGCATTTAGGTTGATTTCATATCTTTGCTATTGTTAATATTGCTGCTGATCATTAGAGAAATGCAAATGAAAACCACAATGAGATACCATCTCACATCAGTTAGAATGGCTATTATTAAAAAGTCAAAAAACAACAGATGCTGGTGAGGCTGCAGAGAAAAGGGAACACTTATACCCTGTTGGTTGGAATGCAAATTAAATAAACTATTGTGGAAAGTAGTGTGACTGTTCCTCAAATAAGCATTCTTATTTGTAGAAAAGATCTAGAAGCAGAAATAGCATTTGACCCAATAATCCCATTCCTGAGTATATAACCAAAGGAATATAAATCATTCTGTCATAAAGATACATGCATGTGTATGTTCACTGCAACACTGTAAGGCATTTTAATTTTCATTCTGACTTGTCTCTTGATCTCCTCTATATTAAGTCATTTTTTCCTTCACCAATTAAAAATTTCATAAGTCAACTGTGTTAACAGTGATTTACAGTTTTTTTCTTTGAGGCACACATTGCCCATATTTCTCACACTTATTCTTTTCTCAACACTATCACTAATATTATTTTTCCTAAAATGAATTTTTTTACATCACTTTTCCCCATCAAAGGTTTTTTGGAGTCTTTTTCTAAGAAAGTATTACAATCTGGTCCCAACTCAATGAGTTGTCATACAAAGTGCATTGAGCGAATCTAACCACAATAGGTGCTTAATACATCCACTTAAACAACTTTATTCCCTGCCACTCCACCTCATATGTCATTTATTCCAAACATGGTGAGCTCTTCATAATTATCTGAGTATAACTCAAGGTCATCCCTTATAACAGTTTCATGCTTTTTCACCTATTATTTTCTGTCTTCACTCCTACTTTGATCTTTTCAATAGCGTCAGAAGAAGTGCTCATGGCCTTCCTAATTAGGCGTAGTTATCACCATCTCTGGACTCCCTAGTCCTTTGCTTGAACAAAACCAAAACTGTGGTTTATTGGACCTTGCTAGTTGCATTTTCAACCCTAAAATCATTGTACATGCTTAGGAATAAGTCATTTCTGAAATTATGGCTTGAGAATAACAAAGAATGTTATTTACAGAACTCAGTAGATCCTGGTTAGCCTTTAGAAGTGATCCCAGTGGGCTCCTTTATAAAATATATTTTTATCCATTAAATATTGACATCCCTACATCTGGCATTGCAAACTACACAACTGCAAGAGAAATATGGTCCTGTCAGTGAAAACAAAAAATGACTTTAAGATGTAATTTTGATAGGTTTTGGTACACTAAGGTGTCATGTGGCAGGCATTTAGAAAGTCTTTTCATTGATATTTTACTAAAAATTTGAATAGCTTATAAATGACTTTAGATAGTGTTTTTCCTAAGATATTTTTTAGAGCATGTTTTAGAAAGAGCGGATGGATAATCCTCCAACCCAGGTGACG
The DNA here is from genome assembly GCF_029289425.2 of Pan paniscus. Classification (NCBI taxonomy): domain Eukaryota; kingdom Metazoa; phylum Chordata; class Mammalia; order Primates; family Hominidae; genus Pan; species Pan paniscus. Next base: position 12,891,341 of record NC_073253.2, read on the forward strand.
CACAAGGGCCCAGGAGATCACAAGAGTTACAGGAAAACAGGATGTGAAGAGATGCCTCAGGTGTGTTTGAATTGTAAACACTTCAGCATTATTTAGGAGCACTCTAATCCACCCTTCTCAGAGAATTGCTAACACACTTCAGGTTAACCCTAAGTCCTATTTTTAGCTTATTGAGAAATGTAACTTCCAGATGTGCTTTTGGTTATGCCAAAATTTTGCAGTGAACATATTTTCAGGCGGTAAAATTGCAGAAACGTGACTAACATTTTAAATGTCAAACAAAGTTCTGTCATGAGTGCATTGATTTTTTAAAAGTCATATAGTACTAAAAGTCTTATATCAAAACCAAGTCCCTTTTGAAACCCATATTCTCAGGCCACACTCTGTTCCCCAGTTAGTGACTTTCACTGCTTTATTTTTACCTGTATATTTTAAACAATATGTTTATAATTTAATTCCTTATGGTACCCACTTTAGACGATATGCATTTATTTATTGGCCTTTAGTGGTTGAAGGATCCATGTTGTTTACACAGCCATTTCTCACCTTTACTTTCCTCATCCATCTAAAATTCAGCCCTATCACAATATTTGGTTTCACGTTATTATTGCATGCATAATTGTTACCGGGGGTCCTTGCCCCTAGAGATCCCAAGATGGCAGCGAGCCGCTTCTAAAATGGTGGCAAGCCTCGTATTCTCTGACCTGGGGTTCTTGGCCTCACGGATTCCAAGGAACGGAATCTTGGGCCATGCAGTGAGTGTTATAGCTCTATTAGAAGCTGTGGGTCATGGAAGAGAACCGTGGAACCCAGTGACTAGTGTTCAGCTCGATTAGGACGAACCCAGGCACTTAACCGTGCAGGAACAATGGCAAGCCTTTAGCCCGATCAGGAGTGGCAATGGGCGCCTTGCTGGATCAGGAGCACAGTGGACACCCTGGTGGATCCGGAGGGATGGAACTCAGCAGCGGGTCTGCGACGGCGGAAAACAGCAGTGGTGGACAGCCAGCAAAACTCAGCTTGAGCTGTAACAAACACAGACCAGAAGAGAGCGCAGTTGCAAGATTTAATAGAGTGAAAAAAGAGCTCCCATACAAAGGGAGGGAACCCAAAGAGGGTAGCCGTTGCTGGCTCCAATGCCTGGGTTTATATCCCGATCATTGTCCCTCCTGCTGTGCTCTCAGGCAATAAATGATTGGCTATTTCTTTACCTCCTGTTTTTGCCTAATTAGCTTTTTAGTGAGCTCTCTTTACTACCTAATTGGTTGGGTGTGAGCTAAGTTGCAAGCCCGTGTTTAAAGGTGGATGCGGTCACCTTCCCAGCTAGGCTTAGGGCTTCTTAGTGGGCCTAGAAAATCCACCTAGTCCTGTCTCTCATTATCATGTTCTGTTTGACCATGTGGTCTGCTATGATTGTTCCTTTATTTTACAACTTATATTTTTTACTTAAATTAATAATAACTTTGATTTTTGATGTTTCTTTTGTTAGTTTAATATTTATCTGCTGCTAAAATACTTTGCAAGAATTGATAACCACTTAGAAATTACTGTCCAAATGAAACAGCTCCGTTGTTTGGGGTATATTCGCTCGTTCTTGGTTTGGGTAGAGAAAGAATTCAGGACATGGACACACATGAGGATTTAGGAGCAGACGAGGAGTGGATTTAGGAGTGGAAAGTTTAATGGAAAATAATAGGAGAGAGAGAAAAAGCTTCCCTGTGCTGAGAAAGAGGGTTGCCCAAAAGAGGGCCTCCAGTTTGCGGAGGAAGGCAGACTGTTTTGTATAGAGACTAGAGGAGGAGGTAATTGATTTACATAGGGTCCAGGGGATTGGTTTGACCCAGTGTTCCATCTACATAGCAAGCGAAAAGATTGGCCCTCTAACCCTAATCTTCTATTATGCAAATGTGGCCTCCATTCAGCCGTGGCCCTGATGCCTGTATATGTGGTTTTGAGAGGTGACAACATGCTAGCAGCCCTCGCTCGCTCTTGGTGCCTCCTCGGCCTCGGCGTCCACTCTGGCTGCGCTTGAGAAGCCCTTCAGCCCACCGCTGCACTGTGGGAGCCTTCTCTGGGCTGGCCAAGGCCGGAGCCGGCTCCCTCTGCTTGCAGGGAGGTGTGGAGGGAGAGGTGCAGGCGGGAACCGGGGGTGTGTGCGGTGCTCGTGGTCCAGTGTGAGTTCCCAGTGGGCCCAGGCTTGGCGGGCCCTGCACTCGGAGTGGGCGGCCAGCGCCGCCAGCCCCGGGCAGTGAGGGGCTTAGCACCCAGGCCAGCAGCTGCAGAAGGTGCACCGGGTCCCCCAGCACTGCTGGCCCGCCCACGCCATGCTCGAATTCTCGCTGGGCCTCAGTCGCATCCCCGGGTGGCAGGGCTCAGGACCTGCAGCCCGCCATGCCCAAGCCCCCCACTGCGGTGGGCTCCCACACGGCCTGAGCCTCCCTGATGGGCGCCGCCCCCTGCTCCGTGGCGCCCGGTCCCATCTACCACCCAAGAGCTGAGGAGTGCAGGTGCGTGGTGCGGGACTGGCGGGCAGCTCTGCCCACAGCCCTGGCACAGGATCCACTAGGCGAAGCCAGCTGTGGTCCTGAATTGGGTGGGGACTTGGAGAACTTTTATGTCTAGCTAGAGGATTGTAAATGCACCAATCAGCACTCTGTGTCTAGCTCAAGGTTTGTAAACGCACCAATCAGTGCTCTGTGTCTAGCTAATCTAGTGGGGACTTGGAGAACTTTTATGTCTAGCTAAAGGATTGTAAATGCACCAGTCAGCACTCTGTGTCTAGCTCAAGGTTTGTAAACGCACCAATCAGCACCCTGTCAAAACAGACCAATCAGCTCTTGGTAAAACGGACCAATCAGCTCTCTGTAAAATGGACCAATTAGATCTCTGTAAAATGGGCCAATCAGCAGGATGTGGGTGGAGTCAGATAAGGGAATAAAAGCAGGCTGCCAGCTCCAGCAGCGGCAATCCGCTCGGGTCCTCTTCTAATGTGTGGAAGCCTTGTTCTTTTGGTCTTTGCAATAACTCTTACAGCTGCTCACTCTTTGGGTCCGCACTGCGTTTGTGAGCTGTAACATTCACCGCGAAGGTCTGCAGCTTCACTCCTGAAGCCAGTGAGACCACGAACCCACCAGAAGGAAGAAACTCCAAACGCGGCCAAACTATCAGAAGGAACAAACTCTGGACACACCATCTTTAAGAACTGTAACACTCACCGCGCGTGTCCGCGGCTTCATTCTTGAAGTCAGTGAGACCAAGAACCCACCAATTCCGGACACAGTTTTACCTGGAGGCTGCCATGATACTGGTAAGTGTTGTGACGAGAAAGAGAGGGCGGAAGATGCCATATTGAATGTACCTGGCTTCCAGGTATAGCTGCCAGCATTTACATATAAAGGCTCCTAGTTTGCATATCTATGCCTGTCTTCTCAGGCTGCTTTCTCTTAGGGAAGAAATGGTTTGGGGGCTGAGTTTTATTAAAGGAAAATTCCACAAGAACTTTCACCCTTTCTAGCTGCCTAAGAATTATTTCTTAACTCCTGTATTACAAGTATTTAAACATTTTAAATGATCTATCAGTGCTGGTTGGTTTTGTTTCATGATTTGTGGCAAGTCTTTCACCACAGTCACACCCTTTTCAATATAACATGCTCACTAGAGCTGGCATTTGCTGTTATGATCCTTGGCTGGATGTTCTGTTTCATGGATTGCATATCTTTTTTATTTACACCCTTATTTCACTGGTGCATATTCTTTGGTAGCTTCCTGCTGGCTGTGGTTGTGCATAAAAGGAAGAACTGAACACTAGCTATCATGGGCCAAGTTATGTCTATACAGCAGCTTAAATGGGCTGTACCCTGTAGCATTCCGAGGACAGGCCTGAATTCTGAGAAGGGAAAGTGGTAAAAGTATTGTCCAGTCCTTTTTAAGTTGGTGGCTGAGCTTGGTGAGGTGTGTTTTTAAAAGACCTTTAGTCCAGTCTACTTTTCTTGAAGATGGAGGACCATAAGGGATATAAAGGTTTCACTGAATACTAAGAGCCTGAAAAACTGCTTGGCTGATTTGACTAATAAAGGCTTGTCTGTTATCAGACTGTATTGAGGTGGGAAGGCTAAACTGAGGAATTATGTCTGACAGAACAGAAGAAATGACTGCGGTGGCCTTCTCAGACCCTGTAGGAAAGGCCTCTACCTATCCAGTGAAAGTATCTACCTAGACTAAGAGGTATTTTAGTTATCTGACTCAGGGCATGTTGAGTAAAGCTAATTTGCTAGTCCTGGGTGGGGCAAATCCTCGAGCTTGATGTGTAGGGAAGGGAGGGGGCCTGAATAATCCCTGAGGAGTAGTAGAATAGCAGATGGAACACTGAGAAGTTATTTCCTTTAGGATAGAGTTCTACGATGGAAAGGAAATGAGAGGTTCTAAGAGGCGGGCTAGTGGCTTGTACTATAGTATAACCTGCTTTTGCTGGTGTGTGGCGATTAGGCCTGGTGGAACTGTCATCAATAAATCAAGCGTGATCAGGGTGAGGAACAGGAAAGAAGGAAATTTGGGGAAATGGGGTGAATGTCAGGTGGAGCAGAGAGATACAGTAATGGGGGTCAGGTGTGGTATCAGGAATAATGTGGGAGGCCGGATTGAAGTCTGGGCCAGGAACAACGGTAATTGTGGGAGACTCAACAAAAGAGTGAGTACAGCTGAAGGAGCCGGGAAGCGGAAAGTATATGCGTCAGGTATGAGGAAGAAAATAGATTTTGGAAGTTATGAGAACTGTAGAGAGTGAGTTGAGCAGTTTGTGATTTTGAGGGCCTCTAAAAGTATTAAAGCAGCGGCAGCCGCTGCACGCAGACATGAGGCCTAGGCTAAAACAGTAAGGTCAAGTTGTTTGGACAGAAAGGCTACAGGGTGTGGTCCTGGCTCTTGTGTAAGAATTCTGACCACGCTAACCATGCCTAGGAAGGAAAGGAGTTGTTGTTTTGTAGAAGGTGCTTGGGTTTGAGAGATCAGTCAGACGCGATTGGCAGGGAGAGCACGTGTGTTTTTATGAGAATTATGCCGAGATAGGTAACAGATGAGGAAGAAATTTGGGCTTGATTGAAGTAATGGGGGCTGTCTGTGAAGCTTTGCGGCAGTACAGCCTAGGTAATTTGCTGAGTTTGATGGGTGTCAGGGTCAGTCCAAGTGAAAGTGAACAGAGGCTGGGATTAAGGGTGCAAAGGAATAGTAAAGAAAGCATGTTTGAGATCTAGAACAGAATAATGGGTTGTAGAGGCAGGTATTGAGGATAGGAGAGTATATGGGTTTAGCACCATGGGGTGGATAGGCAAAACAATTTGGTTGATAAGGCGCAGATCCTGAACTAACTTGTAAGGCTTGTCTGGTTTTAGGACAGGTAAAATGGGGGAATTGTAAGGAGAGTTTATAGACTTTAAAAGGCCATGCTGTAGCAGGCGAGTGATAACAGGCTTTAATCTTTTTAAAGCGTGCTGCGGGATGGGATATTGGCGTTGAGTTGGGTAAGGGTGATTAGGTTTTAATGAGATGGTAAGGGGTGCATGATCAGTCGCCAAGGAGTGAGTAGAGGTATCTTATACTTGTGGGTTAAGGTTGGGGGATACAAGAGGAGGACGCAAAGGAGGCTTTGGATTGGAAAGAAGGGCGGCAATGAGATATAGCTGTAGTCCGGGAATAGTCAGGGAAGCAGATAATTTAGTTAAAGTGTCTCGGCCTAATAAGGGAACTGGGCAGGTGGGGATAACTAAAAAGGAGTGCTTAAAAGAGTATTGTCTAAGTTGGCACCAGAGTTCGGGAGTCTTAAGAGGATTAGAAGCCTGGCTGTCAATACCCACAACAGTTATGGAGGCAAGGGAAACAGGCCCTTGAAAAGAAGGTAATGTGGAGCGGGTAGCCTCCGTATTGATTAAGAAGGGGACGGGCTTACCTTCCACTGTGAGAGTTACCTGAAGCTCGGCGTCCGTGATGATCTAGGGGGCTTCCGAGGCGATCGGGCAGTGTCAGTCTTCAGCCGCTAAGCTGAGAAGATCTGGGAAGGAGTCAGTCAGAGAGCCTTGGGCCAGAGTTCCAGAGGCTCTGGGAGTGGCTGCCAGGTGAGTTGAACAGTCCAATTTTCAGTGGGGTCCCACACAGATGGGACGCGGCTTAGGAGGAATCCTGTGCTGTGGGCATTCGTTGGCCCAGTGGCCAGATTTCCGGCAGGTGTAGCAAGCTCCTGTGGGAGGAGGTTCTGGAGGAACGCCTGGCCGCTGCGGTTCAGGCGTTTGGAAGTTCTTGTGTGCTGGAGATGTGGCTGGGGTTTGTCTCACAGTGGAGGCAAGGAATTGCAACTTTTTCCTATTATCGTACACCTTGAAGGCGAGGTTAATTAAATCCTGTTGTGGGGTTTGAAGGCCGGAATTTAATTTTTGGAGTTTTATTTAATGTCGGGAGCAGATTGGGTAATAGAATGTATTTTGAGAATAAGACGGCCTTTTGACCTTTTAGGGTCTAGGGCTGTAAAGTGTCTCAGGGTTGCTGCCAAACAAGTCATGAACTGGGCTGGATTTTTATATTTGATGAAAAAGAGCCTAAATGCTATCTGATTTCGGATAAAGAAAAAGCATTAACCTTGACTATGCCTTTAGCTCCAGCCACCTTTTTAAGAGTAGATTGCTGGGCAGGAGGGGTAGGGCTAGTCACGGAATGAAACTGTAAGCCGGACCAGGTGTGAGGAGGGGAGGTGATAAAAAGATTATAGGGTGGAGGAGCAGAGGCTGAGGAAGAATTGGGACCTAGCTCGGCCTGGCGAGGAGCAGCCAGGGGAGGAGGGGAGAGGTCAGATGGGTCTGTAGAAAAGGAAGATTAGAAAGACTCAGCGACGCTTGGGGTTGGGACTGGGGACAGGTGGGAGGGAAAGAAGGAAGATTTGGGACGAGTTGCACTGGGCACAGAGACTAGGAAGGGACTGATGTGTAAAAGAATGCCTGGACGTCAGGCACCTCAGACCATTTGCCCATTTTACGACAAGAATTACTTAGATCTTGCAGGATGGAAAAATTCAAAGTGCCATTTTCTGGCTATTTGGAACTACTGTTGAGTTTGTATTGGGGTCAAGAGGCATTGCAGAAGAAAATAAGGCATTTAGGTTTTAGGTCAGGTATGAGTTGATGAGGTTTTAAGTTTTTGAGAACACAGGCCAAGGGAGTAGAAGGAGGAATAGAGGGTGGAAGGTTGCCTATAGTGAAGGAAGCAAGCCTAGAGAAAAAAGAACCCCCGAACCCCTCCCCTCCGTTTCTCTACTCTCACCTTCCAGAAAAGTGGGAAAAGGGGTTGGGGCGCAGAGATAAGAGGTCAGGGCACAGAAATAAGTGGTAGGGGCACGGAAATAAGGGGTCGGGGCACAGAGATAAGAGGTTGGGGTGTGGAAATAAGGGATTGGGGCACAGAGATATGAGGTTGGGGCGCAGAAATAAGGGATTGGGACGCAGAGATACGAGGTTGGGATACTTGCCCCTCCTCTAGAAAAGCGGGACTTGCCGCTAAGAGTGAAGGAGAAGGGGTTGGGGGGTACTTGCCCCTCCCCCAGAAAAGCAGAGAAGGGGTAGAGACAAGGAGAGAAGGGGTTGGGGTACTTGCCCCTTCCCCAGGAAAACGGGACTTGCCGCTAAGGGCGAAGGACCAAGGCAGGCATCCCTGCATGGCCTGACACCTTTGAAACGTGGATGAATAATCAGGCGTCCCTGCAATGATTAAACACCAAGGGAAGGCTACCTTCCCAGTCCGTGACCGGCGCTGGAGTTTTGGGTCCACGGATAAAATGTGTCTCCTTTGTCTCTCCCAGAAAACGAAAGGAATTGAAATTAAGAGAAGGGAGAGATTGAAGAGTGGAAAGGAGAAAGTGGTTGAGGTACAGTGAGAGAGGTTGGAGAAGAGAGTAAGAAGAGGCCGCTTACGTGATTTAAAATTGGTGAGATGTTCCTTGGGCTGGTCGGTCTGAGGACCTGAGGTCGTAGGTGGATCTTTCTCACAGAGCAAAGAACAGGAGGACAGGGGATTGATCTCCCAAGGGAGGTCCCCTGATCCGAGTCACGGCACCAAATTTCATGCGTGTCCATGTGAAGAGACCACCAAACAGGCTTCGTGTGAGCAACATGGCTGTTTATTCCACCTGGGTGCAGGCAGGCTGAGTCTGAAAAGAAAGTCAGCAAAGGAAGATGGGGTGGGGCCGTTTGATAGGATTTGGGTAGGTAAAGGAAAATTACAGTCAAAGGGGGGTTGTTCTCTGGCGGGCAGGAGTGGGGGTCGAAAGGTGCTCAGTGGGAGTCTTTTTGAGCCAGGATGAGCCAGGAAAAGGACTTTCACAAGGTAATGTCATCACTTAAGGCAAGGACCGGCCATTTACACTTCTTTTGTGGTGGAATGTCATCAGTTAAGGTGGGGCAGGACATATTCACTTCTTTTGTGATTCTTCAGTTACTTTAGGCCATCTGGGCATATACGTGCAAGTCACAGGGGATGCGATGGCTTGGCTTGGGCTCACAGGCCTGACAATAAGTATGATTCACTAAAATATATTAATAAGCTGGACTTTATTAAAATTGAAATTTTCTGTTCTGTAAAAGAAACTGTAAAGAGAATAAAAAGGCACGTCACAGAGTAGGAGAAAATATTTGCAAAAGAAATATCTGACAAATGACAGTTATTAAAAATATACAAAGAACTCATAAAACCCAACAATAAGAAAAGGAGTCATCCAAGTATAAAATGGGGTAGAAATCTTTACAAACGTCTCATCAAAAAGATATACAGATGGAAAATGAGCATATGACAAAATAGTTAACATCATATATTATTGGAAAAGCCAATATAGGTAGGGCGTGGTAGGGTCAGATGTTGGTCTTTGAATCTCACAGGCTTAACAAAGAAGAGACCCTTTTTAACTTAGGCTGCCTTCACAACAGAGATCAGGAGCTTCTGCTAATTGCAGCCAACCAGAGGCCCAGGCTGCTTTTTCAACAGGCTTCCACTTCTCTAAAGCAGTAGAAATGGGAAGAGGGTATGGCCAACTTCACATTGGCTTTTAAAGCCCTGATAAAAACGTAGCACACCTTATTTTCATGCACATTTCTTTGAACAACGTGAAGCAAGGGAAATATTTGGGGAAACTGTAATACAGATAAAAGCTATACTCCACCTCAGTGAAGTTCATTTGACACCACCAGCGTCATGCCACTAATCAGACCGCCAAAGACAGAACTTTTATTTTGATGATTTCCTTTCCCTATTTCCTTTCATGCATCGCCCTCCTTCTTCAATGCCATATGCAGAGAATGACATTAGCTCGTCTCCCTAATCATGAGGACATCCAGTCTTTCATGGGCAACAGACAGCACATACCACACTCAGTTTATTTCATCTCTCTTTTCTAATACCAGAGTTTAGTTTATTTCATCTCTCTTTTCTAATACCAGAGTTTAACAACCGAGGACATTTTCCCTTGCACATACCGCATCAGTGATAATCTGTCTGTTACTACTTCCCTATTTTTATGAGCTTTAATAACAAATACAATCATGATCACATTAAAAGATCATTGATATGCAGTAAGATGACATGTGTTGATCAGACCTTGCCTTTCATGATGAACATGTCTCTAAATTGCTGGAACTGTTCCTGTAATCACTTGTTCCACCAAAGCGTCTTTCCTGGGATCTGAATGGGAATGTGGGTGGGCATCAGCTCTCCTAGTGAATAGCTCCACACCACTAATGGGCCTAATTTACAGACTTTATTCAGGCTGCTGAGTGTGTCTCCAGGAATTTCCCGAGAATCCTGGAATGTCATATGCCCCTCTAAAAACTAGTGGAAGTCATGTCCTTATTGAAGAAAGCATTCAATTCTATTATCAAGCTATGTATAAAAATGCCAAAAGTCTTTTATGTGGCATTTATAACTCCTCATTAGCATGATCTTTCTAATATTTGGAAATCCTCAAAGCTGCATCAGAGGTTACTTAATTTTAAACTTGATGGGTGAGTAGATTATTTTAGACAGAGTCAAAAACCTTTTTTACTGTCAATTTCACTATCATTTATTGATTATTCTCAGTAATATGGAACTTACTAAAAATGTTCACAATTTAGTGGATACTTTTCACAATGAATAATGCAAATCCATTCTAAGAATCATGATCAAGTTATCCAATGTTAGACATTTTGAAACATTCCTTCATAAATATAGTCTGGAAAAACATCTAGTACATGTAAGAAGATGAGGATATCATTTTCTTTAATATTTAGTAAGTTTGAAATGTGCTTGAAATTCAAAAGCAAAAATGAACCAATATCTCACTCCAGTGAGAGCCTAGATTTAAAATAACACATACAGATTTTTAATAACATAAGTATTGTATAATCTTAAAATGTCTAGCAACGTGATACTTGCAGAACTTCCTGTTTTTCAAAAGAACAGGGCTGAGCTTTTCTATTGATACTTAAGGCTGCATGATAGCCCTTCAGAGTGTAGAGTAGTATAGAAGATTGCTGAAACCTGTAGCTTACTCCATTTTAACATAAGCCTCTTTGAAGTTAACATTTCCTTTTATTTTCATTACATATGATTGAGATATTAATTTTGATTTATTTTAAAACTAGTTTCTTTATTAAATTCTCAGCCCCTACTGTATGGTCATGATGAGAAAGACCTTGAGTGTCCATAGGCAATATTTAGTCATTACATTATATGACAGTATTTCCCAGAACACACCGTATTTTGTGTAATAATGAAATAGAAGTGGAGTTTAGTTATTTTTATTGTGATCACGTTTTCTGTAGGAACCATTTGTCTTTGTTTAGGTAGGAGTCTTCTGCCTTCCAATTTGTGAACGTTTTTCATAGATGGTTCAAAATCCCTGGGATTTTGCCAATCTAGAACTTTTAGTGTATTTATGCCACACATATGAATTTAGGCACCACATTGAAATGTACCAGAGCTTTATCAACTCCATTTATAATATTTATTTTCATCCATTTGTTCATTTACTTGAAGATCATTTTTCCCAACCCAGTGCTTTGGGTGACAGAGAAGTAAACTTTCTTTGTACTTCCCTAGATCAGAGAATAGTGTTTCCTAGTCATCTTTAAGAAAAAGGACCACTTCCTTCTAAACTTCTATCTTGCAAAAGCTAAGGTTAATTCTCCTTATCGTCTTTACTTTCTGCCCCATGCCTCTGAGGAGAGACTATTCCCTATTCTCTGCCCTGCTCTCTGAACTCCAAAAATTCACCTGTTTGGATGACATCCAGGCTCTTTCTTACCTTCTGTCTTCTTTTTGTGTCTGGGCAGTATGAAGCCCTATCACACTGAAAGGAGAGAGAAGCGAGGTCAGTGTGGTTGGTTGGAGCCTGGGGTCCCCTCTGCTTGGTCACCTACCTCCTGGTGGCTGCATCTGCTGCAGAGTAGCTCAGCTCCCATAAGGTGGGCCTCCCGACGGCCCTCTGTATTTCCAGTTCAGATAGCACAGCCTTTCTTCTGCCCATCGGGCATAGGGTTACTATCAGCCCATCTTATAGCCCAGGAATCACCCCCATCTCATGTGATTTCCCAGTCACCTTCCTGTATCTATAAAATCTGCCTTTTTAGTAAAATCTTCTCACAGTGTCTTAATCTGACTGTGCTGTTTTCTGCTTGACTGTGACTGATTATCAGTCACAGAATAAAGTTTAGAATCCTGTTAATTCCTCATGTCTGTAGTTTACCAATACAGAAGTGCATTTGTTCCTTATTTGGTTTTATCTGGCCAAGCATTTCTCTATCTCTTTCTCTCCCTCCTCCACCCTTGTGTATATATGTGGGGGGGATGGGATGGGGTTGTATGTCTATGTGTATATGTGTCTGTGTGTGGTGTTGTGAGAGAATGAGGCCAATTCCTACCATCATACTGACAGAAATTTACTACCATTATATACAATCTAAACTTGGATTCTACTTCTGGAAAGATAACTCTGGGACAATGCCTGAAATGTGACTTTACAATTTTCTTCAGAGACTTAAATAATGCAGGAAAGCAGAACTACTGGAAAGAAGCAAAGAGGTATCTGTGGATGAGTTCCATTATACCAATAGTGATTCAATAGTAGGAAGATTTACTTTGTGGTTTACTAATCAAATTTACAATGCAAAATGATCCCTCACGTTAATAGTCATTAACATATAAGCTAGGCATTTTTTTTTTGTCTGAAGCTTTGTTTTTTTAATTAAATACATGTTGAACTGTGCTTGCAACTAAAAAAAAAAAAAAAAAAATCAGAAAGACAACCACATCAGCTGGATTCCTGAGTGCCAGTGGCAACATGAGAGGCTGGAGCTTAGAAAAAGAGGCTGTCTCATATTTTTCCTGACCAAGAGCACATAGAGCACAATCAGAGTCCATGTGTCAAGGGCTACTTTAGATAAGTAATAAGAACAAGTTAAGTGGCCAAGGCAGGCAGATGCTTGAGCCCAGGAGTTGGAGACCATCCTGGGCAACACGATGAAACCGCATCTCTACAAAAATGTAGTCAGGCTTGGTGATTCACAGCTGTAGCTCCAGCTACTCAGGAGGCTGCGGTGGGAGGGTCACTTGAGCCTGGGAGTTTGAGGCAGCAGTGAGCTGTGATCACATCACTGTGCTCCAGCCTGGGAGAAAGAGTGAGATCCTGTCTCCAAATTATAAAAACAAAAATAAAAATAAAAGATCATGGCCAAATCTATCTTAAAATTTGAGAACTGACCAATTCCAAGGTGGGAAATGAGATTACTCAGAACGCTTATTAAAATTGTTAAATATTAGCCACCACTGTCTTCTGGCTTGTAGGGTTTCTGCAGAGAGATCCACTGTTAGTCTGATGGGCTTTCCTTTGTGGGTAACCCGACATTTCTCTCTGTCTGCCCTTAACATTTTTTCCTTCATTTCAACCTTAGTGAATCTGATAATTATGTGTCTTGGGGTTGCTTTTCTCGAGGAGTATCTTTGTGGTATTCTCTGTATTTCCTGAATTTGAATGTTGGCCTGTCTTGCTAGGCTGGGGAAGTTCTTCTGGATAATATTCTGAAGAGTTTTTTTCCAACTTGGTTCCATTCTTCCTGTCACTTTCAGGTATAGCAATCAAATGTAGGTTTGGGCTTTTCCCGTAGTCCCATATTTCTTGGAGTCTTTGTTCATTCCTTTTTATTCTTTATTCTCTAATCTTGTCTTCATTCTTTATTTCATTAAGTTGATCTTCAATCTCTGATAGCCTTTCTTCCGCTTGATCGATTCAGCTATTGATACTTGTGTATTCTTTACAAAGTTCTCATGTTGTGTTTTTCAGCTCCATCACGTCATTTATGTTCTTCTCTAAACTGGTTATTCTAGTTAGCAGTTCCTCTAACCTTTCTTCAAGGTTCTTAGCTTCCTTGCATTGGGTTAGAACAGGATCCTTTAGCTCAGAAGAGTTTGTTATTACCCATCCTCTGAAGCCTACTTTTGTCAATTCTTCAAATTCATTCTCCATCCAGCTTTGTTCCTTTACTGGAGAGGAGTTGCGATCCTTTGGAGGAGGAGAGGCATTCTGGTTATTGGAATTTTCAGCCCGTTTGTATTGGTTTTTCCTCATCTTGTGGATTTATCTACCTTTGGTCTTTGATGTTGGTGTCCTTTGCATGGGGTTTCTGTGTGGACATCCTTTTTGTTAATGTTGATGCTATTCCTTTCTGTTAGTTTTCCTTCTAACGTTTAGGCCCCTCTGCTGCAGGTGTGCTGGTAATTGCTAGAAGTTCACTCCAGACCCTGTTTTCCTGGGTATCGCCAGCAGAGGCTACAGAACAGCAAAGATTGCTGCCCATTCCTTCCTCTGAAAGCTTAGTCACAGAGGGCCATCTGCCAGATGCCAGCCAGAGCTCGCCTGTATGAGGTACCTGTCAACCCCTGCTGGGAGGTGTCTCGAGGTCAGGAGGCACAGGGGTCAAGGACACACTTGAGGAGGCAGTCTGTCTCTTAGCAGAGCTCTAGAACTGTGCTGGGAGATTCGCTGCTCTCTTCAGAGCCAACAGGCAGGAACATTTAAGTCTGCTGAAACTGTACCCACAGCCGGCCCTTCCCTCAGGTGCTCTGTCCCAGGGAGACGGGGAGTTTTATCTATAAGCCCCTGACTGGGACTCCTGCCTTTCTTTCAGAGATGCTCTGCCCAGAGAGGAGAAATCTAGAGAGGCAGTCTGGCTACAGTGGCTTTGCGGAGCTGGAGTGGGCTCTGCCAAGTTCAAACTTCCCAGTTGCTTTGTTTACAGTTGAGGGGAAAACTGCCTACTGAAGCCTCAGTAATGGCGGACGCCCCTCCCCTCACCAAGCTCGAGCGTCCTAGTTCAACCTCACACTGCTGTGTTGGCCGCAAAAATTTCAAGCCAGTAGATCTTAGCTTGCTGGGCTCCATGGGGGTGGGACCCACTGAGCTAGACCACTTGGCTCCCTGGCTTCAGCCCCCTTTCCAGGGGAGTGAAAGGTTCTGTCTTGCTGGCATTTCAGGTACCACCAGGGTAAGAAAAAAAACTCCTGCAGCTAGCTTGGTGTCTTTCCAAATGACCATCCAGTTTTGTGCTTGAAACCCTGGGCCCTGGTGGCATAGGCACCCTAGGGAATCTCCTGGTCTGCAGATTGTAAAGAATGTGGGAAAAGCCTAGTATCTGAGCCAGAGTGCACTGTTCCTCACTGCACAGCCTCTCACGGCTTCCCTTGGCTAGGGGAGGGAGTTCCCCAACTCCTTGGGCTTCCTGGGTAAGGCCACGCCCCACCCTGCTTAGGCTCTCCCTCCGTGGGCTGCACCCACTGTCTAACCAGTCCCAGTGAGACGAGCTGGGCACCTCAGTTGGAAATGCAGAAATCACCTGCCTTCTGCATTGATCTCGCTGGGAGCTACAGAATGGAGCTTTTCTTATTTGGCCATCTTTGGTCACCTCCAATATTAAGATTATGATTCAATATGGGATTTTGGTGGGGACACACATCCGAACTATTTCAGAAAGCAAATCAAATCATAAAAAGAAATATATGTAAGATCAACTTGTTAAATAATATAAATTGAAATACATAACTTATATTTGTAAAAATAATTTTAAAATAGCAGACTCAGGATTCGTGTGGCATTTAAAATAATTAAAACATTGTAGGACTAGACATGTTTATAGCCTGTGTTTAAAAAGTAAGTCATCCAACAAAGAAAAAAAATAAACTTATGAAGTCCTTTAGCATTTGTGCTAGATGGTGCAAAATTGTTATATATAATCTATAGTCATCATCATTATTCTGAAGATGGCATGCCAAAATCGATATGAAGATTTCCATTTGATAAGAAAAATATATACTAAAATAAGAGAATAGATACAACTTTTTGTCATGAGAATAAGATTCTGAATTTTTTACAGTTGTAGAGGTTGTAACGTACAAAAAGTCTGTGCTTCATATCCCTCAGGTATGACAAGTTAAAAATTATGTGAGAATGGAAGATACACTTTATAAACTAGCAAGCTCGTAATTGTTAGAGTACTCATGCAGAGCTTAAATTCTTGTGGACTTGTACTGTTGGGGAAATGAGTCCTAAAAATGTCTGAACTCTCATTTGAAGATATAATTTTGTGATTTTATGCCTATGCTAATGACTTCTCATTAGGTAGTATACATATAATTTTTATTTAAAATATAATGAAGTGTGATTTTATATCAGTTAAATAGTTAATATATAAGCAGTAAGTAGTTTGGAATTGCGTAACAGAAAAGTCAACTGAAATTTTTGCAAGCATAATTGGTTCATTAAATGAATTTTTTATATAAAATAGATACTAGAAAGATTGAAAAGCGGCCAAAGGGCCTTTGTGATTCTACTTTGTAATATAAAGGATGGTTTCTTACTACGGTTGGTGTCCTTGCAGGAGTGGGAATATCATTGTAATATTCAACCCAACATGCTTCCTCATAAAGTCCAGCTAGATTTTAATGATGCTTTCTGAAGTTCTTCCAAAAACAAAAAATAATAAGGAACCTTCTTTCCCAAAAGATACAAACATGCCTATCCTCATATATCACTGACCTGAATGGACCACAGTCTTTTCTAGTAAAAGACTGCAGCAAGAGTTATGAAACTGTTATAAGATCAACAGGTTTGTAGGACTGCTGCACAGCAACAGATCAATACGCTGAGACAGCAGAACTTGCAGCAGAGAAAGAGTTTAATGATCACAGGGCACTGAGCGAGGGATGGAAGGAGATCCTCAAATCCATCCCATCTTCTGGTTTTGGGATTTTGAGGGGATCGTGGAGGGCAAGGAACTGGAAATTTGGGGTCATTGATTGGTATGGCTATTGGGATGCGGAAACTGCATTTTATGTTGAGTCAGCTATTTGTAGGATCTTTCAGACCCGCTAGCATTAGTAGTTTCACTGGTATGCAGAACCTAAAAGAATATCTCAAAAGGAAAAGTTAATATTTCTTAATATTCAAGTTGTTATCTATAGAGCAGTTAAGGCAATTATAATCTTGTAACAGGGTCTATGTGATTCTGAGGCAATAAGCAAGCAACTATGAGGGAGTAAGTCAGAGAGTGTATTAGTCTGTTCTCACGCTGCCATAAAAAACTACCTGAGACTGGGTGATTTATGATGAAAAGAGGTTTAATTGACTCACAATTCCATAGGCTGTACAGAAACCATGGGTAAGAGGCCTCAGGAAACTTACAATCAGGGAAGAAGGCAAAGGGGAAGCAGGCATGTCTTACCATAGCAAAGCAGGAGAGGAGAGCAAGGAGGGAATTGCCACACACCTCTAAACCATCAGATCTCACAAGAACTCACTTACTGTTATGACTGATAAGAGCAAGGGGGAAGGGATCCCTCATGATCCAATCACTTCCCACCAGGTCCCTCTCCCAACACATGGGGATTACAATTCAAGATGAGATTTGGGTGGGGACACACAGCCAAACCATATCAGAGAGCAAGATGACCCAATGATTAATGCTTAATATGCTACAAGCTTGGTTTATTTTCATTTCTCCCCTCTTTTTTCCTGATTAATTTCATAAAGTTTATAGGGATAGTTTTGAATTTTTTCCAATTAGTTTCATCACACTTTAGTCATGAAATGAATGTGGAATCATGTGATCCTACAACTCATGTAGTGCATGAGGAAATAGTGGACATTTGAATAAACCAGGGTTCTGTTTCAAGGGATGAAAGAGAAGGGAAGAGTTGATTTTGGAAAAGTTACAAAAAAATTACACGGTGTAAAACAACAAAAAATATTAGCTTGTTTAAATAATGCATCTGACATAAAACATTTGCTGCACTTATGAGATACTGTTACTGTTAGAAATTTTAATGTGAAATATTATAATAGAGTATCATTGATACTAATATAAAATACTTTAAAAATTATAAAAATAATTACATTTTTGGATAGCCAAATTAGTGGTAGTCACCTCATTGTGAAGTTCTCCATAAATCTTGTCAAATCTTCTGACATATTTTGTAGATCATATTAAACTATGCCAAAAGTCATGGCTTCAGAAAAACTTCAAGGAAGGGAACCCTACATACTTTAATAAACTGGTGAATTGAAAAATAAAAATCTATTTCTAGCAGAGAAAACAGTTGAGATCATGCTGCAAGTCTTCGTGGGGAGCAAGAAGATGAAAACAAAGTACCAAAACAAAAGAAGCAAACAAGTAAAACAACACAAACAAAAACCAAAACAAAACATGTACGGAAGAGAGAAGGTGACATTGAGGGCATAGAGTGCACAGACACAAGTGAGGTAGTCTTGGGCAGAAGATGCTTCTGATGGAGAAGCAGGTGAAAGGGAAGCTGGTGGAGGTGAACTTTGAAAGCAGCTGGCAAAGGAAAAAGAAACAGAAAAGGGAGAGCACAGGATCCTGAGAAACAAGACTTGGGCCAAGGGAATAGAGTGAGCCTTAAATATACTTCATTCTAGATCTAAGATTCCAGTAAAACAGGAAAAAGGATGAAAACTAAGATATAAATATTGAACGTACTGTCGCAATAGAAATAATGCAACCTAAAACCATGGGAGGGAAACAAAGTGGGGAAGAGAAACAGCACATTAATGGTAGAAGCAGTAGATGGAAATCAAAAACATCATTGCCACTAACACAAAAGGGTAAATACAGAAACAGGGGGTTAAGTGTTCCAAAAAACATATAAGCACAAAGGTAACCACTAGAACAAAAATATAAATATTTTTAAATTCCAAAAGAATTTATAAAGAACAAAAGACAGCACCCAGTACAAAAAATAAAGCAGGGCAAACATAATGTATTACACATAGTAATAATTATAACAGAATAATAAGACAGAGAAGACATCAAACTGACCTATCCCATCAATAAAAAAATTATAAAATTATCTTAGCCACTTATTTACAAAAAATATTTTTAATTTAGCTTACAAAGATTTGTTTACTGTATATAAGATACAATGCATTAACACAAGGTAATTCAGGTGGCTAAAAATAAAGACATTGACAAAAGAATACCAGATAAATGAAAATAAAAAGAAAGCAGAATTTGTGTTCTTAATAATAAACATCTTAAAATGCATGCCAAAATAACTGAAGGAGCCAAGGGAAGACTGCGTTTCAGTGTTAAATAATGAATCACAGTAAAGATGTAAACCAGTACACACAAGCAGCAGATAAGACAGAAACTTTGTAAAGCAGAAACAATAGTAGATTCAAGGAACCATAGATAGAAATAAACTTATAAAAGTAATTTAAATAAATAAAAAGCCACCACTGTCAGCATAATACTGATAAAACTGACAATATGCAAGACCTAACTGCATCATGAATAAAGTCATTGGTAAATACAAATATCAAACTATATACCCTAATAATAGAGAATATAAATTATTTTTATGCACTTAGAACATTTATTTTTTTAATTTTATGAAGAGAACAGCAATAAATGCCATAGAGTAGAAATATTTTTTAAAGTTTCCAATAATAATACATTAAAACCAGATATCTGATAGTAACTGCAAAGCCAAAGGCCATTTTAACTGAAAATTAAATAGAAATATTATATTCAATACCTCTTGCTTAAAATTGGTATATAAAAAATGTAATGAAAGAATCATAATCATACCATATGTTTTAGATACATGTTGTGTATCTAAAACAGTAAAATGCCTAGGTTTATGCCTGAAGCACATATAATCAAAAATTTTAAAAATTAAATCCAATCTCAACACAGCAAAAAAGTACAAGGACAGAAATCACAAATATAAAATCAGAAATTATAAGACCAAAAACAGAAAGATGTAATTACTAATTATAAGTCCTCTTTTTGATTAAATAATAACAAAACAAACAACCTACTATCTAACCTAATAAAGATATGGAATAAAAATCTAGAAAAATTAAGATGTGACAAAGAAATAACTATTGCAACAAATCACATTAGCAAACAACAGATTTTGCAATCTTTATCTAAATAAATTGAAAACCAAAAACAAATAGAAGTATATAATTTATCAAATTTGAGCCCATATAAAGTCTAAAACTTCAAATATATCAATTTCTATAGATGAAGAGAAATAGTTATTAACAGATTATACTGTATAAAAGCAATAATTCTGGCTAGTTTAATCTTCAAAAACCACATAGGCTTAGTACTCAATGAATTATTCCAGAGCATGTAGAATGAAGAAAAATGTCCAAATTATTTTTATGACTAAAGGGTAACATTTATACCTAATTTTGAAATTTTAGCTTCCTAGAGCTGCTTTCATAAAATCCATAACCTGAGGAACGTAAAGAACAGACATTTATTGTCTTACAGTTCTGGAGACTGGAAGTCCCAATTTAAGGACTCAGCAGAGCCATGCTCCCTCTGAAACCTTAGGGGAATTTTTGCTAGCATCATAAGAAAAGCAGTCATGGTTTTCTTTGCACTAAAGTGCAAGATACAAATAAAGACAATTTGCACTCATCAATTAAAGTTAATTCAAAAGAACATTCTGAATCATTTTATATAATACAGATTTATAATTATAAATTATTTTAAATATATAAAATATGTATTTTATATAATACATATTTATAATTAAATAATCAAACTATAATTTAAATAATTTAAATAAATTTAAATAAAATAATTTAAATAAATTTAAATAATTAATTTATTTTAATAATTTAAATAATTAAATTATTTAAATAATTAAATAATTCAAAAATATTTAAAGAGTATTGATATAAAATAAAACATATTTGAAAGTTCTGTCAGGATTCTAACAGTCTCTGCTTGGTTATAAATCAATCAAGCATTTTGAAAATATTCAATATATAATTCAAGTACCAAGAAGATATAAGAAAAAATATTTCTATGGTTGTAGACTTATGATCAAATTTGTGGCAAAATGTACATCTACTAAATGAGAAAATAAATTAGAGGACATAAATTTGAAAACTGATAAATATTTCAGTATGTCAAATAAAACTATCTTTCTGATTTACCTAAAATGTAGAATTCAAAGCTTAGGATATGGTGTATTGGGTTTTATTTATCTTGAAATTTTGGAAAAAGCAGCATCTGAAATAATATATCAAAATATATTATCAGTGTGCAATGGATTAAATATTGTATTCATGTATAGAGAGTGACCATAAAATGTGAGGTACAAAGTCTGGAGTTGTGGTCAAATACTTAGAAAAATTATGGAAAGTTATATTTACCTCTGTGTTAGTCTATTTATCTGTATGTGATTAAATAACAGATATAAATTAATTATCACATTATCTTATTGTTATATTGGATATTTTGTAATCTTCATCAAAGAAGATAAGAAAGATTTTAATAACACATTTGAAAAGTTGGGACTTAAAATTATAAAACATAGACAGTATCTGTACCTTGAATGGAAGTGTGTCTGGTATTTGGATACATAAATCAAGTTGACATTTTAGCAAGTCTCAGATACTCATTGTTACAGAAATAGAGATTCGAAACTATTTGGATATTTGACAAAAAAGCCATACGTTTTATCTTAATATATTACATTATGACAGAGATGCAAATAGTCATTTAATGGTACAATAAATAAATATTTGATTAATCCAAACTGGCAAATTTATTGGAGCAAAAGAGTGATTCCATAATTTAGATTGAGATATTGAATAAAAAATATATATATAATGAATAAGTATAATAGGCTAGTATGCATAAAGAGTTAAATTTCTTCTGATTTGAAGTATGTAGAAAGCACCTAGTTAGCCTATTTTTAGAGTAGCCGTAAGGTATTCAGGCATTACTAACTTTGCAGAGATGACATTAGAAGACAGAAAAAAAGAGCTGGTGTGATTTTCACTTAATAAGAAGCTTAATTATTCCTTGTAGCTCAAGCTTGAACAAATGGTTGTATTAGTTCTGCATAGCATATGATGAATTTTGATTGTGACCTTACTTACAAGTGAATACTTTTCTCTATTAGAGAATATAACTTATTTTATCTAAACATTGTATATTTATTATTCACTGTAAACTTTTGTGATAATGGAAATGCAAACAAAACACCCCCTGTAGAAGTTATTGATGTTGTACTTAGAAAAGTATAGTATGATATGTACTATTTGATTGGCCGTGTGATTTTATAATATATATTATATGCATATATATCTTGAATTCTTAATATTTTTGTTCTATCATCATACACGGACAGTACTATGCTTTATTTTAAAAAACAATATGTATGTGTATTTAAGTATTACATTTACAATAACTATTCGTTATCCCCTATAAATATAAGACTTTGCATTTATAAGATCTATATTGCATCATATAATAATATAAATAATTAAAATGTATATACTAATGCATATATAAAAACATATACATATACATAAGCTAACGTATAAACATATCCTCATGACTAGATACACTCTATTGAAAGATTTTAAAATGGAAATTAAGTTTTTAAAAATTATTTTGAACTGAATCTTTCGGGGCAGAGGAGTCTGTACCCTCAAGCACAATTTATCCTTTGTGTTACAACAATTCAATTACACTCTTATAATTATTTTAAAAGGCACAATTAAATTATTATTGACTATATTCATTCATTGTGCTATCAACTAGTAGGTCATTCTTTCTTTCTATTTTCTTAACCTATTAATCATCCCATTAATCATGAGTTTGAGTTTTTGACATTGTGCTGTAAGCCCTTCTCACCCAAAGGCTTAAGTGTATTACATATATATTCCCCAACTTTTAAATTACCAAACATAGATAGATTTCCTCCATAGACAAAGCCATTATTCTGACTTTTCTGGTAATAATTTCTTTGCTTTATTCAGAATTTCATAACCTGTCATATATTTATAGTTTGGGGAAAATGACCACAAATTTAGTGGCTTAAAATAACACCCCTTCATTATTTCACAGTTCTGTTGACAAGAAGCAGGGCAAGATGTGCCTGAATTAGCTGCTCATGGTATATCACAAAGTTGAAATCAAGGTGCTGGCCAGGTTGAGTTCTGGTTCAGAAGCTCTAGGATAAAGTCTGCTTCCAAGATCCTGTAGATTATTGGTATTATCTAGTTCCTTGCTTGTTGTCAGCTGGAAGTAGATCTCAGCTCTGAGAAGCTGTTCTCAGGTCCTTTTCAGGCAACCTCCTCCATCTTCAAGCCAGCAACTGCTTGTGGAATTCTACTTATGTTTCACATTTTTCTGCCTTCCTTCCCTGCAACAAATCCTTTAAAATAAACTGTGCTATTAAAGAGATAAATCCCTTTAAAAGAAACTATGCTATAAAAGAGATAATGTTATTAGATTAGGATTATGCAAATAATCTTCCTATTTTAGGGTCAACTCTGCCCTTTAGCATAACCTAATCACAAAAGTGTTATACATCATATTCAGAGTTCCAGGGAATATGCAGAATGTGTATACCAAGTGGGGAGGAAAATCTTGTGGGCAGTCATAAAATTTTGCCTATCACATTGCTTATGTATTATTCTTCCCTAAATATTGCATAAAGTTTTCTGGTTTTGAGTTTTATATAAATTGTATCAAACTGAATTTATGCTGGTACTCATACGTTTTTCCTGCAGTCTTAGGTTTGTGAGAATTCTTTTTGATACTGAAATTGCACTAGTTTATTAGCTATTGTTGCAATATAATACTCAATGATATAAAAATATCAAAAACTAATTTGTCCTTTCTCCTAGTGATAAAAATCTGGTTTGATTCCAATTTGGAGCAATTAAGTATAAAGCTAACATAAGTATTCATGTATGCATATCTTGACATATATATATACCAGAGTTCTTTAAGAATATACATTTAGAAACAGTTTTTGGACCCCATTTTGTCACCTTTTCAAATTTCTTCATAATAACAAACCGTTTTCAAAAGTGTTTCAGCCAATTAATACATCAAAAATCAGTTTATGAATTTTTGTGTTTTTACAACTCTGCCAACACGTGGTTGTGGTGGCCCTTCAAAAAAAAAATGTGTTTGCTAATTAGGTGAATATGTAAATGTATCTGTAATGGTCAATATCAAGTGTCAACTTGATTGGATTGAAAGAGGAAAAGTGTTGTTCCTGGGTGTGTCTGTGAGGGTGTTGCTAGAAGAGATTAACATTTGAGTCAGTGGACTGGGAGAGGCAGACCCACCCTCAATGTGGGCGGGCACGATCCAATTGGTTACAGGTACAGCTAGCAGCAGGCGGAAGAAGGTGGTATAAGCTGGCTGGCTGAGTCTTCTGGCTTTCATCTTTCTCTGGTGATGGATGCTTCCTGCTCTTGAGCATTAGACTTCAGGTTCTTTAGCTTTTAACTATTGGACTTAGACCAGTGGCTTGCCATGGGCCACAAGCTGAAGGCTACACTATCGGCTTCCCTACTTTTGAGGTTTTGGGACTTGGACTGAGCCACTACTGGTTTCCTTGCTCCTCAGCTTGCAGATGGCCTATCGTGGCACTTCACCTCCTGATGATGTGAGTCAGTTCCCCCTAATAAACTCCCTTTCATATATATATGTGTGTGTGTGTGTTTGTATATATATTTATATGTGTGTATATATACACACACACACACACATACATACATATGTATATGTATTCTATTGGTTTTGTCCCTCTCAAGAACCCTGACTCATACAGTATCTCATTATGGTTTGAATTCACTATTCTATTATTAATAATGGGATTTTAAGTATCTTTAATTTTTTTGGTTATCTGTCTTTACTAATTTTGAAGTTCTTGTATTTTACTTACTGATTTCTAAAATCTTTCACCTCCCCTACTGCACCCTTATCCCACTTATTCAAAATGCACATTGCAAAAATTTACTCAGGCTTGTCTTTAATGTTTCTCCTTTTTAAGTCCTAAATTTGCATGGAATATATGGATAGAGATAGTAATAGAAATTCAATTTCATGATGTTTTCCACATAGGATACCAGTTTTACTCAAATAGCAACATGAAAGAGAGAAAAATATAAAAGCATCTTAAATAATTTCTATGACATAACAATAATCAAAACTACATAAACCTTAGTAATGAAGTGTCATCCATATTATTGCAATTGAGATAAAAATGAGAGAGACATGTAAATATTAGGGTCAGAAAATTCATGTTACATGTATTTCAAGTGTGTAAAGCAAGGATTAGCAAACTGTGGCCTCTGTGTCAAATGTTTCTGTACGTAAGATTTTATTGGAACATAGTCACATCCATCTACTCTCCTGTTGTCTATAGTTACTTTTATGTTGCAATGACAGAGTTAGGTAGTTGTAACAGAGAATGCGTGGTTCCCAAAATCTAAAATATTTTCTATCTGCCACCTTACAAAAGAAGTTTGCCAATCCCTTGTCTAAAGAATAATGTAGAGTGCTATGAATAAGCACTACTTTTTGTGTATGAAATGTAAAATAAAAGATATTTTATATAAAGGTTATATAAAAGTTATTTTGAAACATTTTATAGCCATAGGATAACTACTGAGCCTTTTACAGAATATGTATTACAAAGCCTGATTTATATACCCCTGCCATTTTTTATTGTTATGTAATAAAGTTACTCTTTAGTACCCACTAATTAAGCTTTAGGGTCAAAATCCATCCCTATTAGGTCTATATGGTGTTCCACAAGCTCACAGGGTGAGTCCCTCCTTTACTTGCTTATGCGTTTGCCTGTTACACCTATTTTTATTCATTCTAAAGGATAGATCCTCTCCTTAAAAGACTAGAAACCATGATACTTGATGTATAAAATCTTTTCTTTTTAACCATCCTTTAATTATGTCATTTCCCAAGTCATACACTTTTTATGTTCATTCCACTAATTTTTTCTTGTAAAAGGTTCATCTTGAATTGTTCACATTTTCATCACTTATGTGCCTGTGGATTAAACATAATCTCAATAGATTATGTTAGGCAACTCATTACTAAGCAGTTATTCAATAAACATCTTTGTTAAAGGCATTATGTGAATAACTGGTCACCTTTGTTAAAAGCATTATGTGAATAACTGGTTAAGCAAAAAATAGGCTGTTACCTTTGTTAAAGTCATCTTTGTTAAGGGCATTATGCCAATAATCAGTTAAGCAAAAAAAAAAGACAGACTACTCTAATACTGGTTTCAAAACAGCCTGAATTTGCTCATGAGTGTTAACAGTTTCCTCATAGTTTTCCCTGGGTAAAGACAGGAACAATTGAATGTAATTTGGATTCCCTAAACCCAGCTTGGCTTAACAACTTTTTATTTTATGCTTTTAATTGACATATAATAATTTTACACATTTATGGGGTACATAGTGATGTTTTAAAAAATATATTATGATCAGATTATAGAAATTAGCATATCCATTTTCTCAAATATTTACCATGTTTTTGTATTAGGAACATTCAATATCTTCCTTGTAACTTTTTAAAAAAGGATTAGATCTATTATTACATATATTGTGTGATGGTTAATTTTATGTGTCAACTTGCGTGGGCTAAAGGATGTCCAGAAAGCTGGTAAAATATTATTTCTGGGTCTGTCCGTGGAGGTGTTTCCAGAAGACATTAGAATTTAAAGCAGTAGACTGAGTAAAGAAGATAACCCCAACCAATGTAAGCAGGAATCATCCAATCTCTCGAGAGCCTGGTAGAACATAAAAGGGAGAAGGGTGAATTCTCTCTCCTTGAGCCTGGGACATCCATCTTCTCCTTCCCTTGGACATCAGAGCTCCTAGTTCTCACACCTTTGGACGCCAGCGCTTAGATGTGTGACTCCCAGGTTCTCAGACTTCCAGCCTCAAACTGGGACTTAGATCATTGACTCTCCTGGTTCTCAGGCCTTTGAAGTTAAACTGAATTACAGCACTGGCTTAGCTGCTTCTCCAGCTTGCAGGAAGCAAATCATGGCACTTCTCAGCCTTCATAATTGTTGAGTCAATTTGCATAATAAATCTCTCTATATATATCCTATTCTATTTCTTTAAAGAACCTTAATACATATTGTGAAGCAATTGACAAAGATAAATAACCTATAATTATATTTGTTTTTGGTGATGGTTTTGATGTGCCATTAATTTGGAAATCTCTTCTATTGAATCTTACCTCTTTCATATGAAAAATTGCCATAGGACATCTATGTTTGTTGTTTGTGAACAGGAAAATGTCAGTTCCTAAGGTGTTGGTGAACAAACTGACTAGACTTGTTCTCAAATACCTTTTTAAGTGTCTGAATTAAATATGTTTATTTTAAATTTATTTTTCTTTTATCTTTAGAGACATGGTCTCCCTCTGCCACCCAGGCTAGAGTGCAATGGCATGACCATAGCTCACTGCTACCTCAAACACCTGGGCTCAAGTGATCCCCCTGCCTCAGCCTCTCAAGTGGCTAGAATCACAGGCTTATGCCACCATGCCTGGATAATTTTTAAAATCAATTATCTGTAGAGATGTGGTCTCGCTATGTTGCTCAGGCTGATCTCCAACTTCTGGCCTCAAGCAATCCTCCTGCCTCAGCCTTCCAAAACACTGGGATTACAGACCTGAGCCACTATGCCTGGCCTAAATATGTTTTAATGAAATAATTATTTCCAAGCCCTTTTTATTTTACTATGTTCCCTTTATCTAAAGGTATATTACCAGGTATCATAAAATTATCATCTGGTATAAAAGTTATACTTGATGAATAGATTATCTCCATGGCTTTGTAAGTGTAGATTAGTAGATGACCATTTTTACAGCTTGTAAATCTCAAAACCTTCCATGAAGCCAATCTCTGTGGTAAATGCTGCCTTTGCATGGTGTCTTTTAATCTTCATACCACCCTATGCCATCTGCATTACTCTTTTACCCATTTACTGCTAAGTAAACTCATAGAGGTTAAGTGATTATCTAACACCTACAGCTCACAGGTGGCAAAGCCCTCACCTGTGTCACGGATCACAGCCAGTCAGGCTGCAAAGCTAAGCACATATGGAAGAAACGCTGCCGTGGCCACACAACATCCCTCACCATCCCACAAAATGGTAATGACTGAACAGTAATCACTGTTGGGATCATGTTGGTAAATATACTCTTTTGCTACAGAAATAAAACTGAAGCTTTTGAAATGAAAAAGGTAATTTTGTTACTAGTTAAAACAGAATTTTCAACAACTCTTGTTTCTTTTTGGGCAGTGATTAACAACTGAATATTCAAGAGTTTCTAAGTCATTGAAAGAGTCTATAAGTATACTTAATATAAAAATATTGTTTAAAATATAATATTCATATGTAACCATATAAAAATGTCATTTTATCACTATCATTAGAGATAAACTTTTCAGAAACCTGTTTTTGAAAAATGACTCCCTCAGACAATGAAATAGAAATTTTTGCACATTAAAAAAATTTGATTAAAGTGAGAATAATTTTCAGTACTCATTAGAAGACAGAATAAGTGTAGGCAGAGAGAAAAATATCTCATGTTGAAGTGATAAAACGTGATCACATAAAAAGCTATTTGTTATTGCTTTTACTAAGTTATGAATTAATTTCTGTTTATATATTAATATATTTAAATTAAGTTTAAGTATTTGTTAATTTTGCTAACAATATGTTAGGTAAGGGAATGAAGGAAGAAAGTTAACTTCCATCATAAAGAGAGAAGTATGCAAGGATAATGTGATATAATGTGATATACAATGTATAAAAGCGAAGAATCACTCTGTAGGTATTTGAATGATGTATATACGTTAAAAAAAAAAATGGGTAAGCTGAAAAGTTAGTGCCTGTAGTGACTGATAGACAAGATCATTGAAAAACGAGTCAGTAAACATTGAAGGCAGCCGTGATCATTTCAGCATTTATGTTACTTTGATAAATAAGATCCTTTCTCAGTTGCTAATTTTTTCTTGAAAATTATTAAAATACCAATTTATAAAGTCTATAGTTACCACCAAAGTTCATTCAAACATATTTTTATAGACCATAATTTGTCAAAGTATAACCCAAGGAACTTTGTTCCGCCATATAATTTTAAAAATAAAAGCAAAACAAAAACTAAATATCTGGAATCATGTATATTTGAAAATGAAAAATATGTCTTTTATGGAATGTTATAAATTTCTTTAGCATAGTACCAATTTAAAAAGTTCTTCAGTAGTAAAATTCTTCCAAGCTTGTTAGAAAACTCATAAAGGAATACAGAACATTTCTTTCCTCAGACTAATGGAAAAAGAATACAGTATTCTGGAAATGAGCTTTCATATCTGCTTCCATTTCCCACTTGCAGATTCTCCATTTTGAATACACAGTTAAAATTCAGTTGCTTGTTTCAGTTTTGTTTTTCTCTATATCTTTAAAATGTGGAATCCCCTCCCTTCCTTCCTTCCTTCCTTCCTTCCTTCCTTCCTTCTTTCCTTCTTTCCTTCTTTCCTTCTTTCCTTCTTTCCAGACAAGGTCTTGCTATGTCACCCATACTGGTGTGCAGTGGTGAGGTCATAGTTCACTGCAGCCTTGAAATTCTGGCCTCAAGCAACACCCCCACCTCAGCCTCCTGAGTAGCTGGGACCACAGAAGTGTGCCACCATGTCTGGCTAATTTTTAAAAAAATTTTTGTAGAGATAGTATCTCTTTATGTTGCCCAGGCTGGTTTCAAATTCCTGGGCTCAAATGATTCTCCCACTTTGGCTTCCCAAAGTGCTAGGATTACCGTTGTGAGCTCCCGCACCTGGCCAAATGCAGAATTTTCTAACAAATAAGCCTATACCCTATTGTAAACATTGGCTTGACCACATGACAAATATATTTTATATATCAAGTTTTCGTTGTCATTAATTTCTACAAACTCCAATCACTACAAGACTTTACAGCACCTATCTCCTATTCCAATTAAAAAGTATTTATTCTTAGTGTTTGGAGAATACGTCTTTAGACATAGAAGGAAGGGAGGGAGAAAGGGAGGGAGGGAGGAAGGAGGGAAGGAAGAAAGGAAGGAAAAAGATTGCACATATTAAAGATATAGAGAAAAACAAAACTGAAACAAGCAACTAAATAACATGAAAAGTTATAAATTCCATGTCTAGAATTTAATGTACTAAAAATGTATTGTCACAGAGATATCATTCTAGATCACATAATCTTCACTGAGCTGTGTGTTTTTAAAATCTTTTCATGATCATATAGTTATAGACTTGGGTTTCTTTCCGGTGAATGCCATACCATAAGAATGATCCATGCTGCTTTACATGTTTGTTCTCCTAGTTTTTGTCATTATTTTTAAAACTTATTATTTTTGAAATGGGGTTTCGCTGTGTTGCCAGGCTGGACTTAGGCTCTTGGGCTCAAGCCATCATCCTGTCTCAGCCTCCCTAGCAGCTGGGACTACAGATGTGCTTGGTCTCATATTGAATCCAACTGATGGCTAGACAGACACTAAGGGGATTTTTTGTGTGTGTTCACAGGATGATGGCTCTGTGTGACCATTCTGGAAAATGATACAGGTTCAGAAGTAAAATTACTGTGTCATCACACACACACACACACACACACACACACACACTCTGTCTCTCTCTCTCTCTCTATATATATATATCCATTAACATAAAATTAGATCCCTAAATCCTAACATGTACATCAACACTTTGTTCTATCTAGCTTTGATTTTTATTTTTCCAATCTGTTAGTAGCAAACAATCTCATTTTGTTTTGTTACAGTCTCATTTAACTAGAAATAAGTCTAAAGCCTCTCCTACACATGTAGTTTTTCCAGTTGTTTCTCTGTTTAGTCCCTTCTATATTTTGCATATTTTTCCCTTAAATTCCATCATTTTTCTTATTGATTTGTTTAAATTTCTCAACTACATTATTCATTAAGCCCTTCTCAGTTTTTGATTTTACAAATTTCTGCTTTACGTATATAATTTTTCTAGTAATTTGAAAGAATTTTACTTTGTGTCATTTCTTTGCTTATAATCTTGGCCCTGTAACGGCATTACTTAAATAAGTTATTATCATCAATAGGCCACAGTATATTTTTTCTACTTTTTTCCCCCTATTGGCTATTTATTTATTTATTTATTTTTGAGACAAAGTCTCGCTCTCTGTCGCCCAGGCTGGAGTACAGTGGCATGTTCTTGGCTCATTGCAACCTTTACCTTCTGGGTTCAAGCGATTCTCCTGCCTTAGCCTCTCGAGCAGCTGGGACCACAGGTGCATGCCACCATGCCTGGCTAATTTTTGTATTTTTAGTAGGGTGGTTTCACTAAGTTGACCAGGCTGGTCTCAAACTCCTGACCTTGTGATCCACCCCCCTCAGACTCCCAAAGTGCTGGATTACAGGTGTGAGCCGCTGTCCCAGGCCAACTTTGTCGTTTTATCTTAAAGAAGCTTTGAATTCATCTGGCAGCCTCCCTGACATCCTCCTGGCCACCTAATAATGGAAATATCTACATTGAGTTTTCTCCATATTCAGGGCCACTTTTTAAAAACCTAATTTATTTAGCAAAGACCCTTCTGGTCACTGATTTGTAAAGTCATTTCTATCATAGACACATGAGTCTATTTCTGAGCTTTCTGTTTTTCTCTACTGTGTCATTTTTGTCTTTCCACTAAAGGATTGTATTTTAATACCTACAAGAGTACATTTTCTTAATTCATTCATCTTTTCATATACAACTTAGCTATTTGAGGCTCTTTACCCTTTCATACATTCTTGCTTTAGTAGAAGATTTCAAGTACATTTAAATTTGGATTGTATCTAATTTGTAGATGAATTTGGGGTCAGAATATGAAGTAGTTCCAGAATTGACTATAGTATAGCTCTGCGTATTTCAGATCTTATCATTTTGATTCTTTTATAGTTCCTACGTAGAAGATCATGTTATTTAAAAGCATTTACGTATCTTTCCTTCAAGTTCCAACATATCTTATTGGTTTTTTTGAACATAATATTTTATATGTTTCCAACTATCTGACCATTTTCATTAGTTTTCTGAGCTCCTTAAACTGATTTATTATTATTTAGTTCTAAATCTTAATGTATTGCTTTTGTTATATACTTTATTTGTTTCTCTCTCTCTTTCTTTCTCCCTTCCTTCTCAATGTTAGCATAACTTCACGGAACTTCATCTTTTTAAAAGAATGAGGTTTTCAAAAAACATGTAGTACAACAGTCAACCAAAACACTGACCTTTAATGCAGTGGACATAGGATCTATTACATCCAAGTATCTCAAAATTCTGCTGATAGTCCCATCTCCTGTGTTGTAATGTGTTTAACGGAATACAACCCTGACTCTATAGCAAAAGGCCCACCTGGAAAATAAATGGCCATTTGTGGCTCAAGTGTCTAGTTATAGAATAAGAGTTTGTAATTAATTTACATAATACCAAAGATTCTTGCTCTTATCCTTATTTGACTGCTTTTTTTTTTTTTTTTTTTTTTTTTGAGGCAGGGTCTTACTCTGTCACCTAGGCTGGAGTGCAGTGGCACAATCTTGGCTCACTGTAACCTCTGCCTCCCGGGCTCAAGTGATCCTCCCACCTCAACCTCCCAGAGTAGCTGGGACTACAGATGTGTGCCACCACATTTGGCTAATTTTTTTGTATTTTTAGTGGAGAGGAGGTCTTGCTTTGGTGCCCAGGCTGGTCTCAAACTCCTGAGCTCAAGCTATCTGCCCACCTTGGCCTCCTAAAGTGCTGGGATTAGAGACGTGAGCTACCATGTACAGCTGACTTTACTCTTAGTACATCTAATATATAGTGGTATAGTATATTATTTGCCATGGACCCCTGTAGTGATAAAGAAACGCTCTTATAGGAAACATATGATGCTTAATTTGTAACATTATGTACCAAAGTGTTGCTGATACTTCGGTGAATGTTATTCTTTAAACTTAAAAACTGTAGGCAACATGGATCTTTAAATCAATGTAGAGATTAATATATGAAATAGTTTAGCTACAGTTGATAAATTTAAACATAGATTTTCCAGATGTATTTTTAAAAAATGTACTCAGCTTGTCCAGTAATATTTATTATATGCCCTAAGAATTTCTAAATTTGTCTATATTGGCTTTCATCCTCGTCTGCTAAAGGTTGTGAAAGATATAGAAAGGCAATATTATTTTTCAGTTGTCTTCTACAGATTTTCTACTGTGGCTGGTCCTTTTCTCTGAGGTAGTGTTTTTTTGCGTTCAAATTTAGTGTATTATATTTTTATGTTCTCTTTGTTTTCATATTTGCTGCTCCTGCTGCTTTTGTGTTTCTGTGTTCTATGTGTACATATTCACCACTCTGCTTGGATAATTTTTTCCTTCTCGAGCGTATTTGTTATTTAAACTCCACTTTCTCCTGGTAGCCACGATCTCACTTTGGTTGGCAGCTGGGCTGTGCCTGGAGGTTATGTGCTCTGGACCTCGGTGCCCATCTCTCCAGGGCGGCTCTGCTTCTGTGATTTCCCCTCTGGTTTACATCCGGCTTGGCTGCTACAGAATTCTGCCTTCTGTT
Source organism: Pan paniscus (assembly GCF_029289425.2). NCBI lineage: Eukaryota > Metazoa > Chordata > Mammalia > Primates > Hominidae > Pan > Pan paniscus. The sequence continues at coordinate 12,924,347 of NC_073253.2, forward strand.
TGTTTTTAGGCTCACTGGATTTTACCCATAAATGTGATTTGTTTTTCTTTTCAAAGGGAATTTATCCTTTTTTTGTGTATTGTCACTGGGTCTGTACCTGTAGACAATCATTTTATAACTCCTGATGCTGTTTTGTAAAGGATTTCAATACTATACAGCTGACTCTGAGCCTCTGTAAAAATTTCAGTTTTATATCATTTTATATTTTATTTCACTCCTTTTACGAACTATTATATTGATAATACTTCAATAGACTGAAAATCAGTATAAGAAATAGAGGATAAAAAAAGTGGCAAAATTAACATTGCCAAATTGATATTTATAAAGAGGTGAGCATTATTTCATGTAAAACCTTACAGTTTTAATTATTCATACAATTTTCCTTTACAAAAATTTAAGTTGTTTTTATTCAACATTGTTTTTATCATGATCATTTTATTCATAGTTAAAAATCAAGTAATTCTATAAATTTACCATTAAAACTGTACTCTCTATCCCCCATCATTCAAATTATCAGAGGCTATGGTATTAAATATATATGTGTATGTACATAAATAAAATAAAGTATATAAATATTTAAACATGTATAATATAAAATATTAAGTATACTTTAAACAATATGAATATTTCTACACAAAACTTCGAATTTATACAATGTATATTGGATAAAAACCATTAGGATTTAGATCTTATACAGAAATCTCTATTTCATATAATCTGTTTTATCAAGCTGATTATATACTATACAATTCTCTTTTTTAATAGGTAGATAGCTGGACAGAGATACAGATTACAGTTAGCTATATAATTTTTAAATATTTGAAAGATTAGAATTATATAAACTATATTGTCATTTAAACCATGCAGTATTTATATTTCTTTTTCATTACAACTTTTTGGTCTTTTTCTGCATTTAATTATTGTCTCAATTATTTTATTTATTTTGTTTAATATATGGCTTTCACCATTTCACAGCCAACATCTCTAACTGAAATCTAAAATCCTTTACACTATTGCCTTACACCTCTATTAATCTAATGCAATTGTCTGTAAATTTTTCCAAATTTATAGCATCATTGGCCTTTTTAGCATAGTAATAGATGTCATTGGATATACATTTTCATTGAATGGGGTATTGGCTACTTTTTGAAGATGTTTAGCTATATTTGAAGAATCAATTATTATTTAAACATGAAGATTATTGTTTTAAAAAGTGGAAATCATTTTGGTTGAATCATCTAGTCACCCTTAACTAGAAATGATGACTTATTTGCAGGTTTACCTACTTTGTTATTTCTAGATCCAAAAATAAAGATCAAAACTTGATCATCTATTCTTTAGGACAGATACATTGAGCAAATGTCACATCTGAACATTGTTTCATAAGCAAAATGCAAAGCCAAAACTTTTCTAATTTTAGAACATCCAAAATGTTTTTGTCATCTTAATTTGTCCTGAAATATCCTAGGCTTCCAATCAATAGAGAGGAGAGTAATTTTTTGATAAATTTTATGTGACAGAATTTTATGTAATTTAAATACAGGAGAATTTTTTTTAGGTAATCATATTTTAGCAAGTGAAAAACTCCAAGAAATATTAGTATGAACATGCTTTTTCAAGTTATGATTTTAAATATTTTTATTGATTTATCTCCATGTTTTTAAATACATTTATATCAAATTATTCAGGAACAAATTTCAGGTTCTAAAACCTTCTATTTGTCTCAATTATAAATGTAGAAATAAAGATATCTGAAACAAGAAATGGACATATGAAGGTACATTGGTTATAAAGATTTTTTGATTTAAGTTTTTAAGCAAGTTCGGAGTGATGAAGATGAAATATAGAAATATGGTAGGCATGTATTCACAGGCTAACTTTAACCTCCTTATTGACTTCACTAGCAACTATATTAAGTGTAGATATTTTCATAAAATGGTGAAATTTCCAGATTTTACAGAGCACAACATACTTCTAAATTCTGAAAAGATGAATATTATTCTACACTGTGCTTGTTTTCTAAAAATGTATTCTTTATTCTCATTATTCATTGATATCCTGTTAATTAATTGATTATAATTTGTTAACTGGCTAACCCTCAATATGTAACTCCAGGTTCTAAGTTTTGGCCATGAGACCTCTAGGAATCAATCAATTGGTACTGAACAATTTTTGATTTCCTAAAACAATGAAACATTTCATATATTTATGAGTAGAATCAGGGCTTTCGTCAGATTTTTGTAGGTGTCTCTACGTGAAATGGTAAAAAGTTGTGTAAAGGGGAGAGGAAGAGGGAGACAGTAAGACAAAAAGAGAAGGATCACTATATATTGTTCATATTGCTAAATAAATTCTTTGCTGCATAATTTTTTTTTTTTTGAGATGGAGTCTCCCTCTGTCACCCAAACTGGAGTGCAGTGGTGCAATCTCGGCTCACTGCAACCTCCACCTCCTGGGTTCAAGCAATTCTCCTGCCTCAGCCTCACGAGTAGCTGGGATTACAGGCACGCACCACCATGCCTGGCTTATTTTTTGTATTTTTAATAGAGATGGGGTTTCATCATGCTGGCCAGGCTGGTCTCAAACTCCTGACCTTGTGATCCACCCACCCTGGCATCCCAAAGTGCTGGGATTACAGGTGTAAACCACCATGCTGGGCCAAAATTAAGTATATGTATATTTTTAAGTATTTTATTCACACTAATGCCTCATTAATTTGCGAGTAAGAAAAAGCTACTTCTAGCAACCTCCATATTTACACTTTAACGGTAATCTGGGGAAACGTTTTTTGTTTTCAGCTGCTAATGCATTTGCTTTCTGGACAAAACCACTCAATAAAGAAAGTGTCAGGAGTAGAAAAGTCACTGTGGAGTCCAGCTCACTGCAGTCTGCACTGGTCTGGACTGGAATATGTAATTCAGCATTGTATTTAGAAGATTGTAGAAGTATTTCGTTTGGCCAACTTTGTGTCTTTAAGACTTGGTACTTGTGTAAATGACATATAACATAGACATAATTAGTGAAACATGACAAATCCACATGAATAGTTTTTCCCAAAGTTTTAAATCTGTGTTATAGTTACACATAAAGGACATTGGGAAAATAGAGAGTCTGAGAAATGAAACCTTTCAAAATTTGAAAAGTTTACCTTTCTTAACGAAGAAAGTGGTTTTACTTCCATTAATTTATGAGCCCGTCTTCAGCTTCCCCTTTTTGAAGTATTTGAAATGGGCAAGAATTATACATTTCTCATTTAACATTTTCTATTTTGTAAAGTGAGTCACTGCATTAATGGATGTACAACATTAATGGATGAATCTTTATTTGTAGTAAATTTTGATCTTATAAAATCTTTCCTGGATATTTGACATCTTGGTAACATTAAAACCTTAACTTAATGAAATATGCTGTCAATAGGCATAACATACATGGAAAAGTGAATTAAAATGCTAACTTAAATATGCTGTTTTAAAAAAACAAAAAAAAATGCTGTTTTGTACTGATCTCAAGATTAGCAATCCCATTTAGGACTAATGTGGAACAATCTATGCACAATTTGTCTTTACTTACAAAAGTCTTTGTAGTTTTCAACAATGATTTACTATGTTATTTTTATTTTATGGTCCTGAAATACCTAGAAATGCTGGAATTGAGCATTCTTATATCTACAAATATCTGTTTATTGAAGATGTTTTATATTCTTTGATAACAGTATTTTTTGTATTTATATGGTCCCTTATATATTGCTGAGCAAATAATTGATTCATAATGTTTTTAATTTTTATGATTTCCAATTTATTTAAAATAACTTGCTTGTGAAAAAAAGAAAGTATATGAGAAAATAATAAAAAGTTGGATAGAGCAAAAAGCTTATTTTTCCCCAAATAAGAAAAATACTTATTTTTGTCATGGAATGGGAATAAATGAGGAAAATTAACATTTACATTAAAATATCTGAAGCATTGTTATTTAAGAATTGCCCACCCCCCTTTTGTTCCCTAGGAAGTAACATCAGTTGGGCATTAAAAAAAAAAAAAAAAAACTAGAATGACTATCATCAGTTGTGTTGTGTGGTTGTTGGTTAGTTCTATATAAAGAAAAATAAATGTGCAAAGAAGGATTGGGAACAATTTTTAACAGGGTGGCTAGGGAAGGCCATACTAAGATGATTTTTAAAGAAAACAAGGAAACATCTGTAGGAAGATCATCATTCTAGCCAGTGCTATCTTTTGAGGATGGAGAATATGTGATAATATTAAGGAATACTAAGGAATCAGAAGGAATTAAAACGAAATGAATAGAAGCAATAGTAGGATACTAGATCCAAGTAGATACAATTATTTTTGTCCTATAGGTTATTGTAATGCTATTAGCTTTTGCTCTGATAAAGAGGAAAAGCCATTTGTGGTTTTGGGTTAACAGCTGTGATTATGATCTGCTTTTTGTTTTAGCAAGGTAGCATTAGTTTCACTGGCAAGGACAGATACAGGGAAACCAGTTGGGAGGCTATTGTGATAAGTTGGTTAGAGAGACATTGGTGTTATTTTCTAGAATGGTAGTACTAGAGGTGGCGAAATAATCAGATTATAGACTAAAAATATGTTTTGATGCTACAACCGAGACAATTTACTGATTATTTGGATACAGGGTAATTCCGAAAATTTTATCCTAAGCAACCATGATGATGAAGTTGATACTAACTGAGATGATGAAGACTATGGAAAGCAGAGGCCTGGGTAGTGGGCACATGGAAGGAACAGTAGGATTTTGATTTTAGCCATGTTAAGTATGAAATACATATATATTCAAGTGGGGATGTCACTTAAGCAGTTGGGTAAACTCATCTGGACTTGATAAAAGGCACCAGATATTTTCATTTAAGAGTTCTCAGCAATGATTTGAATGAGTTTGCCAAGGGAATAACCAAAGATAGAGTTTACAAGAGGGACAAGAATGAGCCACAACATTGTCCATTGTTAACATCCCAGAAAGAGGAAGAGAACCTTAGAAATAATCAGAGGAGAAATGAGTTGTGAGGTACGGGGTAAGCCAGGTGAGGATAGCATCCTAGAAAGCAAATGAAGTTTTTTCAAGGATCAGGGAATAATCAGCTTTATTAAGTACTGCTCGGTGGTCAAACAATGTAAGGATTGATAATTGATTATTGGATTAGCAAAGTGGATGTCATTAGTGACTTTGAAAAAGGTAGTTTCAGAGTAGTGATTTGGAAAGAAGCTAGCCTGAAATGAGTTTAAGAGAAGAGAAAGGGAAACAGTGAATACAACAAATATAAACAACATTGATAGGACTTTTGCTATAAAAAAAAGGGGCTAATAAACCTAGTGGGGAATGTGGTGTGGGGAAGAAAGAGGGAGAGTTTTGTAGTGTTTGTTTTTGATCAAACAAACAAAACCATGTTGTGTGCTGATAGAAATTTTTCAATAGACAAGGGGGTGGGAGATGATCAAGCGAGAAAGTACAATTGCCAGAGCAATATACTCTCAGCACCAGAAGAGAGGAGTTACAGAGTAAATGTGGAGAAATTGGCTATTTTTGGAATTCTGGACAGTCTAGCTACAGAAAGAAGGGGAGTATATAGCACAGGTGCAGGTAGGTGAGTATATTAAATGAGATAACTTTGTAGAAGTTTTCTTCTGATTTCTCTTGTTTTCTCAATGAAATAGGCAAGATCTCTCGTTGATAATGAAGATGGGAGAAGAGGTTTCGAAAATGTAAACGTGATTAGATCAGGGAAATGTATGATCTCTGTGAAGCATCCAGGGCTCACTTAAGTGTGGTGGTAATGAATCCAAACTTTATCTTTAACTGAATGTTTTTCAGAGACTGAGTCTATGACAGGCCATGGAAGTTAATTTGTTAATAGACAGGGAGATATGCAGTAATTTGGACTGTGAAAAATTGGTAGATTAATGAGATTCTTGATTCTGGAGTAAAGTTGCCAGATAAAATATGAGATGCCTAGTTAAATTTGAATTTCAGATAAACAAATGGCATTTAAAATAAATATGCCCCAAATATTGCATGGGGTATACTTATACTAAAAATATCTGATGTCTATTTGAAATTCAAATTTACCTGGTGGTTTTGTTTTTGGTTTTGTTGTTGTTTTATTTTTTCTTCATCTGACAATTCCATCCCAGAGAAGTTAAATGATTTTGGAATATGGGATGCATGACATGAAACATAAGAAGTGATAGCTTGTGTAATAATTAATATTGAGGCAATAGAGCAGTTATAGTTATCTGTAGTGAGACTAATTGATTGTGATTGGCCAGTGGAATATGGAAAACAGATTTATCACAGGAGAAACAGTAAAGGACTTGAGATTACTTACTATTTGAAGGATTATTAACAAGGATGTTCAAATCACCAAAAATTAAGATGGAGGTGAAGACACATGTTAAGAATACTAAAGAAATTTTAGCAAAACCTTAATGAGCCTTAGAGAAGGCAAATGGACCAAGAGACAAAAGTAAAAGTCTATGATGATAAAACTGGAAAGAAAAGAAGGGTTGAAATTAGAAAAGGCATAAAACATACTAGGACTAATCAAGCAGAGGTAATTACTGCCAGTAGTTCACCACCTATGGTAGAAATATAAAGTCAAAACTGTGACTGTCGTCATGAGTTGGATATTTTTCTCACAGTTATACATTATTTATATTAAAAGTTAATATTTCTTTTATAATAAAAATGCACAATTTTAAACAAAGCAAAGAGAATTTTAATTGAATATTTTTTACCATATTTTTATGATTAGTAATTGACAAGTATATTTTCCTTCTATAAAAGTCTGATATGTGACATCAAGCAATATAGTTAAGAATTAAAGCAAGTTTTATTTTTACAGTGAAATATATGAATATATGCAATGCCTATGTTTACATTAAAATTGTAAATCTTTCTAAAATAGTATATTTTATGACTAAAATCTTGTTTGTAAGAAATCATACATGTGTGTTTTGTTTGTATGTGTGTGTATGGATATACCATAAAATTGAGTGCATGGTGTTTTTGAACCAGGGAAATGGATGTTGCTGTAGTACCCTAAAGTGGGAGACCCCATAATGCTAGGTTAGTATATAGTATCAATAATACTCCATTTATATTTTTCCTCAGTATCAAGGCTCACAAATGATATTCCCAATCTTGAGCTTCTAAATAGCTGTAGATTTCTCTGGTTAGATTTTTCTGAGTAAAGATAATATAAAATATATAAAAAGGAAAATAAGTATAAAGTTTATACTGAGTGTATTGACCTAACGTTATTCTAGAACAAATAAATGTGTTTTATAAACAGCTGAAAAGGAGTCTTGGAAACATACACTAAATTACTGCAATTAGAGAGAGTGGTTGTTACTTGTGGTGAGACTGAAGTACACACACCTTCCATGTAAGATTGTTAATTGCAGGTAATTTGTTGTAAACAATAACAAGAGAGCACTAAACTTTGAATCTGGAGGCTGGATTTAATTGTGTTTTGCTACTAATTAGCTGTATATTTTGGGGAAAGGTTTGTATCTTTTCTGGATGCATGTGACCTGATATTAAAAATGAGTTGAAGGGCTAAGAGTCATTTTTAATTTTAAAAGGCTTAGCTTATATAGAAGTATTTATGTAAAAAGAATTGTTGATACTTCCATTTTCAGCTCCAACATGTAAATAGCTTGGAATTCATAACTTCCATTCTTACAAAAAAAGCTGTACAAATGAAAAATCAGTGACTGTTTTTGGATCCATTAGGTGAAAAACAGGGTAAAGTAAAACGCCACATTGGTATGTAGAAATTGGTATTTAGTGGGACAGTTGTATTTTAAAAGTGTTGATGGTGCATGATATGGTTTGGCTGTGTCCCCACCTAAATCTCAACTTGAATTGTATCTCCCAGCATTCCCATGTGTTGTGGGAGGAACGTAGGGGGAGGTAATTGAATCATGGGAGCCAGTCTTTTCCGTGCTATTCTTGTGACGTGAAAAAGTCTCACGAGATCTGATGGGTTTATCAGGGGTTTATGCTTTTGCTTCTTGGGATGACTCTAAAAAATAATGTGATGCTTTGTATAATGCTTCCTGGTACTCAGACCTGAGAGAATTTGCTCTTATTTGTCATAATAAAACAAATATTGAGTAATATAGATAACTTGATCATCTATTTTATCTCTTGAGTAATTAAAAATACATATGGTTGTTCTTAAGATCATAGTGTTTAGGTGGAAAGATAACGCCTGGATGTTTTCAGTAAAAGCACTTTCTCAGCCAAAATACAAAAATTTGCTTGGTAGTCTAGTATAACTCAAGAACAATTTTTAGAAAGTAAAGATTTATGGATATTAGACATTCTATATACATATTTTATTTGAATGAAGCTTTTGGAGTAAGGACATTATATGAAAATTTTTGGTAAATCCAGACCCTCATATTTCACAAATAGCCTGTTGGTGGGAGGTGGTGGTTGCAGGTAGAATGAACAGACTCATAGGAAAATTGGGCAGGCTAATGACTGCATATTACTAGCAAGAAGTTTATAATAAGCCACAGTATTTTTATTCCCAATTGTCTCAATGTAGAAGTCTCATCTTCCAATTAAATGATAGATTGGGTAAGAAAATGGTATTAATGAAATGTAGTATATATACAATGTATGTATATATACTTTAATAGAGTATATATAAAATAAAGTATATATGTACATACTTTATTACCATATATAGAGTAAAAAAAAAAGGCATTAATACAATGATCTGTCTTCCTCCCTTTCTTCCTTCCTTTCTTCTGTCCTTCCTACCTTGTCTTTCACCTCCCTCCCTTACATCTTCCTTTCTGGCTTTCCTTCCTCCCTCTCTTCCTGAACAATGTTTCTGCCTGCTACATACGAAGCATTGCTTTTGGAACTTGGTCTGCTTCTAAGAAACTGTGATTGTTTCTCTATTTGTTAGAAAAGTCTGAACGATGAGAAATAAATTATATAAATATTTTAATTCCCCTTCACAGGCATTTATAAATATTTGTCAGCACTTTGAAGCAATTATTCTTTTAATTAAAAAAATAATTTTAGAAATTTACAGAAAAAATCACAAAGATGGTACACTGAGTTATCATGCCCCTTATGCCCATTTTCTCTTATTATTAACATCTTACATTAAGATGGTACATTTGTTACAAGTCATGAACTTTCATTGTCACATTGCTTTAAAATAAAGTCTGTACTTTATGAAGATTTGTTTAGTTTTTACCTAATGTCCTCCTTCTGTCCCGGGATTCCATCCAAGATACCACATTACATTTAATTGTCATGTCTCATGAGGCTGCTCTATAGAGTGACAGTTTCTTAGACATTCATATTTTTGATGCCATTGACATTTATGTGAAGTGATGGTCATATATTTTATAGAGTATCTCTCTTTTGGAATTCATCTGGTGTTTTTCTCATAATTAGATTGAGGTTATGGGTTTTTGAGAGGTAAAAGTGGTAAAGTTTCATTTTTATCATATCATAGGAGTATTTATTATCAACATGAGTTATGGTTGTTCATGTTGACCTCGATTAATAACTGAGACAGTGTTTGTAAGTTTCTCCACTGTCAGGTTATTCTATTTTTCTCTTTTGTATGTTATACTTTTGGAAGAAAGTCACTATGTACAACCCACTTTTAAGGAGATGGTGGTTATGCTTCATCTTTCTGAGGGTGGAATGTGTGCATATATTAGTTGAAATTCTTACACATGGGAGATTTGTTAGCTATCTGTCTATGCGTCATCTATCTACTTATTCATTCATGAATTTGTCCATTCATTCATTCATCTTATTATTATAAGCTCATGGATATTTAGCTTATAGTTTTGGTTACAATGTGCCACAAACCGAACCTTTGTGTCCTCTCAAAATTCATACACTGAAACCCTAATCTCCCACCATGTGAAGGTATTAGAAAGTGGGGCCTTGGAAAATGATGAGGTCATGAGGCTGGAGCCCACCTAATGGAATTAATGCACTCATAGAAGAGGCCCTAAGAGAGTTGCCTTATCCCCTTCTTTTATGTGAGGTTAAGGCTAGAACTCTCTGTACAATGTTAAATAGTAATAAGAGAGGACATGCAGGCTTTGGTCTTGATCTTAGAGGAAAAGATTCCCATTTCTCATGATTAAATATTATGTAGGTTAGGGTTTTCTTTATCAAGGTAATAAAATTTCCCCAACAAAGTATTTATAGGTTTTTTTATTTACCATAAATAACTGGGATTTTTTCAAATGTTTTTCTTCTGCATTAATCATGTTTGTTAATTATTATTATTATTATTAAGAGGTGGATCTGACTCACTATGTTGCCCAGGCTGGTCTCCAACACCTGCACTCCTGCCTCAGCCTTCCAAGTAGCTGGGACTATAAGCACATGCCACCATGCCCAGCAATGATTCAAGTAAAATGATTATAAGATTTATTTTCTTTTTACTCAGTTGACAAGGTAGATTGTATTTATTGATTTTCAAATGTTGACTCTGCCTTGTAGGCCTGGAAAAGTGCCCACTTGGTTGTAATGTATAATCATTTAATGCACTGTTACATGTGATTCGCTAATGTTATCAGTCTGTAGTTTTCCTGTGATGTCTTTTCTGTATTTTGGAGGGTTTTGTAAAGAATTTGTATTAATTATTCTTCAGTAGTTTAGTAGAATTCATCAGGGAAACCATTTGGTTTGGGATTTTCTTTGTGTAACGTTTTTGATTACTAATTCAACCTCATTACTTGTTAAAGCTCTACTCTGATTTTCAATTTCTTGTTGAGTCAGTTTGAGTAGTTTGTGCCTTTTAGGAATTTGTCCATTTCATCAAACTTATATAACTTGTTGGCATGCAGTTATTTGTAGTATTACATTACAATTCTTTTTATATTTAGATAAGCTCTGCAGTAATATATTTACTTTCTTTCCTGACTTTGATAATTTGGTTATTTCTTATTTATTGAGTAGTTCAGCTAAGTTTTTTTCTGAATTTTATTGAGTTTTTCAAAGAATTGACCAACTTTTGGCTTTGTTGATTTTTGTAGTTTGTTCCCGATCTCTATGTTATTGATTCCCACTGTAATCCTCTTAATTCTTTCTCTTCTGCTTACTTTGGGTTTAATTTTCATATATAGATTGTGTTTGTTTTGGTGTCACTATCAAGAAATACCTGTCTTTAAGAAATTTGCCTAATATTTGAGCCTAAGTTTTCACAAGAGTAAGTAAAGATTCTTCAGTTTTCCTTCAAAGCTATTTTTTGTTTTGTTTTGATTTTAAATGGAAAGCTGAGCTATGAATAGGCATCTAGAAAAAATGGTAACAGTCAGGTGGACTTTATGGTTAATAGTAAGTTTTTAATGAATAATTATGTAATGAATGAATGCAATAATATGTTACTTCCAGCTAAAATCTAGAAAAAAGTCCCTGAGGTTCAGCGAGGTTCTCTGATATTCATATAGCTTTCCAATATGCAATCAAGTTTTCTTATTATACATGAATGTACTTCTCATTACCTTACCTTTGTGGTGGCAGTGACTTGAGGCCTTAATAGATGAAAGCAAACAGTTCGATATACTTCAACAATCTCTAACTCTGAAGCCATTATTATTTCACATCTATGAAGTTTATTTATGAAGATCATTTAAATTTACAATGTTTGCTTTATAAAAAAGCAAAGATTCATAATAAAAATTTAAGATTCTCATTAGCTATCTGATAAACAGAAAATATAATCAGGAAGTATCCCTTAGCACTTTTGATGGCTAATTTTTTCTTAATAATTTGTCAACCTGTGATTAAATAAAAAATGATAGCTCTTCAAAACATACACAGATATAGACATTTACAAACTAAAATTTCAGTCCCTAAATTTTATAAGTTCTTATTTCTGTATAAAATCAGAGAAAAATGCACAAATTCTAATTGTACAGCTCAATTAATTACCATAAGAAAACACACACTTGACCAGGTGTGGTGGCTCACGCCTGTAATCCCAGCACTTTGGGAGGCTGAGGCAGGCAGATCATGAGGTCAGGAGATCGAGACCATCCTGGCTAACCCAGTGAAACCCCATCTCTACTAAAAATACAAAAAATTAGCCAGGCGTGGTGGTGGGCGCCTGCAGTCCTAGCTATTAGGGACGCTGAGGCAGGAGAATGGCTGAACCTGGGAGATGGAACTTGCAGTGAGCTGAGATCATGCCACTGCACTCCAGCCTGGGTGACAGAGTGAGACTCTTTCTCAAAAAAAAAAAAAAAAAAACACACACACTTGGGGTGGGCACTCTTGTTAAGATGTAGGATAGGAAAAGCTCATAATGCCTGGTTCCTCCAAACCATAACAGGCTCCCCTTCCCAGAAGTATCAACAATACTGAGTTCCAACCTCACAGATTTTTTTCCTAAGTTTTTAACATAATACAAATAGAACCATACTAAATGTCTTATTTTCATTCTGGCTTTTTTGTACAACATAATTATGAGATTGGTGCATGAGATATATATATATATATGTATATATATGGGTAATATAGTATTTAGAAAGATTGGTGCATGAAATACATATATATAATATATGCACCAATCTCTCTCTAAATATATATATGTATATTCTAAATATATATACACACATAATGGCATATATATATATATCTTATTTCAATATTTTAAAATGTCATTGGTATGCCTATTAGTTGGGGTTCTGCAGAGATTTTATATATGTGTATATGTAGGAGATATATACACATACATATATATACTCTGTGTGCATACTCTGTGTGTCTTTATGTGTGTGTGTATATATACATATATTTTAAAAGGGATTTGTTATAAGGAGTTGGCTTACACAATAATTATGGAGGCTAGAAAATCTTGAGATATACAGGTTGAGTGGGTAAACTGAAGAGCCAATGGTGTAATTTCAGTGAAAGGCCACATAGTTCAAGATCCAGGAGGAGCGAATGTTTAAATTTGGGTCCGAAGGCAAAGAAAATTAATGCTTCAAAAGGGCATCAGGCAGAAAACAGTCTCTCTATTTGGGGGAGAGTCAGGCCTTTGTTCTATTCTGATGTACAAATGATTGGATGTGGCCTACTCATATTAGGAAGGGCGAGCAATCTGCTTTACTTAATCCATTTTATAATTTAAATGTGAATCTCAAACAAAGTACCCTCACAGAAACACCCAGAATAATCTTTGACCAAATATCTGGGCATCTGGTGGTTCAGTAAAGTTAATATATAATATTAACCATCACAGTATGTATTATTACTGTGATGTATTATAGTTATCACTATATACAATGTATTACACGGTTTATAGTTCAAGCGTTTTATCCCTTCCAATGTTGAGATGCATATAGCTTTTTCCTTCTGGAATTAATTCCAAAAAAATTAAGGAATAGTATACATATCTTTGGGTACACTAGGTTTTGCAACAAACTTCTTTTCCCCTGCTTTCAAAGATATCTTCATAATAAATCAAATGTCTGCACACATGTAGACTTAAAAAAATTTTTTTTTTTTTGCTGGCTCTCTCCTGAAATGTTCTATTCTTTTGCTGATACCCCACTGTGTCAAATATTGTAGTTTATAATATCCTTGGTATTTGATAGAGTAAACACCTGCATTTTTTCTTCTTCAATATTGTCTTGATTAATCTTAGTTCTTTGCATTTCATTATATTTAAAATCAGCCTGATGATTTACACAAAAACGAAAACTATTTTATTGATATTTTATTGTTTCAACAGTTTGAAGAGAATTTACATCTTTAAAATATATTCTGTAAGTTCTATCAATATACTTTTGTAGTTGCGCATTGCTTAATATCCAAATGTTTGAATATACACAAATTGTCTTTGTATTATTTATTCTTAGCTTGATTTTGCTGTGTTCTGGTAATATGATCTAAATGTCTAATAACTATAAAATGACTAATTTATTTGCCTTTAAACTACTTTTCTGTCTATTCAACCCAATCATGGTTTGTATGTTGTGCTTTCTTCATTTCTTGATCTTTTATTAGATTATTAGAGTACCTTTATCATTTTATTTTCCCTATTACTATTTGTTTAATTACTGGGGGAGGGTGCTATCCTAGAGATTGTAGAATGTAAGCCTGACTTAATAAAGTCTAAAATTAATCTGTGCTTTAACCGCTTATCAGGCAGTTCTTTTTCCATCTTTTACACTCAACATGCCATATTACAATCGTGGTCATATATTTTTATTTTGTATGCATTTTAAACTTAACAATGTATTTTAATTATGTTTACTATATCAATGTCTATTTACATATATAAACATATTTATCTTTTATATTGTTCTTTCTACCTATCTGAGTTTTCAGTTTTCTACCTGGGATACATTTTATCAGTCTGAATATTCCCATTTTTTTAGCTCTACTCTGACAAATTATGTTATTATTTATCCTAATTTATATTTATGTTATCTTCATTTTTAATGTATATTTTTCCTGTGAACAGACTTCTCAGCTGGCAGTCAATTTAGCTCAACAGTTTAAATATATTGCCTCCTTGTCTTCTTTTATATAAAATTGTTATATACTCTGTAATAAATAAGCTATCTGTGAAGTTGCTTTTTTGCATTATGATATCACTTTTTTATGAATTACTTAAATATTTTTTGTCTCTTTTTTCCAGCATTTTAACATTTGATATGCCTAGATTGTTTACTTTACTTTTTGAAAAAAGCTTTGCTTTAGGTTTATATTGCTTTCTGCATTTGTGATTTAGATGATTTTATCACATGAAAATAATCGTCAGAATTCTTGCTTGGTTAGTTCTCAACAACTCCTCTTATTTCATAATCAGCAAAACCTGTGGCAAAGTGGATCTTAATAATTTTAATCTTAAAGCCTCTGGCATTTCTTTCACAGATAAAAGCTCTACTATCCTTCTCTAACTTGATTTTCTTCCACATTTATGTTCAGATTTTTAAATTTATTCTGAGGTTGAGAGATAATCCAAAACAATGAAAGCTGTTATTTCTAGAACAATAATACAAATAAAGTTTTAGAAATAATCAATAGTAATTTTTTTCTAAAATATCCTAGAATCTCAAAAAGTTAAATACATAAGTTACTAAAGCATAATTATTCTGAATAATTGTTGTAAAGTAACACCTGGCTTTAAAAGAAAATCTGTTTACAAATATGCCTATAATTTTCTTAAATATAGAATTATGGTTACCAATTCGACTATGAGAAGCTTCATAATATAGTATCTTCATAAAAACGCACACACAAAAATGTTTGGAATGTAAGGAATTCCCTTTATAGTTATTAGCCTAATATAGTTTGCATCTATTGTGTATTAGTGTATACTAGATAAGGTAGCATAGTATATATAAATATACCGTTAATAGCATATATAATTTGAAGGATGAATTTGTGATAAAATATATAGCTATTTACTCTTTTATATATATTTCAAGTAACTTCGTCGGGATCCTAAAACAAATTACAGTTGTTAACATTTGAGAAGAATGACCTTGCTCTTACTGATCAATTTTGTGAGACTAATATTATTTAATAAAATTTGTTCCATTGAGGAATGTTAATGTGCGTGCCCTCAATGTAGAAGCATTAAGAACTTTCTGGTGGTGGTGCTTTTTTGCTTTTTTTTTTTTTTTTTTTTTTTGAGACAGGGTCTCGCCCTGTTGCCCAGGCTGGAGTGCAATGACGTGATCTCAGCTCACTGCAACCTCCGCCTCCCAGGTTCAAGCGATTCTCCTGCCTCAGCCTCCTGAGTAGCTGGGACTACAGGCACCCACCACCACGCCTGACTATCACGGTGCTTTTAATCAATAAAGGACAATAGTTGATGAACATATTTTTTAGTTCCGTTACACCTTGGGTGGGATAACCTAAGGTGTAAGGGAACTAAAGACATGCAGTGCATGTCTTAAACTGTCTTCCAATGGCACCTTTCTTCAGAATATCTCTCTAGGAACTTCTTTTGCTTCACTTTCTCATTTCCTCACTTCCCTGTTAAAGTTTCCACGGATCCCATTCCAAACGAAACACACGTGAAGTCCAACCCTGTTTTCAGAGTCTACCCAAATTGACAGAACGGCCTTTCTTGTTCCCTTTGTTTATTCAGCATTATCTTCCTAATCCTCAGGCACTGGTTTCCCGAATGTGTCATTCCTCTCAATATGCCTTTCACTTGGGTCATTCTTTATGTCGTCCCATCCTGTGCCATGACTTTAAGTATCCCTTTTCTGTTGAGACTCTAATTTACATCTTCCGTCTCTTCCCCTCTCTCGGAACCCTAGACACACGCATCTACTGCTCACTCACCATTTCCATTTGCAAACCTAAAAAAATTATTCAACTTACTGTGTCCAAATTTAAGCCTTACTTCCTCTATCACCCACTTATCCTTCTGGGTCCTAATTTTTTTCTTTTCTGGGAAATGTCAACTACATTTTTGTGGCTTATTCATTACAAATTATTTAGAGCCATTATTTACTCCTGTCTTTCAAAAAAATGTTTGGCTGAGCTGATAGGGTCATCTCTGCTTTTGAAATGCAGATGAAATCTGACCACTTATTTTATACTTCTGCCCTTGTCGAAACTACCATATTTAGATTCCAATATATTTTTCTTATTTCCTGCCTTGCCACTCTAGGACAGATACAGTCATCTTGTAAAAATTATGTCAGACCATGGTACTTTTCTGTTCAAACCTCCATGGACTCTTTGTCACTCATGTTAAGATATAAATATCCTACTTTGGTTTATATTTCTTGACATGATCTGGCCTCTCCACCCACGTTGAACATCTTCTGTCACTGGCCTCGTCACTCACTCCATGCAAGCCTGTGGCCTTCCCATGGTGTCTGCAGCACATCAATACTGCTCTTTCCTCTAAGCAATTGCTTTTGCTTTTCTCTACACCTGGAAGACTATTCCAAAAAATGGCTCCATGATTTCTTCTCTACTTTATTTTCTTGCTCTCTGTAAATGTCTATCTGAGAGTTGCCGGAAAACTCTATGGTAAAATGATGTTCCTGTATCATTCGTTATTTCCATACCCTGCTTACGTTGCTTCATAAAATTGATTCCAATCTGATATTGTTTTATGTGTGTGTAGTGTGTCTGTACTTCTGTGTTGGTTTATTTTTTTCTCCTCCATTAGAGTATAAGTACTATGGTGGCAGCAATATTGTCTATTGTGTCAGGTATTGTATCACCAGTGCCTGGTTCATAGCATTTGTTTAATAAATACCTGTCTAACAAATGAGAATGTGGATGGATGATTTTGCTGCAGTATAAGTTAAAAGACAGTGGAACAATTTTTATAGGCTACCAAAAGCAAAAAAAATTTAGTACTAAATTGAACAAGTAGAAGGACTCTGAAATGGTTTTGTTCTTATACAATTGAAGAAATCAAAAAGTTCTTTTATGATATTTTCTATAATAATATTTCTAATTAATTCATACATCTCCTCTAGCACATTGTAAAATAACTAATTAAAATGCAAGAACAAAAGGGAAATACATATGTTGTCCAAGAGACCACCAGGATGGTTAAGTATTAATAGTAAAATGCAGAGCTTTATTGGTGATGTTGGTTTGCAAAATGGGAAGAGACAACAATCTCTGGTGTGTGGCAAAGGTGCTCTCTCTCAGAAAAGGGGAAAGGCAGGTAGTTTTATGCCTCACAGGGTCTGTTTCACACAATAGAGTCATACATATTCACCAGGTTTGGGGAGAAATTTATAGATATTTATGAGATAGTTGAGCACATGAGCAGTGGGTTAAATGTATATGTAATATACAACCCATGTTCACTTTGGGGTAAGATTTCAACATTAAAATTAGGTAGAATTTGGCTCTTTAGGTCAAAAGGTGAACAATAGGACACAAAGACAGTTTGTGTGCAGTCTATATAAGCTGGCTGAAACTGACTTAAGGTCTGCAGTTCCTTATTAGGAAAGAATATTTGTAAAGCCCTTCCTCTGTCCAGTCAGGGTGGTAGTGGTCCGGGTTGTAAATCAGTGTTAAGAGGTGTCTTTACATTTGCTTGAAAGCTCTTTTTCTTACAGAGTTTAGCAAGAATGAGATTTTTCTTACAGCCAAAGGAACTTAGAGCTTTGCCATGCCAGCCAATTCCTGAACCCTCAACTCATAGCAAACTTTTTCCTTAACCTTGGGGTCCATTTTAGTTGATAAAGTTATGTCTATTTTGTTCTTTTAGATCACACATACATATCCAAATTTATGACATGAATTATTATTCACCTCCTATCTTTATTAGCTTGTGTATATCCATTACTTATGACCCTGGACTGAGAGCCAAGTATTCATCCAGAATTACTAGACTGGTAGTAGCTAGATGAGTTATAATTTGTTTTGGTTATTTTTTTCTGTGATTATTTTATGTAAATTTGCCTATGTTATACAAAAATGTGTATGTGTGTGTGCATGTGTAGGTGTGTGTGTACATGCCTATGTGAATTTCTTTTGGGAAAAAAATGTTTCTAGTTTTTAGAAAAAATTTAGAAGTCAATGTATAAAAACCCTTAAGAAAACCTATGGATATCTGATTTGAAGCACATACTTGTTCTGTAGATATACAACTTATAAAACATAATTAAAAGCAAGATGAACATATGTATATATATTTGTGGGACTGGAAAAAGGCCCGATGTGCAATGGGTAAGAAAGGACTGAGACAGTGAATCTTTTGGGTCTGGGTCTGGAAGAAAGCAAGGAAGGTGAGTTGTTTCCTGTTCAAGAGTCTGAGACTAAGTTTGCTCCGTGGACATTGTGAAACTTCAGCTAAGGTAAACACAGGAACAGATGGTTGTCTCGTTCATGTAGAATCTGACAACACTGTTTTCCTCTGCTACCTAAGGACATAGCTCCATGAAGTGTATTGCCTAAGGAAGATAAAAGGCAGAGACAACGTCTTCAGAACAGGAATTGAGTAAGCACACACGGGCAGAGTGATTGGATTTGTGACGTCACGCGCTGACTCAACGATGCGGCCTTTGGGGCTCCCAGTGAATAGAATCCTCAGGATATCAGACAAGAATTGGGAAAAGATGACAAGATAAAAGAGACTAAAAACAAATATATAGAAATGCACACAAGATAAAACTTTAAACCAGAATTACATGAAGAAATATAAGAATCAGAAGTTGGATTTACTGTAGGCAAAATAAAAACATTCTCACATTTACAGAGACACAGAGAGCATAGCTATCCACAGTCATACACACACCAAAAATATTATTAATGAATTTATTTCATTAGGCAGAATATGCAAGCAAGTGTAAAGAACAATAATGGGCAAATCAATTCATTAATGCCTATAATAAGTCACGGACTTTAAAAACATTAACAAATATATTAACAAATTTTCTTTGTAATTTTAAAAGCAAATGAAAAATGTGGACTCTATAAAAAGAAGGAAATGTGTACAGAGCTCAGGGTTTTCTGGTGCTAAAGTACACTAAGATATATAAAGAACAGGGTAGAGATTCTGAGACATTTTAAACTTCTAGAAAATATAGCAAAATATAAATTTTAAAGAGACATATAGACACTATCGGAAGAAACTAT
The DNA here is from genome assembly GCF_029289425.2 of Pan paniscus. Lineage (NCBI taxonomy): Eukaryota > Metazoa > Chordata > Mammalia > Primates > Hominidae > Pan > Pan paniscus. Next base: position 12,943,958 of record NC_073253.2, read on the forward strand.
GTTTCACAGCTTCTAAACCATCAGAAATAATGCATCAGAGGGAAGTGTGTTTAAAAAATTGCCTTGAGCCGGGCACAGTGGCTCACACCTGTAATCCCAGCACTTTGGGAGGCCAAGGCAGGCAGATCATGAGGTCAGGAGTTCGAAACCAGCATGGCTAACATGGTGAAACCCTGTCTAAAAATACAAAAATTAGCTGAGCATGGTGGCACACACCTGTAATCCTAGCTACTCAGGAAGCTGAGGCAGGAGAATTGCTTGAACCTGGGAGACAGAGGTTGCAATGAGCTGAGATTGTGCCCTTGCACTCCAGCCTGGGCAACAGAGCGAGATTCCGTCTCAGAATAAATAAATAAATAAATAAATACGAAGTTGCTTTTGGGAAAGTACATAATAGAAGAAATAAGAACATGGAAATTTAGATTCCTGCAAGACAAAAGAAAATAAGGAAGAACACACAACTATTCCTCCTTGCTACCCTCCACACAAACAACAAACAAACCATAGAAAAAATCACATACTTCATCACACTGACAGGTCAATAAAAAGAAGAATCTTATAAATCAGTGCAGAATAGCTCCTTACAAACATCTTACTAACTACAAAAGAAAAGACAGTAATTTACAGTGGAGAAAGCTGGCAGACACTTTTCTAGCGAGTGATCATGGTTAAAATCACAGCTAATGAGACACGTCAATACCACGTGCCAGCTGATCTAAGGCACTGAAAAGGACACAGCATCAACTCTGCGATGTTCCTGCAAATATTATGTGACTTAAATCATGAGGGATGATCAGAAAGACCTAATTGAATGGACATTCCAGAAGATAGCATCCTCCTATCTGCAACTCACTGCCAAATGATTCTAGAGAAGAAAAAAAGAGAGAGAAAGGAAGATACGTAGAGGACATAAAAATGACAGAGGGGGAGAGAGACAGAAAGGTATAGAGAAACAGAGAAAATAAGAGTTTGAGAGATATATAAAAATGGTAAAATACTTTGCATATGCAAGAAGTGGGGGAAAGGTATACAGAAAAATTACAAATTCTTGTAATTTTTCTGTAAGTGTAAAATTAAATAAAAATAAAAAATTTTAATCATAAAGAAAACTAACATTAGAAAGAGATTAATAATGTTTTACTTACATTTCTATTTTAATTCATAAATAATAATTGTATATATTTATGGGGTACACTATAAAAATTATAAGTATTTGAGGTGATGGATTTGTTAGTAATTATTAATTTCTTGAAACTCATTTAGTAACATACTTAGACTAGGAGTTTCGTGTTTGTTTTAATGAGCTGGTTTTGGGGAAATATAGCATAAAATGAGAAGAAATTCGATAATGTATAAATGAGAAGAAATTAGATAATTTATAAAATGGAAAATACAAAAAACAAAACCACCAATATTTCAACAAGAATGTAAAATGAGGGACTTCTAGCATTAATATATGCTCAAAATGTAAAATCATAATTCACAGTAGAACAAGAATAATTTTATAAATATCATATTATTGATAGAATTTAACCTGTTTAAATGTTTTTCAACCAAATGGAAAATGAATGGGAAGGAAGCCAATACATAACATAAAAAGGCAAAGTTAAAAACATAAAAGAGGAATTTTGAAAGATTCCTGAGATAGGGAAGAATCCAGAATCCAATGTGGAGCAGCTTGTCACTATGAAAATTAAAGAGGAATCCTGGGACTGATAATCCAGATGATATGGATGTCTGTGTGCGATCTTCAATATGCCTATTTTGAGATAATGGCATTTGGACTTGCCAATAGAAGATTTTGAGTTGAGAGTCCTCTCCATGCAGTTGGTAGTTGAAACCAATGGAAAAAAAAAAAAAACAACACAGAGAATGTGCATCAGATTTGGCCAAGAGTGAGTCCAGGACAGAATACATGAGAGTACCATTATTTAAAAGAAAGCCAGAGAATAACCACTCTGAAAGTGGGACAGAGTGGGAATTGGCAGACACTTGTTTGAGGGATCCTGGAAAGAACAGAAAGCAATGAACTGTTTTAACACTGGGCACAGTGGCTCACGCCTGTAATCCCAGCACTTTGGGAGGCTGAAGCAGGTGGATCACTTGAGGTCAGGAGTTCAAGACCCTTGGCCAACATGGCAAAACTCTGTCTCTACTATACAAAAACTAGCTGGGTGTGGTGATAGGTGCTTGTAATCCCAGCTACTCGGGAGAATGAGGCAAGGAGAATTGCTTGAACCCAGGAGGTAGAGCTTGCAGTGGGCCTAGATCATGCCACTGAACTTCAGCCTGGGCAACAGAGCCAGACTCTGTCCCCTCCCTACCACACACACACAAAAATAAAAAATAAATTAAAAAAAATAAAGCAACGGACTGTTTTAAGAAGATACTGATTTAGATTTAAAATGCATTTGATAATGTTCTAATGTTATCTGTTGAGGCTTGCTACCATTACAAGGCCAAAACTCATTGACTTGTGAAGGCAAAAGCCAGATTGACTACTATTCTAGTAAATGCATGGAATGAGATAAGTTTTCATGCTTCTCTGCATGTGGGCATGTATATGTGTGTGTGCATGTGTGTACATTTGTGGTACCTAAACAGAAACTATACAGTAGTGTTGGAATGTAAATAGAGTATGTAATGTTAAAAACAATTAGATTGGTTTATTTTTAGTTTAAATTTATTTTTTCTCATATAAAACCTGTTATAATATAGAACCTGGCACATACAATAACAAGTAACTGAAATTAGTCGCTTTGTGAAAATGTGTTATTATTCAGTGACTTTTTACATTATTAAATAACTGACGTTGCTAAGACATATATGTATATATGTATATAAATACATATATGTGTATATGTATATAAATACATATGTGTGTATATGTATGTAAATACATGTATGTGTATATGTATGTAAATACGTGTGTGTATATGTATATAAATACGTGTATGTATATACATACATGTATGTGTATATGTATTATACATATGTATATAAAATTAACTTTGTGGCCTTCTGGCTTTAATTTTTACATTAAAAGTAAATTCATATAATTATGTTACAGCCCCCAGAGTTTTTTGGCATGCACTCATAGAGAACTAATGGGCTTTATGCAGCTTAGTTATTTTAGCATGTTTTCAAGAGAGCAGGCTTATTATCTATCTTTACTTTTATTCCACGTAGGCATGCTTTTGCAATCTCTACAGTTACTCCAATATTTTAGACTTATAGGGAAAATGTAAACAAACCAAAGCTTAATTTTTCCTCAACTTGAAATTACACTGCCACCAAACCTTGTTATTCTACCCTCAAGAGAATTACTAGATCAAATCCCTTCAATTTATATTTTCTAGGAAAAATAAACATATGTCTACTTTAGCCTATCTTTCCTGAATTTCTCTACATCTCTTTGCCAAGATTTCATACAAAATAAAGTTTTCTCTATCTTTTGTTTTATTACTTCTTGCCTCCAAAAGAAACAGCAATCACAAACACTATGCCTTGAGAGTATTAAAAAGTGTCAAATCATCAGCTTTCCATTGTCCTATTTTTACAAAGCAGAACTCCATGTGAAAAGAGAGCATGTCAAGCACACTACATTACCATGTGATTTAACATGACAAATTGAAAAGATCTGATATGGGTAATGGAAACATTGATGGACCTTTAAATACAGTGCTCAGGTTATGTTTCTATTCATAAAACTCATGCTCTCCGGATGCATCCTGAAACACTCTAGTGGCTTAAGATGCTAGAGTTAAGAAATAGTAAATGCCATTTTAAGGAGAGAGAAACTTTTCACCCATTTAAATAATGGGAAGGTGAAAGGTTTGTTTCATCAGTCACAGTTCAGTAATGTCCGTCTTCATTGTTGATTCAATATGTACTTCACCTCCAGTCCCTGAAGGAAAGAGAAACAAATCAAAACACTACTCTGACATCAGAACATATTTATGAAGAACTCTTTCTATAAACTTTTGTCAATTTACCATTTTTCCATATTAACCATAATGCTGCCAGATGATTACATCTTTCATTGAAACATAACAAGAACTTTACATTTGGGATTCAGGGTGGTATTATTTATTTTTGGAGGGCTTTGTAGAGTCAGGCTATCAGGTGCCAGTTGACGTTTTTTATTAATCTGGATAGCATGACATTAGTTCAGAAGGCAATTTCCATTTTTAAGGTTATGTCTCAGAAAACTGTAAAAGGGATTTTAGCATGATGAAAACTTTGACTATTTTCTCATGAGAGTCTATCAAACTGTAATTTCAGGTTGAATTTTAAGATAATATCAGATCTGTGGATTGTGCTTTAACAATCAGTAAAGTGCCACAAGATCTCAGGTGTATTTTATGAAGAACTTTGAACCTGACAAGCCACAAGTTACCCTAGTCAGAAATATTCCCTCTAAAGAATCCCCAGGGATATTATACTCTAGGAGTATAAAAATATAAAGCTGGGCTTGGCATATATTTAGCTAGAGAAGAAGTTTGAAGTCTTTCTGAATCTACTCAAACTCCTGTCACATGGCCATGTCATTCACTTTTTGTGATTCTCTCACATCTCTGACTTCCGTCTTTGATGATGTTTATTTTGATCTTGTCTTTTGTCTTCTGGTGAGTGTCCCCACACTGTGTCATGGCTTCCTTATGTTAGTTCCTGTCAAGAAGATAGGAAATGATATTTCAGTGCAAGGCACTGAGGATATGTGTAATGTATTTGGAAAGTTTTGACATCAAAATAGTACTTTTAGAATCACATTAAATAATTCAATTAAAAAAGAAAACTTAAGCCAATAAGATAAAACTGGTGACTATGACAATCATCAATGTGGCAAACTTGGCACTCATTATAATTAGCAATAATATTCACTAAATTTTAAATACCATTTCTTAAATTTCAATTTCGATAATAAATATAGTAAAAACAGCATGGAATTTCTGGGATACTCTTGCTAATCAGTCAACGTTCAACTTCAAGAAATGCTAACTAAACTTAAAAAGAAAAAAATTTAATTCATCTCCTTCATGGTGATCTTCCTAATTTATATGTTTTCCTTCTGTTCATCTTTATTTTTGAACAATTAATATTTAATCTCTCCATTATTGTCTCCAAGAACCTTTCTTACTGCTCAACTCTTTCAGTGGTATTCCTTTTATTTAGTTCCTTGGACCCTCTTTAAATTTTATTTCTTTTATTCATTCTTATCAATTCCTTTGCTAAATATGCTAAGGTGATTCAATGAGGAAATGGCATTAATTTCAAGAAGTTTATAGAAAGTACTAAATATCAATATGAGGAAAAAATGAACCTAAAAACTCAGTTTATGCCATAAACAAAGATTAAAGTGGATCATAGACTTAACCATTCAAACTTATACATAAAAGTCCTAGAAAACAATATAGAAGAAAATTTCTATAATTTGGGGAGAAAGTAAAGATTTCTTAAATAGAAGAGCTAAAGCAGGAACAAATAAAGATACGATAAATGAATCAATATATTGTCTTCACCCTATAGGCATCATTAAGAGAATAAAAAGATAATACACAAATTGGGAAGTTATTTTATATTCCATGTATCTGTTAGAAACGGGTATATAGACTATATACAGAACTATTTAAATCAAACACAAATTATTACAAATAAGACATAAAAGCAAAATCGACAAACTATTTGAGCAGACATTTCACTAAAGAATGTTTATGAATGGCTAACAAATACATAATCCCATTAGCCGTCAGATAAATGCAAATTTAAACTGCTACTGGATACTAATGCATACTCCTTATAATGACTATAAGTAAATAATAAAAATATCAAGAGTTGCCAAGGATGTGGAGCAACCAATTATATATGGCTGGTGGGAAAAATATTTCAACTACGTTGACAAGCAATTTGGCAATTTTTAAAAATGAAGTTAATGCAGCTGGGCGTGGTGGCTCACGCCTGTAATCCCAGCACTTTGGGAGGTCGAGGCAGGCGGATCATGAGGTCAGCAGATCGAGACCATCCTGGCTAACACAGTGAAACCCTGTTTCTACTAAAAATACAAAAAATGAACCTGGCAAGGTGGCAGGCGCCTGTAGTCCCAGCTACTCGGGAGGCGGAGGCAGGAGAATGGCGTGAACCTGCGAGGCGGAGCTTGCAGTGAGCCTAGATCATGCCACTGCACTCCAGCCTGGTGACAGAGCGAGACTCCATCTCAAAAAAAAAAAAAAAAAAAAAAAAAATGAAGTTAATGCTGGTTTCACTTCCAGGTATTTGCCCAAGAGAAATTAAAATTTAGTTTATACAAATTGTTTCAAATGAATATTCGTAGTAATTGTATTCCTAAATATAAAAATTTGGAAACAGCTCACATGTCAATTAACAGGTAAATAGAAAAACAAATTTGGATATATTTTGTAAAGTGTAATACTTCTCATGCATATAAATGAATAAAATGTTGATACGCACATATGTCCACCTCAAAACACTTTGTTGAGCAAAAACAAGCCAGTCAAAAGTGTGCATGCTGTGTGACTCCATTTGACTCCTCCTCATCACAAGATCTGATATGTCCCACAGAAAGACTTCACCTTCATCTCTGATCTCAAAATGAGAAGGCACGTGGATGAGATCCAAGCAAAGCTAAGCAGATTCAACCACAGTGGGAAGAGCACAGCTGCCGCTGCAGACGGGGCATAAGAAGCAAATCTTTTGAAGAAGTTACTGAGATTGAGATTTTTGTTATCGCAGCAAACCTGATAAGCACAAGAAAATACAAAAGACCCAGAAGAAAATGAATACAATTTCAAGAGTTATTTCTTTAAGTTTATGAGAAAAGGTATGATCTCATACACAATTCCTATGTCTGTGTAGAATATAATCCAATGTAAAGTTGAACACATGGAAAAAAATAAATTACATAAAATAATTATATTTATAAATATGTATGGACATGCAGTAAGAAACCCTGACATGTACATTTACACCTTTCAAAAAATGGGCTGGAAAGTTTATTTAAATTACTTGAAACATCCATCCTTCAGTAATGGAGAAATCACAATGACAAATTCCTTCTATGTGTCTCTTTTGAAAATTTAATTACCTTTTTGTTAATATATTATTTGATTATCTAGAAAACTTGATTAAATTTCTTAATATAAAGTTACACTCTTACTTCTCTATGATAATAGATGTTATTTTAATTTGCATTTTGTGTAGTAAACAGATTCCTAAGAAATATATTTAAGACCAATCTCTTAAAATCATACTACAGATATATATTTGAGGGTGGTTTGGAGATCACTATAATTAGCCTTAACATATATCTACAGTTAAACTCCGTCCTCTTACACTATGCATATCCAATATATCTCCAAGTTATGCCCATCTCTTAAATAAGTCCCAGAATTTCTATTTTTCATGTTGACTAACTCATAAATTTATTCAGTTCTTCTAATTTATAGCATACAGCTTTATGTATTTTTTCTTTATTTCATTTCCTTATGATCTGTTTTCTCACTACTATAAAAATAGTGCTTGTAAAATAAGAATCAGGATATGTCTTTAACATAATCAGTGATGTCCTATAAATTCCAAAATATCTACTTTAGTGTTTAAGTAATTCATGATCTGGTTCCTGTCTACATTTGCAGAAGAACCTTTAATTTTACTTCAGTACATGTTCTATAATCTGACCATATATACTAACATGTATTGAATTGTTATTTGAGCCAAACTGTCTTCTAAGAACTTTGCAGATATTAGTACATTTAAGAATCTCAACAATTCTATGGGATAGAAAGTCTGGGAGCAGTCTGTCTCCGAAACCACCATGATCTAACAAGACTTGAGGGTCACTGCAAACACGGTCTTACAACTTTTCACTAACTTTATAAATTTGGTATTTCCCCTATCTTGAATGCCCCCTCTCCCTGTATATAAATAGAAATTCATTTTTTTCAAAATCTATTAAAATCCTTGCATTTTGTTAAATTGGTAACATTTTAATTTAATTCTTAAAAAAATGTAAAACCAAAATTTAGTTGTTTAATTCACTGCCTCCTTCCTTCAGTAGAGAATACATTCTTTGAGTATTGGCATGTTTTACCAAACTTTAATCTTCACTGAATATCACATAGATGTGTTTTGTACATGCTGACTGAATAAATAAACCAAATTTATGCATTAGTACTGAAAATCATAAGCCAAAACATTTGACACAGCTTTGTCAAGAGGACAATTGGGACAGAAAGGTCTGGAGTTTATAAGGAATCAACATAATGTGGCTGTCTTCATTGAGCACTCCATCCCACAAAGGATCGTTCTGAAGGTCATGTCTTACATTATAAATATTTTTCATTCAATACATGGAGATAAGTATGTAGCTTTGGGAACATAGGGAGGTTTCATCCTCTCTCTCTCTCTCTCTCTCTCTCTCCCCCTCTCTCCCTCTCTTCAAATTAAAATATGTATCTCTCCAGTCCATTCTCCACTTCTGCAGCATCATGTTTTTACTATTCATCTGAATGGGTTTGACTTTATCCAGTATTCAGTAATCCTTGATTGTCTTCTAGTTTGATCATGGAGAAACTGTCTGATGCTGAATTCTATGCAATTTCTTAAAACAACTTGATAATCAGTCATAGGTTTTAATTTAAAAGTCTATGTAAATCTTCCCTGCTCTGCAATGTTTAAAAACATTTAGTAACTACAGAGAAACATATATACTATCCAAACAACTTCATGATAATATTGAAAGGCCATTTACATTGCATTTTTATTTTTTTCCTTTTTCTCAAAACCTTAAAAACTAAAACCTGGTTAAAGTGCAAATATCCATTTCTCTGTGAGTATACTGGTATAGTATTATAATTAGATATCAAAAAGGTTTAGTTATACTTTTGTCAAAATCCTGGTAGTTTTTTTTTTTTTGGAAAAGGAATGTAAAATATAATTACCTACTCCCAATACAGATAATATATGCACATCTAAAACATACATGTGCACATACACCCATACTCATGCACAGACATACCTATGCAAATTAAAAGGTAATTTAAATTTTAAGCTGGTATAGTTCTGCAAAAGGTTGTCTAAGTTTTTCTCTTTGTGCATTCTGTTATCTCAAGCGAATATATCCGTTTAAGTTGGCCACTTACGATGGCATATTTCTTCCATTACATATCCTGTGTAGACAAGTAAAAATGCAAATGCTTCTTCTATAATTATGAATTTCAATCAAATCTCCACTGTATTAATTTTTCTACAGTGAATTATGAAGTCCCAATTACTCATATTGTCCTTACTAAATACATTAGTCCCACATTACACAAACATAAATAATATTATAATAAACTACTAAACAAATTTCATTATAGTAAAATCCATGATTAAATCAAATACCAGTAACTACATATTATAAAATAGGGCGTTTATGTATCTTGTAGCCCTTCTTGACTATGAGCTGATCAAAAGTGGAAATTTATTTTATTTACTTTTTTTTCAAAGCCAGTACCAATTCTTTGCCTTCCATAAAAGATGATAGTTACTTAATGATGACTTTTGATAAAGTGTAGTTTAGTAAATCATACATTCATTAGAATTTTGTGAAAATTGCTTAAGGAATCAGGAATCAAAAAAGATTTATTATCACCTTAGAAAAGCTATTTAATGATTTAAGCTTCATGTTCCTCCTCTGTAAAGAACAAAAATGATATTAACTGTGATTAAATTACCTAATGAATATTGATAGGATTTAATTAGAGATGTGACATAAAATTTTTGCATATTATTAATATCAATAAAACTATGATGCTAAAAACATTGCTAACTCACAGCTATAGACAGAAGGGTTCTAAATTTCTCTGTAGGACATTTGCAAATACAATTTTTGTTATTTTAATTCATTGAAACAGAAGATTAGAAACCTGTTTGTTTCTGGTTTCTTTCAACTCTGTGGATTTTGAGTTTTAATTTTGTAAAGCAAAGTCAAAGATTACTTACTCTGATTTGATTTTCAGTTCATTTGTAGAAAATGCATTTTTCAATGAAAACAATTATTTTGAAATATTAAAATTAATATATCCAATAAAATGAAAAGAACTGAATCTAAAAATATTTTTAAAATATGTATCATCTACCTAAATTGCTATGAGTACTCTAAGTTCTATACAACTTTGCTTAGAAAGCTGTACTTGAATTTTCTTTATCACCTTTTTTTTTTTTTTTTTTAGACATGGGGTCTTGCTCTGTTGCTCAGGCTGGAGTACAGTGCCACAATCATAGCTCACTTCAGCCTCAGACTCCTGGGCTCAAGCATTCCTCCCACCTCAGCCTCCCAAGTAGATGGGACTACAGGCATGTGCCTCCACACCTGTCTTGTACTTAAATTTTAAGTTAAATTGAGTTAAATTTATTTAATAACTAGATAATTTCAATTATACAATCATCACTACATTTGCAAGTACATCTTTTCTATAACATTTAAAATTATCTGTTTTAAATAATACGGACGATTTTTTCTTCTTAATCCTCCAGAGTAATATATTGCATAATACATTTAAATATAATTGGCCTGAAATTTTTAAATTTCTTCTGATGGAAAAGATATATAACTAACTTAAATATTTCCAGCAGAAATATGACAAAGACTATTGCAATAATCTTATCCAGATTTTGCATAGTTATGTTTTAAAAATCTGAGGTAAATTTAGGAATATTTTGATTTATTTTTTCCTTTCAAATATATCAGCTTTATTTTCATATGTAATCAGAGTGCTTTGAGAGTTCATATCTTCAGGTGACGATAATACCTTAATTCTGAGGCTTGCTAAAATACAATATACTTTGCTCACTAGGAGAAACCACTCTTAGAAGCATCATATTTTTTCTTATGGATACTTTCCTCCCTTTCAATATCTTGGAATATTTAGATGGCTCTTACGTCTACCAGTAGTAGTAGTGGAAATCAGAAGTGATCAAAATTCTTGTTATATTTTGAGGGCTGGGTAAAAGAATTTGCTAATGGGTTGAACATGGGATATGTAAAAAAGAGAAGTGTTTTGAATGAATCTAAGGCCCTATTAAATAAAGAGATGAGATATCAAGTCTTTAAATATAAAAATAATGCAAGAAGAACAATTTAGGAACTGGGAAGAACAGGATATGTATAATCATGATGTCATCTTTCATAGAGAAAAATACTTTTTCATGTCTACTAGAGATAGAATGAAAATACTTCATAGAGGATTGTTTAATAATTTTATAAAATGTTCAAGGGATGTCAAGTAAGTTATTTTTATGGAACTGGAATTCAGGAAAAACATCTGGTTGGTCTATACATTTTGAAATCATTAGCAGTTAGGTGGTACTGAAAATTCTGAGACCCGATTAGACAACTTACAAAGTGAGTATAGATAAAGAAGAGAAGAGTCATTAGAGAAGGTCCTGTGAGGGTAAAAAGATGGGGAGACAATGGAAAAGAAGACTAAAAGGGTAGTTATAATCTGGAGAATAACAAAGGAGACTGTGTTCTGCTCCTATGCAAATGAAACGTTGATTTAGAAGAGAAAAATCCAACTGTATTAAATGAAATTGAATAGTCAAATACAACCTTCTCCTACTTCCGATTTCAGCTGCTCACTTCTATGGTCATACCTTAGCCTTGTCATTAATAATACGGAAATCCTTCAATTATTTAAATATTTATTATCTCCCTTTTTCATGACAACTTCTCAGTTTCCACCTTATTGCTTCTATTATCCCAATTTAACTTTCCTTCAATGATACTAGGACTCATAAGCCATTAGTTTTGTCACCTATTTAATGTATCACAGTCTCATATTCCTTTATATAACATTGATTATGTGGTTAATCTTATAATTATTCCCCTACCAGTACCAACTTCCCTGTCCTACCTTGTGTATTGCTACATTGTATCTCTGGTTGAATTCAACTATATGCCTGTCTTATGCTTGTGCCCTCAGTGCTGAACATGGCTGGAGAGGCGCAAAGGACAGCAGAGACACTTGGCTGTCACTCCTCACTGGTCAGTTACTTCACAACGTATGCAGACCGCTTAGGGCCCAGAACTTGTGCATTGCCTTAGGAAATTCACTCTCCTTTCTCCTGCAGATATGTAACAAGATCTGTCGTATGTCTTAATCCTACATTGCCTTCTCCTTCCTACTTAATTGGGAAATAATGATAAGCTTTCTTCTGTGTTCAATGAGAAACTAGTAAACAAGAAAGCCATAATATTATCCAGCGTCACCAAAGTTAAACAGGTTTCTTCCAGAGTATAAGCCACTGAACTCCTCTTTTTTATGTTTATTTATTTTTTTTAGAGCATTAACTTTAGAAAGCTTGTACTAGTAAATCCTTTCTCTGCCCATTTGAGATGTAAATCTTTTTTAAAAGCCTCTAACCAGTTCCAAACCCAGGAATGTCTTTCTCAAGGACCTGGGATCCACCTCTTGGAAATGTAATCATCAAGGAAGATAGAGCCCCTACCTCCCAGCCTCTGTGGGAGAAGAGAAGCCTAATTTCAGCAGGGGTGGCTTGCTCCAAGCTGTTAAACTACTCCCTGTCACAAGGATAGAAGAAAATTTACTTACCTTTTTTTGGCAAAGCTAATGGAGAAACGTGAGGGGCCTGGTGATGGTTATTACTACATCTCTGAAGCTAGGAACTATTGGAACGCAGATGCCCAAGTCAGAAGCTCAAATTCTCTCTCCAGGACTGCCACCACACATTTCTGAAGGGCCACTACAAGTCAGAAAAAATATATAAAAAAGAGTAGGAAAAGTCATTTTCTCTCAGATTGGGAGTCAGATCTCTCAATCTGAAGGTAAGTCAGTTGAAGAGAGAACCTGAGAAATGTGATCTTCAGGCTTACCACTGTGGGGCGCATAGCATACTAGAAAAAAGTAAGTATGAGGTTTAGAAGTGGAGAAATATACACTTTCCAAAATAGCCTCTGGATATTTAGTATTTAACCACATCTAAATGTACCCTTCTATGCATAAATAAACTTCTGTACCAGAAGAGCAAAAACATTATGCATCTACGTAACAGGAAGCAACTGTCTTTGTGAAAAAACAAGGACACACTTAACTTACCCTCCAAAGTTGAGACAAAATACCTCAAGAGACCCTGTGTTCATTTCTGGTTATGTTAAATACCCCTCCTCTTCTAGTTCGTTCCTCATATAACCTGCATATTCTGTAACATAAAGGGAAATTACAGAAATGATCACAATCGTTGATATATACGGCGCGATTGTGTAATTTGTCTTTGAACGCTTTTGAGAGTGAAAGGATATAATAACTACTCCTGGATAACAAGCAGTAACTAGCAATTTTCTGGGCAAACAGGTATCTGTACTGCACTCTTTATATAAAATCATCTTAAAATGGGAAAGAAAAATTTGATTATATGTTTAAGTTTATTACAAATATGAAAGGAAATTTACATAGAATTGACTATATTTTTATATAAATGGCCATATTTGATCTTTATCACTTTTTTCTTCCATTATGTTGTATTATTCTCAGCAAGTACATCAGTAAATTGTTACTTACATAATGGGGCAATTCAAATTTTAGTTTTGCAGGATATGAGACATTGTTGCTATTAGATTTATAAGGTTACTGTAATCCTAAGAGTACTAAAGATCCCTCAAGAGGATGCCCTGGGTTCCAGACAGATTCTTTGTGTGCATTTCTCCTGATAAACACATTTAATTATACCAGGGTTTACAGGAATCCCTTAATTTCCTGTTGGCTCAGTATCAAAATGGTCAAATATTACATTATAACTGTAAAGAATCATTGTGAGCTTTGAAATAAATCTTCGGAATTAAAATATCAAAACCACTAAAATTCAAAATATTAGGGAAAGATTTAAATGAAGGTACTGTTACGTATAATAAGATAAGGCATTCCCACTTAGATTTTAATTTCATGTATTCTGGCTTTGAGAAAAGCCATGCCAAATGTTGCTCTCTAACTTAAATAATTGATTATGTTCTTGGGGTAACAACTGAAATTTCTGCATTTCACATAGCTGCAAAATGATTTTCTTGTTAGAAAGCAATGTTGTATAGGACAGGATAAGAGTGAATTGCAGGAATTCTGAGAAGATGGTGGCAATATAGATGGGAATGTTTAATCTTCCCGGACAAAGCAACTGGAATAATAATAAAAAAAACTACACGGACAACATTTGCAACAAACGAACAAACAACTAGGTCTGTTTCAGTTATATATTGCTGCAAAACAAATCACCTTACATATAAATGCCTTAAAACACACTTTGTATTATCCCTCACAACTTCACAGGTCAAAAATTTGGGGAGGGTTCAAGTTAGTAATTCCACTGTATGTTGCATTGACTGAGGTCTCTTAGTGATATTCCACTGGCAGCTGGTCTGATCTGAAGGGCCAAACACATCATCCCTTACATACCTGTGACCTTAAAAGGAAGGGCTGAAATACTGAGGTCAGCTTGAACTATCAATTAGTTGACCTACTCAAGGACTGTCCTTCATGTTATCAAAAGGGAGAAAGATTTCCTATGTGATAGCTCCAGGCTTACAGATGAGCATTGCAAGAGAAAGAAAATAAAAGCTAGTAGTGTCTTGAGGAATGGTATGGTGTCATTTGCACCATCTGCTATTTATTTGTCTGAACACTCATGAGGACCTCCTAAGTTCAAGGTACAGAGCATAGACCTCATCTTTTGACAGAAAAAAAAATGTTAAGAAGTGACAGCCATATTTAATCTGCCACACTAGGTGACAACACATGCTAATAAATGCCAAAATATGAGCAGGTAAGAATAAAACAAAACCAAGACAATTATTGCATTGTTACGTTAAAAGAAACAGGAAAGGCAGAGGTGATTGTGATGTCCCAGAGAAAGAGAACCCCCAAATTGCTGTTGCAGTGTCACTGGAAATTTTGGAAGCAGAAATTGGGAAGGCAAACTGCAGACAGGAACAAAACTCCTACTCTTCTACCCTAATTTAGCTCCTCTTAAGTAAGAAAGAGGAGATTCTTCTCTCTAAAAGGCACCACCACCATTCTTGTTTCTCTTTCTGCCTCCCATCAATCAACTCTCACACATCCCATTTGTTCTACCTTCAAAGTACATCCAAAGTCTGACTGCCTCCCTTCACCTTCCATTATTTCACACCTCTTTGATTTCAATACATTTCGTATTTACCTTCCCAGCTTCTTCCTTTGACTTTTTATTACAGACCACACTCAACTCCTAAAGTGTTTGTCAATAATCCTTTCAAAACGCAATTCAGATCTGGATTTTGTAGTAAGCAGGATTAATATTCCTTTGAAAGGCAAATCAGGTATTTCTTCATTACCCTGCTGAAAACTCTTCCAGTACCTCCCATCATCCTTAGTAAATGCATCTCTTGAATATGAATGGCCTCTAAGCCCTATCAAATCTGGTTCCTTTCAGTCCTCTAGGACTCTTCCTGTACTGTTCTCTCCTGAGCTCACTGGGATAAAACATAGAGCTCCTGCTGCTTCTAGAGCCTGCCTCACCTGAGCCCATCCAAGGCCACTATGCTTTGCTGTTCCAGCTGGCTGGAATCTCTTCTCTCCTATGTGCACCTGGTTCTTTCCTCAACATTTTCAAGTATTATCTCAAATGTTACTTTGTCAGTATATGAATCTTTGGCTACCCCAATTACATTTGTAATCCCCTTCTGGCCCAGCAATTCCTAATTTTACTTTTAAGTAATTTAGCATGGTATGTATTCAACTTATTTTGTTTATTTTCTAACATTTCACACTAAAATGTAAACACCATGAAGTCAGGGCTACAGGAATTTAGTAATCTTTAGTAATTTAACATGGTATGTATTCAACTTATTGTGTTTATTTTCTAACATTTCACACTAAAGTGTAAACACCATGAAGTCAGGGCTACAGGAATTTTTATGTTTTGCTCATCACTCCAAGTACAGTGACTGGAATAGCATCTGGTACATCAGAGATAACGTTGAGTAAACTTGTGGAGGGATGAATCAATTAATGAATGGCAAGACCCCACTGTAATCGTAATAACATTAGGGGATATCTACTTCTCATTTCATATATTTCCAAGAATCTGTTTAGAAGTAAACAGATTCTGTTTAGAAGTAAAAATTCTAAACAGATTCTTGGAAATACATGAAATGAGAAGTAGATATCCCCTAATGTTATTACGATTACAGTGGGGTCTTCTCATTCATTAATTGATTCATCCCTCCACGCCAGGCACGGTGGCTCACGCCTGTAATCCCAGCACTTTGGGAGGCAGAGGCAGGCGGATCACGAGGTCAGGAGATCGAGACCATCCTGGCTAACACGGTGAAACCCAGTCTCTACTAAAAATACAAAAAATTAGCCAGGCGAGGTGGCAGGCGCCTGTAGTCCCAGCTACTCGGGAAGCTGAGGCAGGAGAATCGCTTGAATCGGGAGGCGAATGTTGTAATGAGCCGAGATCGCGCCACTGCACTCCAGCCTGGGCAACGGAGCGAGACTCCATCTTTTAAAAAAAAAAAAAAACCAAACTTTTAGCAATACTTGTTTTCAGTTTTGAACTTTCATGATAATGTAGAATTATTTTCTAAGAAGAATGTTTTAATCATTGTAATTCATATCTATAGTCTGCAAAATTTTCAACTAACCCTTGTGAACTCAAAATATCTGAGACAGGTCTTAAAGATGCACCCGTGACAGTCCTGATGGCATGTGCCCAAGGCAGTCAGGGTACAGCTTGCTTTTATACATTTTGGGGAGACATAATGCATCAATCAGTACATGTAACATTTACATTGGTTTGATCTGGAAGAGAGAAGGAGGGTGGCTTCCAGGTCATAGGTACATTTAAACGTTTTCTGATTAGCAACTGGTTGAAAGAGTTGTTATCAGTAGAAAGAAATATCTGGGTTCAGGAGATTGAGACCATCCTGGCCAACATGGTGAAACCCTGTCTCTACTAAAATACAAAAAATTAGCTGGATGTGGTGGCACAAGCCTGTAGTCCCAGCTACTCAGGAGGCTGAAACAGGGAAATCCCTTGAACCCGGGAGGCGGAGGTTGCAGTGAGCCGAGATCGTGCGACTGCACTCCAGCCTGGTGACAGAGCAAGACTCCATCTCAAAAAAAAAAAAAAAAAAAAAAAAGTCTGGGTTATAATGAGGTGTTGGGGGCACTTAGGTTTTGCCATGCAGATGAAGCCCCCACTAGCAGGCTTTAGAGAGAAAAGACTGTCATGTTTCTTATCAGACTTAAGGTCTATGTTGATGTTAATGCTGTCTGGGTGTAATGAGGCATGTCTGACCCTCACTTCCTGACATGACCTGAACCAGTCTTTCAGGTTAAATTTTAGAGTACCCTGGCTGAGGTCCATTCAGATGGCTGCAGGGGGCTTTCGGTTTTTATTTTTGGTTTTCACCTTACATGAAGCATAGAATTTGATGTATTTAGGGATGGTATGTTACAGATATGTTACTGATATTACTGATTTTTCTGGGTTTTATGAAACCATCATGGCCAGTTGCTGCCATTTTAAAAGCCTAGGAAAGTGACCATAATTCAGAGAGTTTCCAATTTATGTTATCTCCAAATTTTGCTGATATATTGTTGGTTATACATGGGCAAAGTTAAAACATTTGTTCAGAAATAACCATTGTCATTATTTATTGAGTGTTTGTTCACTGAATAGTCTGACATTTTCCTTTATAGAAAAGTAGTGATTTGCCATCTTGCTCAAGCATAACTTTGCTTTGTGATTTTGTGACAATTTAGCTTAAAAGTTACTGAGTTTTAATTAGGCTAATAGCTTAAAATTATTGTTTTGATTACTATATAAATTTTTTCAAAACTACTATAGTATCCTTATTAAAAAGAAGAGATCCTGATTGAAAAGATTGGAAAAGTCAAATATCAAAACTTTTTGTAATTGTAATTGTTTTTATTTTTTGTAGGTACTGATTAAATACCAAAACTTGTAGCACCAATACTCATATTTAAATTTACATTTATGCATGTAATACAGTCTAATTTCTTGCCTAGTCCAGGTTCCTAAGTTGATTCTTGGTAATGAAGTCAACTTTTTCTAGGTATACTCTCTAATGGAAATCATTAAATACCCTTAGTAGGAGTGTATGTGTATGTATGTGTGTGTGTGTGTGTGCCCATGCATGTGTGTATACATGTATTTCATGTGAATGATTTTTCAAAATGTACAATCAGATTTTATTAATAAGCACTTCATATTAAAACAATGTATTTTAATAAAGCAATGCATTTAATCATGAATAAAAGTGTTCTTTCTACACCTTTAATACATGACTGCACATACTAACATTTGCTTCCTAATTTTTATAATATTTGAAACCAGAAAGGGTTACCATTTTTAAGAAAATGAAAACTGTAACCCTCAATTGTCTCTTAATATTTATGTATAGCTTCAAATTAAGAAACTGGGGATTTTCGTCATGCTGTCATGGATTTTGGAAGCTGGTCATTCTTGCTCAGTTTGCCCTTTGATAGTTAGTAGAACTGCAAATTTAAGTAAGTCATTTGCATTTATGTATATTGAGGTTTTCCATTATAAAAAGGGCATAATTGTAAAAAGTGAAAAAATGTATATCAAGAACTTGGCAAAGTATGTGGTAAAAATAAACACACAATAAATAGTGACAACAGTTATTTTTGAATGAACGTTTTAACTTCTAGTTGGAGGGTGTTTATCAATTGTATATTCTTCTTCTTCTTTTTTTTTTTTTTTTGCATTTTACACCTGTGTGACTTTTATTTTATTTTATTTTTATTTCCAGGATACATGTGCAGGATGTGCAAGTTTGCTACATGGGTAAATATGTGCCATGGCGGTTTGCTGCATCTATTAACCCATTACCTAGGTATTAAGCCCGGTAAGCATTTTTTTTTCCTGATGCTCTCCCTCCCCATCCCCACCACTGACAGACCCCAGTGTGTGTTGTTCCCCTCTCTGTATCCATGTATTCTCATTGTTCAGCTCCCACCTATAAGTGAGAACATGTGGTGTTTAGTTTTCTGTTCCTGTGTTAGTTTGCTGAGGATAATGGCTTCCAGCTCCATCTATGTCCCTGCAAAAGTTGAAGTCTGCAATAAGACCATACATTGTGCTGTGAAATATATTTTATATTTTTAAATACTTTAAAATATGCATTGTTTTATATAGTTTCAAATTATCTAAATGCATTCCTTGTTTGATTTGCAAATAATTGAGAACAAGCAAATGAGGCAAATTAATATCTTTTGAAGTTGAGTGAAGTAATAGAACTCCATAGAGACTTAATTCTAATATGACTATAAAAATATATTTTACTAAGAATTATTTAGTTTTCTTACAATGATGTAAAGAAGAAAAACAATTAAGTTTGATCTAAAAACAACCATTAGTGCTCCAAACCCAAAATAGTAGTAAAAATAACAGTTATTATTGTATTGTTATTATAAAAGAAATATCAAATTCAGGATGCACTCAAATTCGATAAAGTAGAGCCCCCTATTTATATGTTCTAGAGAAGAGTAAAATGTTATTAAACTCAATGGAGCATTTCTGAAAGGTGTAGACTAACAACTATCAACCAGATAAAATTTTGCTTGCCACAGGGCATTTGGAAATATCTAAAGACTTTTTCGATTGTCAACTAAGGGTGGGAGTTCTACTGTGATCTAGCAGATGGAGTCCAGGGCTGTTGCTCAGCATCCTACATTTACAGGCTAACCTCTCACAACAAAGAATTATTCTACAAAATTTAATACTGTCAAGGTTCCTGATGTATAGAAACTTGAAAAGAACATGAAATTTTAAAAAAGAAACCTGTTGAACTGCTATGAGAAGGACATAGCCAGTGCTACTCAAGACCTGAAATATCCAAAAGCCAAAGCAAGCCAATGTTGTAGGCAGTGCATGGGAGAAGTTGCTGTTGTCGATGTTCCTCTTGTCCTTTATACACATGATCTTTGAAAGCATCCATAGCAGCCTCAGGTCTGACATCTTCTAAATGGCGAGACTCCTGAAAGAGAGGACACTTTCCCAATAGAGCAGGTTTCATAGGTTAAGCGAATTCTGAACCCTGCTGTGGCCTAAAGTGAAAATGCCTGAATAGAAGAGTGTGTCACAGCCATGCTTAATCTCACTAGATCATCCCAGTGTGAGCATTCCATGGTTGATAGAAAAGATGACAATTAAGATGATGAAATATATAAAATAGGAATGAAAAGGGATTATTTTGAGATATCTCAGACACTAACTCAAAGTTTAGAGTGCAAATAGTTTATGTGGAAGTTAATCCCAGGATTCACTAGAAGGAAAATCGATAAAGTGTGACTACAAAGCCAGTAACCGCAGAACACCTGAAGCTAAATTCTTCTACAGAACACTATCCCACAAGTAAGAGCATATGCCATAGAGCTATCTCTAAATAGAGAATCAAGGCACTGAAGTTTTGGTATATGAGTACTCATAAGTCAATGGATGAGGGCTGCTCTATTGGGAATATTTTGCTGTATAGGGGGAAATCTTCCTATAGTCACTTTGCTTTATTGATCCTTGTTTCCTTTGGAATCATGCTGGAAGGTAACCACTAGTATGTTGCAGCTGGCCTGTATGGCTGTGAGGGAGGGCTAACTGTGCATCTCTTCCCAGTTCAGTGGTCAGGGGCATCATATAGGTGGCTTCAAATAAATCCTAAAGAATTTGCACCAAGGAAAACAAGGTAAGAAAATCAGATATTGGAAAATTTTTTGCGATGTCTTTTTCTCAGTGAGTTGGTTGTTAGACCTTTATCAGCACAGCACAGCTCCCACTTCCACAGTCTTTCCTGTAGACAGCCAAATTCACTGCCTGGAGAAAAGGCACAGCCTGGTCAGCATACATTTGCTAGATCCATTCTCGGTTGCCTCTGACTATTTTTTCTTTAAACACTATATTTACTGTATAGCAGTCTTATAATACAATACATGAACCAATATTGTACAATATTTTATATTGAACCAGAATGAACCAATAATACAATAAATTAACCAATTAATGAAACAATATTGCTGTCAAACAGCACCTTTTACCATGCATATCAAATCTAATAAATTTCCCTTATGGAATATCAGAAAGAAATTAATTGTTGTGGATCTTTCTTTGTATCAGCTGTTTAATAATTTATCACAATAATAAAATTACAAGTTAATGCTTCAGTATACTATGAAGGAGAAAATACTAATCAGGAAATACCATTATCTTTTCCAGAATATTATAAAAACAGTTCTAACATTTTTTAACTGTCATGTTTAGGTGAAATAAAGCTTAAGCAGAAGAAATAATCTATTGGTATGTAACATAACTGAGTTTGAAAATCGTTCACCTTTAATAAGCAATAAGAGCCCTGTGGTATCTTCTTTGATTCCTTTAAATAATTTATCATTTGAATCTCCCCTGCCTGGAAGTTATATAGGGTAAGTTACTACATATTTTTTTCTTCATCATGCCCTTTAGCTTATAACTACATCAAAGATAGTTCTGAGCTGCTCCGAAAAAAATGCCTCCTCTTCAAAATGCATGCCGTTATTTTAAAAGATGTTATGAAACAACATGGCTTATTTGAAAAGACCACAGGATTTATTTTAAGATGTCAAAATAGCACATTCAACATTGGCTTTGATCTTTATTTCTTTATTTAACATGGTTTTGATATAGTAAGCATATTAATGTGGTCCACTTAAAAAATTTATAAGTGTTTTTCTATGCAAAGCAATGAAATAATCAGAAAACTGAATATCAAAGTATGGTTGAAAATGCCTGTGACAGCCAAACCTCAGTCTCACAAGTATTCATGAGTATTATTAATACTCTTCAATTTGTGATATATAAAAATGAGATCTTTAGTGAATGAGAAAATTTTCATTTTGGTTTTAGTGTTTCACTTAACATTGATTAAAAAGTAAACAAAATATTTCATAGGCCAAGTGCAGATCTTAAATGGGAGTATAAATCAACTATCATTCTAGATGTTATATTACTATTTCATTGTCCTTACCCAATTCATTATGCCTTTTCATCAAAGCTTAAATAAAATTAAACTGACACTTTCAGTTGAATAATGTGGCATAGAAGTTGAACGTTAGAATGATTTCTTTTAACATTTTCCCTCTTGTCATTTATTTTAACTACTGGCATTTCCCCAATCCAACTCTCTTGAAAATTTCCAGTGAATGCCCATGTTTGTGATTAAGTTAATTTACTTAGTAGGCAGGAATTATTTCTAGAAGATAAGCAGAGAATATAACAAAATCAAGAAAAATAATTTATATGTTAATAATCTGATACCTTACAAATGTTGTGATAAATGTGCACATTTTTATAATCCTTAATTGAAGTTTATGTTCTAACACTCCAAAATATCAACCACTATAACACTGCAAAGTATTAGGCACTGAAATGAGATAAGGAATTTTTCACTAAAATTGTATTTAATTTAAATACATATAACTTAGCAAACTTTATATTTAAAAGTAACATTTTTATCGTGTAAAATTGTCTTCAAATATTATTTTCTTTAAATATATGATCAGTAATTTAGAAAGCATTTTCATATAATGATATATCTTTATTTACAGATATTAAAATAGTTGATGACCAATAAAATTACAAAATTATCTTTTGCTATCCAAATTTTCATTATCACCATATTTGCTTTTTCTCTGAGGATATGCAAAAAAGTATGCAAAATTCATTGTCTGAAAAATTCATCCTAACTAATTTCCAAGTGAATATGAATGAAAATGTTTAGTTTTGTTCAAGTTCGAGAAACTATAGGAGATAGTGTGTCATATCCCAACTGTGTGTATGAGAGGAGCACCTCTTGTGCTCAGTAAATGTTGCTTAAATGTGTTTGTTGTCCCTCTTATCTTCCCTTTTCTTACCATGACCTTGTTTCTGGGTCCTCAAGTTTACTCTACTAGGCATTTGGAACACAACCACTCTAAAAATTTTAGATTCTGAATTCTATGATAAGTGAGGAAAGTTGATGGGCCTCCCTCCAAGCCTAATCCTCCTCGTGAGAGTAAGCTTGGATGCACGTTTCATCCACTCTCCCAAGAGACTGCACTCTATATTTAATTCAATTTAATATGAATGGTTATGTTGTGGCAAATTTGTTTAAAAATTAGTAAAATAAGCAATAAGCAACAATTATCACTTGCTGACACTCTGTGAATAGAAGGAGAATAATTTAATAAGCCATACATTAATTGGATAAACTGCTAACGGATCATGAGAATATAATCTTAAATTGGCGTGAATATTATACTATGTTCTCTATTCCTCCAGAAATACCAACTTGTTAATATGAATTCTTGATCAAATGCCTATATGACTATACTAAAATGAAAAATCCCGCTTAACTTTCAAAGTTATCTATTTGATTTATCTATAAGAAGTCTGGTTGAGGGACAAAAAAACTAACACTGTATTATTCTTGCAGTACTTCTTTTACTTCTGTGTTATGTTTCACAAGCTCTCAACTGGTCTAGTGGTTTGTACTGTATCAACTTAGCCAAGCTTCAAGATTATACCGTTTAGTTAAACAGCAGGTAGTCAATATGCCAAAACTTTAGGTATGTACAAGAACAAATTAAGGTGTACCATGAACTATCTATTAAAAGAGAGAGAGAGCGATTGTTCAGTAAATGGTTTTCCTGTATATTTTTCTAGCTATGATATATTTCTAATTCATTAGGGATAAACCAACTTTTCTGGAGTTGCATACTGTTACCAAAACACCAGGGGTTTGATCTGGGTCCTGCTGTTCACTGCACAGAAACCCAATGACTGAGATCATGAGTGTTGCCAAAGAAGAAGGCTTTAATTGAGTGCTATAGCCAAGAGGGGAGCTCAGTCTCAAATCCATCTCCCTGACTGACTAAAGCTAGGGGTTTATATAGTAGGGAAGAAATGTAACAATGTGTAAGAAACCAGGAGCTAGGGAGGGGCAAACAAATCATGATGAATGAGTGGTCTGGCATCTCATTTTCTGGATACGGTGATCTGTTGAGTTTCAGTCTTTGCTAGTATTTTTGAGAGGCCTAAAGGAAAGAACTATGTTAAAACAAACATAAATTTCAAGCTTTAAGACCAGAAGGGTTAATTTATATGTTTATTTAAAAAAAGAAAAACTATCTATGGGACTAGTGGGTTGGTTTCAGTACTAAGCTTCAAGACACCCATTTGCATATAGAAATACGCATATGTACATACATGTATTTCTATACATATATTCATTTATAAGTCTATATGTCAACTTTTTAAATGAATTATCCAATAAAATAATTTAATAAAGAGCATTACTGATGGCAGTGGCAGCCCATCTGGAGCAGCTGCTGCCATGATGCCTCCTGCAGTGGGAGAGGCATGGCCAGGGCCGAACGCTTCACAGAGCCAGCGGGAGCTGGGAACAGTTGGAAGCCCTGCTCCCTTCTGAGTTGGTAGGGTGGGAACTTCATGCTACATGGCCACAGCTGTGGTTGCCCAGCGATGGCTTTGGACCCAGGCATCCCTATTCTCTTGTGGGATGAGAGCAGGCAGGAGCCCTGTGCTCCTGGGCACTGCTGCAGCTGTGGGCCTGGGAGTCTCTTTGCTCTCAGGAGCCAGGGATACCCCTACAGGCTTACAACTGCCTGCTCCTGCTGCCTGGCCTCTCTTTACTCTCAGTGCTCAGTCTGATCTTGGAGAAAAGTTGAGGCCGAGCCTAGGCACTGTTGCAACCCACCCAAGTATGTGCACTCAGGGCAGTGCTGACAAGAGAGCCCCCTCCTGACTTGTTACCCTCCAGAATTTGGGTCCTAATGAACATGGGAAGGAGGCCAATGAGGGAGCTGTAGGCAGTTGGGTGCTGGCCTACAGGCACCCCTCAGCTCAAACAACCTGGGTGCCATGGATGAAGGTAGGAGGCAGACAGGCTCCTGGGTGGAAAGTGGCAGGTCCCTGGTGAAGTCACACTCAGGCCAGATACCACCTGAAGCCTGGAGGATGGGCTGATTAACCAGAATAGGAACTTACGGTGCTTTTTCTAGGCCCACCCATGCCACCCATGAACCAATCAGCATGCACATCCATCCCTCTGAAGCCCATAAAAACCTTAGACTCAGCCAGACTTGAGGAGATGATGGGACAGCCAGCTGCAGAGTGGACCTACCCAATACAGGGTCTCCTCTCTGCTAAGAGTTGAACACTCATTGGGACACCCTGGCTGCTGAGAGGAGCTACCCACTGTGAGTCTCCTCTGAGCTGTTCTATTGCTTGATAAAGCTCCTCTTCATCTTGCTCACCCTCCACTTGTCCACCCACTTCATTCTTCCTGGAAGTGGGACAAGAACTGGGGACCCACCACATGGTGGAGCTGAAAGAGCTGTAACACAAACAAAGTTCAAACAAGCTTCTTGCTCACCACATTGCCAGAGACAAGGAGAGAAGAGAGAAGGAGAGAAGTGCTGTGGCCCTTTTGGGATCCCAGACCTAGGAGCTTCCCAGGCAGGGCTATGATACCCTCTTTGGGGCTTGGCGGTTCCTGGCATCTCCAAGCTTCTGGGTACCACCGCATTCCTTGGTGCTAGCTGTGGAGCTGTTTGAGGTATGCCTGGTCCAGCCAGTCTTGAAGGGAGCTCACACCTATGCTAGCACCTGGAGCTGACCAACCCAATGCAGCCAAAATGCCTGGCTGTGTGTGGTGGCTGGACCTCATGCTCACTCACACACACCGCTCTCTGCTTGTCTCACCTTTGGCGGCATGGGATCCAGGGTGGCAGTGTGAGCTGAATGCGGCCTACCAGGCTGAGTGAGTCCAGCAGGCCCAAGCAAAACTCAGGCAAAGGTGCCACACTGTCCACAGAGGCTTCCTACTGGTGAAGTGACATCTCAAGGATCCTGTAACATTATATTTATAAGACTTTTCTCAAAGTATTAACAGTATTTCAAATAATATTATTTAAATATATGCCTAACCATTTAAAAATACCATTTAATCTAACCTCTTAATGGCGTGAGCCCAGGAGGCAGAGCTTGCAGTGAGCTGAGATCGTGCCACTGCCCTCCAGCCTGGGTGACAGAGCGAGACTCTGTCTCAAAAAAAAAAAAAAAAAAAAAAGAATTCTGAATGCAGAGGTTATGATTACCCATTTTATAGATATTTATAAATATTTACAGATATTTAACAAATTGAAAGATTTATTCAAAGTACAGCTCAGTGGTGTGCCAAGATCTATCTCTAATATGATTTTCATTGATTTTTCACTTGAATTATAGCTTAAATAAATACTCTTTCTTTTCAATGCCTAGAATTAAATAAAATCTATCTAGAGATTACATATATGTATATATAATTGTAAAACAATATTATACATAATTCCATATAAATATATGTAAATATATTTATACAATGTATGTATAGATAGCATTCAGCCACAGTATCATTTAAAAGCCTTCTGTATTCTGCTCTGCAAATTAATTTATTCTTTTAAAACTTATGTTATTTAAATGAATCCTAAGGACCAACCTAGACTTCAGATTTTTAAGGATACATCTTTATCTTCACCAGTTCTAATAGTTCCTCAGCTGTAGTCAAAATGATGATCTTTCCTATATAGAAGATTTTAAATAGATATTAAGTTCTTCACCCCCTACTCTCAACATTATTGGTTTCTAAATTAAGTCAGTGCTACTTGTGTACTTCATGCAGGACAGCATTATTTGGTTATCAGTCATTCATACCCTTATTGCTTGGAGAAAACAAAAAACAATAAACAAAACCACAGTTTTGAGGGTGATAAGAATATCCCATGCTTCTTTCCCAGATACTCGGTTTCTAAGCATGGTTTGCAAACGGATATGGCCATGAAACCTGGTTATCACCTTTAAAGTGAAATCTGGTGGGGTTACAGTAAAGTTAAGATCAACCCAAAGAAAAGCCCTTTTTGC
Source organism: Pan paniscus (assembly GCF_029289425.2). Classification (NCBI taxonomy): domain Eukaryota; kingdom Metazoa; phylum Chordata; class Mammalia; order Primates; family Hominidae; genus Pan; species Pan paniscus. Next base: position 12,970,985 of record NC_073253.2, read on the forward strand.
TCACCCTTCACACTCTTTGAATTTAGGAATGAGATATGAAGTTGAATAAAGAGGCTGTATAATGAAACTCAAGGACAACACACTAAAAATGGCTAAAAAGAGCTATTGACTGATGAATTTGAGGGTATGCTATTTGATTCTCTGGCAGTAGGATAAATCTGTTTCTTTAGCTACCATTAGTTGAACATTCTGGGATTCACCATTGATATAATTCTAAAGTGCATAAACAAATATTATTACACCTGTATGTGTGTGATTGATGAAATGAAACCAGTGCTAATTAATATAGCATTGTAATTGTCCACTTAAGAGGAAAAAGTCAGACTGCTCATAACATATATTATACTCTTAAATATGAGAGAAGAGCTTGTAAATAAAAAGATGGAAGAAATAAAGTATATGCCATTTTCAATCATAATTTTAAAGAAAACAAGTGTAGTAACACTGATATTTGAAGACATAGACTTGAAAAAAATATTACTAGAAATAAGGAGAGGTATTTGATATTGAAAGTATAAATTCAAGAAAAAAGTATCACAGCATAAATGTGTATGCACTGAATAACATTGGCTAAAATATATAAAACAACTTAGTTATAAGATGAATAAGTTCTAGCGACCTAATCTACAGCATAATGACTATAGTTAATATATTGTACATTGAAATTTACTAAAAAAGTAATCTTAATTATTCTTAGTACATGCACACACAAAAGTAACTATGTGAGGTGATGGTTTATGTTAATTTAGCTTGATTATGGTAATCATTTCATCATGTTTATATTTCAAACCATCTCATTATATACCTTAAATATATAAAATTTTAATTTGCCAATTATACATCAATAAAGCTAAAAATATGTAACAAACATTCAAGATAAAAGGAGTAATATGTAAATTTATTATCATATTTGGCAATTTTGACTCACCACTCTCAGTGACTGAGAGAGCACAATGGAAAGGCAATTAGAATACAGAAGATTTAAACAATAAGATTATTCACTGTAACTTAATTGATATTATAGGACATCACAAACAATTGAAATCAGTTCCAGTAAAATATGACATTACATCTTGGCCATTTAGGACTGTGCTTGTCAATGGATAATTAGGCACATATAAAATGATTTTGTGTTGTTTGGGGGTGGCTAATACTGATTATTAAAGAGTAATAATGTTGCTATTACAAAATAAATTTCTTCAGTCATACTTGTTGTTTTCCTAAGAAAATGTCTAGATCTTTGAGGAATTTCCTCCTAAGGGTAGATTTGTAGAAGCATTTATTTTTTGCGTCCTACTACACAAGTTAGAGGGTGCACACACACTCATCTCTAGGACAGTGGAGATACCCTCTTAACTGCTGTGTGACATGGACTTGACCTATCTGTAAATTGACATTTTTTTTTCACACTCACAAAAGTTTCTCGTTAAAATTCAGTGAACGAAGTGCAACGTGGGTTGTCTCCTGCATCAGAGAAAGGACACTAATTGAAAAACAGATAATATCTGAAAAAATGTATGTCCTTAATAAAATCAGTTGAGATGTTTATCTTTGGCTATTGGTTGTTTTAGCACATGCTATGGTATGAATGATTGTCCCCTCCAAAACTCATGTTGAAACTTAATGTGGCAGTGTTGAGAGGTGGAGCCTTTAAGAGATGATTGGGTCATGAGGGCTCTGCCGTGATTGGATGAATGGGTTAATTCATTAATGGATTAATGGGTTATCACGGGGGTGGGACTGTTGACTTTATAGGAAGAGGAAGGAAATCTGAGCTAGCAGGCTTAGTGCCACCTTAGGACTCTGCAGAGAGTCTTTACCAAACGAGGGACCAGGTCCAGTCTCTTCACTGTGGACTTCGCCTCCAGAACTGTAAACAATTCCTTTTGTTTTTTGCAAATTATCCAGTTTTAGGTATTCTGTTATAAGAAACAAAAATGGACTAAGACAGAATATAATCATATATGAACCTGTTTCATTTCTTCTAATAGATTGTGAGTCCTTGAAGGACAAATATCATAACATAAACATTTATATAATTAACTCACTGATCTTAAAACTTTTGAGTGTCTACCATATCCTTGCTACAAAGATTATGTATTGATAAACAAAACACATGCTGCATGTATCCCATAGTCTTTTGGGTGGGGATACATATTAAGAAAACATAAATAAATACATTGTTAAAATATACAAAGAAGGATGATTACAAGTTTTATGAGAAAGAAAGTTATAGTACAATTGGGGCTCAAAGAGATACTGTCTGAGTAAATAAAATTTAATCAGAGATTTGAATATTAGTAATACTTTTCCAAGAAAACTTCAATTGAGAAGGTTATGAGAATGATGGAGATTTTTCTGAGAAAAAGAATAATATGCATAAAGTTTCAGATTTGAGAAAGATGTCATAACAAATAACTAAAGTAAAACCAAAGTGATTAGAGAGCAGAGCTGAAAGAAGAGACTGATGTCAACTGAAGCAAGATAATTTAATAAGGGATACCTCAAAATGCAGGCTTTAGATTCTATCCTCAGAAACAAGGTGAAAGAGGTTGACAATACCAATTGCTTTATAACATTACTTATGATGCTTTTCTTGTAAATACATATGATAAACTAAGAAAAACAGAAGTGGCCGGGTGCGGTGGCTCACCCTTGTAATCCCAGTACTTTGGGAGGCCGAGGCAGGTGGATCACGAGGTCAGGAGATAGAGACCATCCTGGCTAACATGGTGAAACCCCGTCTCTACTAAAAATACAAAAAATTAGCAGGGCGTGGTGGCGGGCGCCTATAGTCCCAGCTACTAGGGAGGCTGAGATAGGAGAATGGCATGAACCCGGGAGGCAGAGTTTGCAGTGAGCCGAGATCGCACCACTGCACTCCAGCTTGGGTGACAGAGCGAGACTCTGTCTCAAAACAATAATAATAATAATAAAATAATAATAAAAAAAAGAAAAACGGAAGTGAGGAGACAAGTAGTAGGATTTTGGACCAAAAAAAAAAAAAATGATGCCCATTTGAACTAGACTGAAAGAGAAGGAATTTAGAGGTATGAGAAGAATTTATATATATTTGGGGAAAAATTAACAGGATTCAGGATTTTGTGATTAATTGAATGGAGATGTTGAAGAAGTGTCAACAAAGAATTTTAGGTTTCTAGAATAGATGCATTTTCCTTAAATGGAGCAGTACATATTTGAGGTGGGGATCAAAAAGTAAATTTTACTAATGTTTGCTTTATGATATTTGTTACATATAAATGTAACCATCAACATACAAGTATGGTCCACAAAAGAAAGTCTAGAATTAAAGATATACAACTGAAAGCCACCATAATATAAAAGTTACTTAGTGTCATAACTCACTTGCTTTACTCTACATATAACCTCAACAAATAGTTTATGATTGAGTCTCTAACACACACTCCTGAATGCCATTATAGCATAAATCAATCTGAATGTTTATAGTTGTTTTGAAAAAGCAGTACATGAAATCCCTGATAGGAGACAAGATATGCATGAGATATTTTTATATAAACTGCATTGTCATAAAAGTCCTTAGACTTTCATTTGTGTAAGCAGCATTTGAAGAAGGCTGCTTTAAGTTGAATGGTATTTGGGAATAAATCTGAATTACATTTTAATACAAACCATAAAACCAACAATTAGGAAATAAGTACTTTGGGCTTCACAGAAATTATCTGTAAAGATAAACGGACAATGAAAGGTTTTTTAAAAATCTTAATGAAGTACTTTTTTTCATATTGTGATATGACTAAGAGTGATTGCAATGTTTTAACAACCACCAAATGAGGTTAGATATGTATGATTCTAAAGAGAACAGGAGAAACATAGGGCTTTATTGCATATATAAATATTACTTTTAAGTTTTCTGTTTGAGATTGCTTGAATTTTTTAGATGAAATGCAACTCACTTCTCTATATATGAAGTGCTATACAAAATAGAAATGAAGATATATAAACTGACAGTAACCTTTATTATATTAGAATATACATTCCCAGCTGAAGTTTGTTGACTACTCTCAATTTTTTTTTTTTTTTTTTTGAGGAGTCTCTCACTGTTGCCCAGGCTGGAGTGCAGTGTTGAGATCTAGCTCACTGCAACCTCCTCCTCCTGGGTTCAAGCAATTCTCCTGCCTCAGCCTCCCGAGTAGCTGGGATTACAGGTGCCTGCCACCACGCCCGGCTAATTTTCTTTTCTTTCGTTTTTTTTGTTTGTTTGTTTTTTAATTTTTAGTAGAGACGGGGTTTCACCATGTTGGTCAGGCTGGTCTTGAACTCCTGACCTCGTGATCCGGCTGTGTCGGCCTCCCAAAGTGCTGGGATTACAGGTGGCTACCCTCAATCTTAAGCTATCACATTTGCTTAGTAAATGTCCACATGTTACCAAATACTTTTTTTTTTTTTTTTTTTTTTTTGAGACAGGATCTGTTCTGTCGCATAGGCTGGAGTGCAACAGCACGGTCATGATGGCATCTACCTCCTGGGATCAAGTGATTCTCCCATCTCAGCCTTCCGATTAGCTGGGATTATAGACGCATGCCACCATGCTGAGCTAATTTTTAAATTTTTTGTAGAGACCCTGGCTGGTCTCAAACTCCTGGGCTCAAGCAATCCTTTCACCTTGGCCTCCCAAAGTGCTGAGATTCAGGTGTGAGTCACCATGCCTGACATACCTCATACTTTTATTCGGAAAGTCATAAAACATGCAGATATATTCTTTTTCAGTGATTTAAAATAATCTAATATTTTAAGAGGCACAACAGTTAAAATGCATACTTTAGAGAATTAACATTAAAGTCTTAAATATTAATAATCAAGTTTTAGTTATTATGTAAAACTGATACTTCTTTGTATTTTCATGGTTAATATTAATTTGAGTGAAGTACACTTTGAGAAATAGTAGGTATTTTGAGTTGAAAAGAGGCAAAGAGTTAATTTACTATTGAATATTTTTAAATTTTTTTTTCATTTTTCTTTAGAATGTTTTTTTCCTCTGTATAATCTTACTAAAACTCCAAAATAAAATTTTCCCAAGCTGAGCGGATCTGGTTAGTGAGATGAAAGAGAAGTATATTAAGGTCGCACTAAAAAAAATAGAGATTTGCCAAAAAGGGCTGAAAAACTCTATATTAGTCTTATCAGTCCATATTTGGATGAGAAAAGTAAATCTAGCTAAGTTATTCAAGTTTGCAGGATTATATTTCTGTCCAGGACTCCATATAAAACTATTTCTGTCTAGGACTCTATAAAACTTCCTACAATGGCAGGTAATAACTTTTATTCATAATGTTGACAAGATCATTTCTGTGGCAAGATTTTTCATTTATATTTGCATAGTATGTAATTTATATAACCTGTTATGAATTGCCAAGTTTAATTGATATACTTTTTGACATGACAAAAATAATGAAAAATGATAATAATGGACTTTTCCCCATTCTAACAGAGACTATTGGGAAGAAGGGATCAACTTGCTCAAATGTCCTATAGTAATATTCCCACCCAGGTCAGCATGCTTTTGGTTCTGCCTAGCAGAAAGACTATGGGGAGTCCTTATGCAGCATGCACTTTATTTGTCTACATTTCTTATTGAAAAACAAACTGTAATTTATAAATTATGGAGCATGAATGATTAGAGAGTGGATACCATTCTAGTATATGATATAAATTACACAACACCGAACAGAAAAGTTCTGAAACAAAAAGATCTCTTTTTATAGGTGAACAAGGTGTCCCACATATAGTTCTCATAAGTCACCTCATGTATTAAACCTGAAACTAAAAATTATCTTAATGTGGGAACAAATTTATAATTTTGGAGATCTGCATTTGATGACCTTAAGAGAGTATTTCAATAACAAAATATTATTTTCCCTGAGCCTGGTACCTTCATATATTCTTTGAATTTTTTAGTACAGTTTGGATTTTAAATGTCTGATTCATCTGAGACTGATTGTACAGTTCAACACTTTATATTTTCATGAGCATTATAATTTGTTATAGTTTCCATTTTATCGCTTTTTAAAATTTACTGTATTAAATATGTTTTCTTATATAGAAATCAGTTTTGATAAATGAACTTTTGACTTCATTTTTAGCTCTTTTGGAGTTCATTTTTGTAACTATCATGTTTATGCTATACTAACTTGATAGCATATGTTGGCACACCATTATGTGCAATGATGAAATTAGTATATTATTTTGGAGTTATCTTTAGAGAGGATCAATCTCCCTTAACAGTTGGTAAGGAGCCCTTCCAAACATCTCTCCAGTAAGTTGTCTCCAACTGAACTGCAAACACTGAATAAGATAAAAATAAAAATTCATAGTGATCACAGCAAGACTCTATCAATCATTATATCTTTCCTATGTAAGTTAAAAGAAGTCGCTGTTTTTAGATTTTGCTCAGTGTTTTCTTAATCAAGCTTCCATGCAATATATCACAGGCTAATTTTATACTCTAATAAATAATATTCTTAAAGCAATTAACTTTGAATTTTCTCCATATTTTTATGTTTTTAAATATTATGATGTAAAATTATTTGGAGGATCCAATACATATCATTAAGAATTATGTTTGTCAGGCAATAACAAAGAATGTTACCCCAACAAATAACAGCAGTTTAAAAACTTGGATTGTTATTTTCTCATAAAAATCTTGAGTTTGGCAGTCTAAGGGCTCATTATGCTGTCTCTGTTCCAAGACATTCTTAAAGATTGAAACTCTTGCTACCTTTCTGCTCAAATATATGCCTCAAAGATGGTCTCCATTCTCAAGATCAACTTGTGTTCCAGTAGGTGCTTCAGGTCTGGTCATCATAAATATATTTTGACCAGCATGGAGAATGAAATAACAAATTAAAAAAAGAAAACTATACTGCACTTTTTTCTATGGAAAATGTTAGACTCTGACACTTTACATATTTGCTTACATCTCATTGATTAACCAACAACACATAAGCCCATGGAAATAACCTAATACAAGACAGAACTGGAAAAATGAGGGATTACACAACAGTATACCCTAGCAGGGATTCTGGAAACAGGCTCTATTTAAAACTTGGCTTTGCCATTACTAACTCTGAATTTTGGCAAATTAAGCTGTCCTTAACTTCCTCAGCTATTAAATGGAAATATAATAATAGTCTCATCTCCTATTTTTGTGAGCATTAAATTTAGTAATATATTTAGCAGACTTAGAACAGTGGTTATACTCTGTGAAATCTTTAGCAATACTATTATTATTACTTATCCTGGAAAACTAAGTGATAGCTACAAGTTGGGGATCCCATTAAAATGAAGAAGGGGAAATGGAATTAGGAAACTAATTGGTATTCTCTTCATCCAGGGTATGATAAAATTAGAAAAGTAATCTGTAACATTTATAGCAGTGTTTTCATTTATATCAAAATGGAGTTTGACAAAACTATACAATTTCACAGATATTAAACCTGTTTCTGAATGACTTTTAGAAAAAGAACGAAATTAAGGCAGAAATCAATATTTTTTGATACTAATAAAACAGATACAGCATACCAGAATCTCTGGGACACAGCTAAGGCAGGGTTAAGGAGAACGTTTATAGGGCTAAACACCTATATCAAGAAGTGATATAGGTCAAGTGATATAGCTCAAGTGATAACTTGAGTTCTTTCTAGAGCTCAAATTAACAACATAATATCACACTTAGAGGAACTAGAAAAATAAGAGCAAAGAACAAATCAAGCCCAAAACGAGCAGAAGAAAAATAATCAAAATCAATGTTCAGCATAAAGGACTTGACATGCAAAAATTCATACAAAAATCAACTAAAGCAAAAGTTGGTTTTTTGAAAGAATAACACTGGTAAACTACTTAGACCAATAAAAAAGAGAAGGTCAAATAAATACAATCAGATAGCACAAAGGTGACATTACCACCGACCCCACAGAAATATAAACCACCCCACTACAGACTATTACAAATACCTGTATGCACACAAACTAGAAAACATAGAAGAAATGGATAAATTCTTGGAAACATACAACCTTCCAAGATTGAATCAGGAAGAAGTTGAATAATACCTGAACAGACCAGTAAGGAGTACTGCAGTTGAATCAGTATGTAAAGACCTGCCAACCAGGAAAAGCTCTGTACCAGGTGGGTTCACAGCCTAATTTTACCAGATGCATAAAAAAGAGCTGGCACCAATTCTACTGAAACTATTCCAAAAAAATTGAGGAGTTACTCCTCTCTAACTCATTCTGTGAGGTCAGCATCATTCTGACACCAAAATCTGGCAGAGACACAGTGAAAAAAGAAAATTTTAGGCCAATATTCCTGATGAAAACAAAAGCAAATTCCTCAACAAAATATTAGCAAACTGAATCTGGCAGCACAAAAAACCTAATACATTATGATCATGTAGGCTTTACTCTTGGGACACAAATTTGGTTAACCGTATACAAATAAATAAATGTGATTAATCACAGAAACGGACCTAAAACCAAAACCACGTGATCATCTCAACAGATGCAGAAAAGGCTTTTTATAAAATCCAACAATGCTTCATGTTATAAACCCTCAACAAGCTATATTTTAAGGGAACATACCTCAAAATAATAAGAACCATCTATGAAAAACCCACTGCCAACATTACACTAAGTGGAAAAGCTGGAATATTCCTCTTGAGAAGTAGAACCAGACAAGGATGCCCACTCTTACCACTCCTATTCAACAGAGTACTGGAAGTCCTAGCCAGAGTAATCAAGCAAGAGAAAAAATTAAAAGGCATCCTAATACAAAGAGTGGAAGTCAAGTTATCTCTCTTTCCAGACAATATGATTCTATACCTAGAAAACCCCATAGTCTCTGCCCTCCAACATTGATAAATAACTTCAGCAAAGTCCCAGGAAAAAAAAATCAGTGTACAAAAATCAGTAGTATTTTTATACACTAATAACATCCAAACTGAGAGCCAACTCAAGAACACAGTCTTATTCCTAATAGCCACAAAAAGAATATAATACTGAGGAATACAGATAACCAGGGAAGGAAAGATGTCTATAACAAGAATTACAAAGCACTGCTGAGAAATCAGAGATGACACAAACAAATAGAAAAACATTCCATGTTCACTTAGAGGAAGAATCAATATTATTAAAATGGTCATACTGCCCAAAATAATTTACAGATTTAATGCTATCCTTCTCAAACTACCAATGACATTTTTCACAAGTTTAGATTAAAAAAACTTCTAAAATGTATACAGAAAAAAAATAAAGAGCAATAAGGGACAAGGCAATTCTAAGCAAAAAGAGCTAAGCTGGGGGCATCATGTTACCTAACTTCAAACTATACTATAAGGCTACAGTAATCAAAACAGCATGGTATTTGTTCAAGAACAGACATAGATACCAATGGAACAGGTAAGAGAAACCAGAAATAAAGTTGCACACCTACAACCATCTGATATTCAACAAAGTTAACAATAAAAAGCAATGGGGAAATTACTCCCTAGTCAATAAGTGGTGCTAGGATAACCGCTATCTATATACAGAAGAATAAAACTGAGCCCCTTCCTTTCACCAAATACGAAAACTAACTTAAGATGGATTAAAGACTTAAAAGCAAAACTTAAAACTACAAAAGTCCCCAAAGAAAAGCTATTAAATACCATTCTAAACATAGGAACTGGCAAAGATTTCATGATGAAAAGTCCAAAAGCAATTGCTAAAACAAATAAAAAAGCCACCCAATTGAGAAGTGGGACTTAATTAAACTAAAGAGCTTCTGCACAGTAAAAGAAACTATGAACTGAGCAAACAGCCTACCTAAGAATGGGAGAAAATATTTGCAAAATATGCATCTGACAAAGTCTGATATCCAGGATCTATAAGTAGCTTAATCAACAAGAAAACACAACACTACTAAAAAATGGGCAAAGGACATTAACATACACTTCAGAAAGAACATATGCATGCAGTCAAGAAGGATATAAAAAAACTCAACATCACTAATCATCAGAGAAATGCCATCAAAATCAAGATGAGATGCTTTAAAAAGTGCTAAATGAAAGTGCTACCACTCAGAAGGCTATTATTACAAACTCAAAAAAGAACAGATGCTAGTGAGGTTGCAGGGTAAAAGGAATGTATACACACTGCTAAAGGAAAATAAATTAGTTCAGCCATTGTGGAAAGCAGTTTGAAAATTTCTCAAAGAACTGAAAAACTACCATTTGACCCAGCAATACCATTACTGCATATATACCCTAGGGATATAAATTGTCCTTCCATAAAGACACATGCAATTGTATCTTCATTGTAGCACTTTTCACATTAGAAAAGGCCTGGAATCAACCTAGATGCCTATCAGTGGTGGACTGAATCAAGAAAATGTGGCACATATACACCATGGAATACTAGGCAGCCATAAAAATAGTTAAATCATGTCATTTGTAGTAACATGGAGGCAGCTGGATGGCATTTATCCTAAGCAAAGCAACACAACAACAGAAAACCAAATACTAGAATGTTCTTCCTTTTAAGTGGGAGCTAAATATTGAGTATACATGGACACAAAGATGGGAACAACAGACATGGGGTCCTTCTTGAGGGTGGAGGCTGGGAGGAGAGTGAGGATCAAAAAACTACCTATCAGGTACTATGCCTACTACCTAGGTGATGAAATCATTTGCACGCTAAACTCTAGTGACATACAATTTACCCACATAATAAACCTGCACATGTATCCCCTGAACCTAAACTGAAAGCTGGAAGAGGAAAAGAAAATGGAGTTTGAGCTCATGTGTCTCTTTCCTTTGAATGTGCCACTCCAGTTAGAAATGAAGGTAGATTATTAAAATATCATTATATTAAAAATAGCTTTGGTTATAAATATAAGAGAATTTCAGTAACGTGCTATCCATAAAATTCAAAAGAAGAATCAGTTTTTCATGTTAAAATTTTAGGTGTTTTAATTTCAAAAACTGGAAACAAGCAGATGTATCAAAATATTTTACTTTTGAGAGGTAGGAGCACTGGGAATTAGAAGCAGGGCCTTGATAACCACATTCTTGTATGAAAGAAGCAGAAAGAGACAAACTCTTAAAGCTAGTCTGTTAAAGTGTAGAGTCAGCATTCTTGAGAAGCCATGTTCTGAGTCAGTGATGCTGAGAAACATAAGGACACAAACCTGCTTGGTTGATGCCATGAGCCAGCTCAGTGACTGCATCTACAATATCTTGATGGCATTACAGGAGTAGCAGCCTGTCTTTGCTAGAAGAGAATTTGGTGACGCAAAGAGACACAATGGCGGTGTGCATCTCCAACAATTGGAATTATAATTCAACATGAGATTTGAACAGGAACACAAATTTGAATCATATTATTCTGCCCCTGGCCCCTCCCAAATCTCATGTCCTTCTCACATTGCAAAATCCAATCATGCCTTCCCAATAGTCCCTGAAACTCTTAACTCATTCCAACATTAACTCAAAAGTCCAAAGTCTCATCAGAGACAAGGCTAGTCTTTTCCACCTATGAGTATGTAAAATCAAAACCAAGTTGGTTACTTCAAAGATACAATGGGGATACAGGCATTTGCTAAATACTCTCATTACAAAAGGGAGAATTTGGGCAAAATAAAGGGCTATATGCCCCATGTAAGTCCAAAACTTAGCAGGGCAGTTGTTAGGTATTAAAGTTCCAAAAAGTATCTTTTGACTTCATGTCCTACATCCAGTGCACGTTGGTGTGAGGTGTGGGTCCCCAAGGCCTCGGGAAGCTCTGCCACTATGGCTTTGCAGAGTTCAGACCCTGAAGTGGGTTTGAAGGACTGGCATTGAGTGCCTGCAGCTTTTCCAGGCTCAGGGTCCAAGCTATCAGTGGATCTACCATTCTGGGGTGTGGAGGACAGTTCCCCTCTTCTCACAGTTCCACTAGGCAGTGCCCTAGTGGAGATTTTGTGTGGCAGCTTCAACCCCACATTTCCCCTCCATACTGTCTTAATAGCAGTTCTCCGTAAGGGCTCCGCCCCTGCAGCAGGCTTCTTGGACATCCAGGCTTGTCAATACATCCTCTTAAATCTAGGCAGAGGCTCCCAAGCCTTAACTCTTGCACTCTGAGCACCCACAGGCATAACACCATGTGGAAGTTGCCAAGGCTTATGGCTTGCATCCTCAGGAGCAGTGGCCCAAGATATATCTCTATTGATTTTATCCATGGGTGGAGTTGGACTGGCTGGGATGCAGGGAGTAGGACAGTGGGTACCTGGGCCTGACCCATGAAACCATTCTGTCCTACTAGGCCTTCAGATCTGTGATGGGAAGGCTGCCAGGAAGGTTTCTGAAATGCCTTCAAGGCCTTCCATTGTCCTGGCTATTAGCACCTGCCTTCCATTTAGTTATGCAACTTTCTGCAGCCTGAATGAATTCCTCCTCCAAAATGGGCTTTTCTTTTCTACCACATGGCCAGGCTGCAAACTTTATAAACTTTTACACTCTGCTTCTCTTTGAAATATAAGTTCCAATATCAGGTCATCTCTTTGTTCATGCATATGAGATAGAAGCAAAGAGGTCATCTCTTGAAGACTTGCACAGATCCCTAGGGCAGAGACACAATCCAACCAAGTTCTTCACTAAGGCATTACAAAAGTGACCTTTGCTCCAGTTCCCAATAGGTTCCTCATCTCCATCTGAGATCTCCTCAGCCTGGCCATGTCTGTCCATATCACTATTAACATTTTGGTCACAACCATTCAACATGTCTCTAGGAAGTTCCAAAGTTTATCTCACCTTTCTGTCTTCTTCTGAGCTCTCCACACTGTTCCAAGCTTTGCCCACTACCTAGTCCCTAAGCCACTTCCACATTATCAGATATTTTTATAGCAATGTCTCACTCCTTGGTACTAATTTTCTTTATTAGTCTGTTTTTGCACTGTTATAAAGAAATATCTGAGACTGGCTAATTTATAAAGAAAAGATGTTTAATTGACTCATGATTCTGCAGGCTGTACAGGAAGCATAGTGGTTTCTCCTTCTGGGGAGACCTCAGGAAATTTACAATTATGACAAAAGGCAAACAGAAAACAGACATGTCTTACATAGCCAGAACAGAAGCAAGAGAAAAAAGGAGGAGGTGGCACACACTTTTAAATTTTATTTATTTATTTATTTATTTTTTGAGGCAGAGTCTCACTCTGTTGCCCAGACTGGAGTGCAGTGGTGCAATCTCAGCTCATTGCAGCCTCTGCCTCAGCTTCCCAAGTAGTTGGGATTAGAGGCACTCACCACCACGCCTGGCTAATTTTTGTATTTTTAGTAGAGATTGGGTTTCACCGTCTTGACCAGGCTGGTCTTGAACTGTTGACTTCAGGTGATCCACCCACCTCGGCCTCCCAAAGTGTTGGGATTACAGATGTGAGCCACTATGACCGGTCGAGGTGCCACACACTTTTAAATAACCAGATCTCAAAAGTACTCACTCACTATCACAAGACCAGCATGAAGGAGAAAATCTGCCCTGATGATCCAATCACCTCCCCTCAGGACCCATCTCTAACACTGGGGATTACAAGTCAACATGAGTAATCCCCACATTGGGGGGACACAGATCCAAACCATATCAGTGTCCTAAAGTGGATTGGAAAAAGTTTCAGAAAACCCAGTGATGGCAATCAATGATCTATCTTATAGTGAGCCTTGATGTGTGACAGGCTTTTTACAAAAATCCTTGTAGTATATAACAGGATGATACTACCATGAGAATAAATTTAGTAAAACATAGTATTATTGATATATAAGATACACCATTTAATATTAAAATTGTGATTTCTTATATTGTGTACATTATCAATGTTTTAATCCTCATTAATTAGTATATTTAAATTTAGTACTAATGCAATGTTTCTGCATGTTTTAGTGGTTTATCTTAATAATAGTTTTATACATGATGAAACATCAATTGTGACATACCACCTATGTTAGAAGTCTTAGATAGGAGGTAGTTCTCTGAAAGTGTTCTTTAAAATGTTAGTAAACTTTCTAGAAAATCAAGAATTTTTTTTTTGTAATTTCCTTTAACCAGTGAAAAGGCGATTTTGGCCTTGTTTACAAAATGCGTAAAACAGATTTCATACGTTATAACTTATATTTGGATTGATTCAATATCCTCACTTTTCTTTCAATTTATTTTTATTCAGTTTATATTTATTTTCAGATAGAAGAACAATCTCACTGAGCATTAGTTTAATAACCTATTAATTACCTTATTAAAATACTTGTATCCGTAGTCCCAGCTACTCAAAAGGCTGAGGCAGGGGGTTTAGTCGAGCCCAGGAATTTGAGGCCAATGTGGAAAATGTAGCAAGATTCTATCACTAAAAATAAATAAATACACAAGTAAATTTCATCGTAACAATTCTTCTGCCATTTATGTAGCTTGCCTTTAGAGTCTTTCAATGTTCTTCTCTGAAATGTATTTCTATGTGCTTGACTATATCTTCCCGTAATAATGTCAACTTCTGATATGGCACAGATTAGATAGGCTTTGCGAAAAAGGCTGGAATAGTAAAGTTTATTTACTTTTTTGTGTGTACATTTGTGTTATCCATCTCTTTTTAAATTTTATTTAACTTTTATTTTAGGTTGAAGGGTACATGTGCAGGCATCTCTTGGTGCATTTACAGCTGTGCCATTTTAAAGATGCCATTCCTTAGTGCAGCTACATAATTCATATGGACAAAAAGATGTGATTTTTAGAGGAAGAGTGCTTGCTCTCCTTATTTTTTCCTGTCTTTTCAAAAAAAAGACCAGATGTCCCAGAGCAAAACACACTAGGGAATTATTTTTTACCTTCTGCTAGCATGGAAATATTTAGTGCTAGAGTCAAGAGAACTGACAGTTAGTTTATAATTTGCAAGAGGAGCAAAGAGCATACTGCAAGTAGAAAATATATATGACACACATAAATAATGAATTCCCTTTATGCATTTTTTCTTTTATTAGGTTCTTAGCTTCGACCAAGTAGCAGGTGAGTAAATCATGATGGATAGGCCCCAAATCTCATATTCCCCAGAGTAGTTTAAGGAGGAGAAATTTTCAAACATAGAGAAGATTCTTCATAAGAATAGTATAAATCCCTTTTCTCAGGGAGCTTGTTATACGTACAGTGTCCTGTTAGTCCTGCAAGTGGGCTTCTGGATTGTTGGTGGCACCCTTAGTTTCTGTCCAACTCTAGAACATTATAGGCCATCAGGGGAGAGTTCAAGGTACTCTTACTTCTCATTCCCAAGTAGTGGTGGGGATTGGAATTCTCAGCGTGGTGCATGGGTTTTTACATTTCAGGCTTCTACCTGATGTCTACTGACTTCCTCTCTATCTTTCAATCTTATCTAGAAAGGAGGTTCTTCTCCACAAATTAAGGAGACCCCCTCAGGCCCTTCCTCTGCACGCAGTACAAGATTCCACCCAGGACCTCTCCCTAGAAGATGTACCTCTTTGTCTTTTCACCTTCGGTCTTCAAACATGGAGCAGATGCAATAAGATTTGCAAAAAGAAACCTGGACCTGTAGCTCTGTGCCTTAGCAAAATGGTCCTGTGTTCAAGAGCAAAAATTTCCGTAAGCAAGACCTATAGAATGAAGACTTCTGCCCTGTCTGTGGTTAGTGCAAGTTTCACACCAGGAAAATGAAGTTACCCTTACAAAGTTACACTTACGATGACAACATATGATCCAGGACAGGTTGACTAGAGCAGGGAGTTTTCCATGGGAGAGGTTGGAGCTAGAGTTCAGCATGGTTTCTGTGTGAATGTGTGTTTCTATATGTGTGCAGGGGCAGATGTACTTGAAGGTGCATCTGAATCTGTGTTACAATAATAGATAAATTATTGAGAACTTGAAATCTTAGGCCATTGTCAAAAATTACTTCAAAAATAGCATCTTAAGAAACCAAGATTGGTATGCACAAGGAAGCAGGGAATGAGATGAAAGACAATAATTAGCTTAAGAGGGCATATCTTTACATCTGGAGAATTCTCTAATTTCAAAACTGAAAATACAATTGAAACCAAATACTCTGAGTAAGCGTTCTATAGGAAAATTAGCAGAATCTTCACTATGGTGATAAAATTCTTCAGGCCAAGGAAGCAGTCACCTTAAAATTGGTAGGGTAAATCTGAGAGGTCTTTGACTTTCTGCGTTGAGCTTTTTGTGGCTCCACAGCATCCAAGCATGAGGTGCTTTTGCTCATTCCATGTTGAGATAGTGTCAAGTCACCATGGAATAGTGCATTGGAGGAGGTGGGTTCCAGGAAGGCCCTGGAAGACAGATGTCCAGTAACATTAGTCTGTCTCATCTTTTGTGTGTGAGAGGATGAAACTCCAATCTTACTTAACCACTTTTTAACCAGTGAACTTTAGCAAAAATTCACAAAATAATTAGAGGAGAAAAAAACATACATGGTAAAGGATACAAGGAGAAGATTCACAACAAATTCACAACAGCAAGAAGACAGAAGTAGTATAAACTAGTTTTATTTTCAAATTTTCTAACAAGCAAATAAGTATATATAGAAGTGATAAGATAAATCAAATGTTAACTACATAGATACTATAAGCACATAAATTAGAGCTTGCAATAAATATTAAATTGTAAGGCGTTTATATCATGTAATATACATTATACTATTATAATGATATACATGTGATAGATTTTAACAATTGGATTGTCAAGCTTTATAAAATTTTGTTCAAAATCTGTGTTGACTAATTTATTAGGTCCTCAGCAATTCTATAATTTACTTGCTTTTGGAAAGAAAACTGTGAATAGACCATCTAAAGTCCAATTTGATGATAAAATCAAATCATTGCAAAATTATCGATTCAACAATTAAGGAATAATCTAATACATTTCAAAATGATACTTATATGGCTCTACCTAATTGGCTGTACAAAAATATACAGTCATATTTAGAAGTAATATTTATCCATTATAAAACATAAATTAGGGATCTATGATCAATTAACAAGCATATAATCTCTGAATTTAAAATTGAAGGCATATTATTGAGGATAGACAGACTTGGTTTTTCTGGAATGGGAGTAGATAATTTTAATGTCCAAATCCCTACCCTATTTCTGTGTTGCAACTGATGCCACAAAAAGGAAATCTTGTCAGTATATCATACCAATGGAGCCAACACAGTTGATACTATGAGTGCACTGATTAATAGATTTTAATACTTATTGCTATACATGAATTTAAATTTTATTCTTAAGAGCATGAAGATTTAGCCTGACCTACCATCACCTAGGAAGGCATTATTGCTAAAAAGAAATAATATGAACTTTATATTATGGATTTTCAAACATGCTAAAACATTACCTTAAATTAATATGAACATCTTTCTGTTTTTCAAGATCCAAAAGCAAAGTATTTTATTATCAATAAAATACTTTGTTTTTGTAGTAAAAAATAACATTTTATTCTTTAAGTCAGCAATTCTCAAGATAAACATTATATATTTGATTTTGTTTTTCATTTAAATATTTGCAAGCTCACAGAAAATAAACC
Organism: Pan paniscus; assembly: GCF_029289425.2. Taxonomy (NCBI): domain Eukaryota; kingdom Metazoa; phylum Chordata; class Mammalia; order Primates; family Hominidae; genus Pan; species Pan paniscus. Next base: position 12,988,561 of record NC_073253.2, read on the forward strand.
TAATTTCTGGGTAAATGTAAATTTTTCTTCCTCAAAAATTACATTATGTGGAGATAGACTCAGTAATCAGATAGCCGCAAGCCCCTGACCATGAATAATCATAGCACCTCACTTTTACCTCTCTTGAAAATTAAAAAAAAAATAACTCCACCTATGTATAGTTACCTTATTTTGGGGGCTTCTACCTCTGTTAGTGACAATACAATGAATTATTTGGATAGTGTTGCCTTACATTTCATTTTGTAAATGAAACACTGATACAACATTTTATACAGTTTTCTGACAAAGGTAAATTGCAATTAAAAAATGAAGCTTTTATTACAGTGACAATTTTTCACCCTGATGGAATTAAGTGTGTGCCAACATTACAATTAAATTTCTTATTTTCAGGAATTTCAAATCAATACATTAAATATGACTTATTCTAGCACTTGGCAAATAATATTTTAGGCAATAAAGAAATTAATCAGAATAGTTTTACAAAGAAATTGAAGAAGTAGGATTAGAGACTCAAATAATGGAATGGAAAATGTGTACAGCAGTTCTAAAGTAATTTATATGTGCATATAATTTAAAATGAAGTAACATGTGCTTAATAAAATCATCATGCACCCTGAGACCTATGTCCTAAAGCTATTCAAAAGTGTAATAAAGCAAAAAAGCAGCATTTCATGTATAATAGCCTAGAAAATTAAAAATGTATTCCTTTATTAAATAAGTAATGTAGATATTTTTATCCAAAATAATGATTTCAGTTTTATTATCTAGAGATTTCTGAATCTGATTCTTGTCCCTAAAATTCCAGTGACCACAGATGTATCTATATAGAGCTAAAAGTATAATATTATCTTTTAAAACTATTAAGGAAAAATACTTTAAATAAAGATAACTATACACTCTGGAGAAAAATAAAAACAAAAACCTGAATGTAGTGTAGGATGAAGAAATGCAGACAGATTCTAAAAGGAAGTGAACATTTGCAAGAACAGAATGGCAGAAGCTAAATTTCTTGTCTTTAGCAACTTATAGCTGGAAGGCATGCTGCAGTTCACCATATACAGCAGCTAAAACTCTGATAGAATGCCCACAAAAGAAGCCAAAGGGAGAGATAGGGACAACCACAGATGCTGCAAAATGTGTGTAAGTATGTAGGAAGGCTGTACCATGGGAAAGAGAGTCAGAGACAGGTAGACATGTGTTCTACTCATAAACCCTGCAACAGCCTCTGGCTCATCCCTGAGCCACTTATGCATAGGACAAAGTCAAAGGAGCTCAGTATAGGATAAAATGCCTCAACTCTAAGATTCTATCCAAGAGATAGCATTTCCAGATTAAACCCAACTGACTTATTTGTTGCTGAAACAAGCAAACAAATGAGAATCTCAACACTATCTAGTGGACTACAACAGAATTCAAATAGCACATAGCATAGCATTCACAAAGCATAGGATACAATTTAAAATCACCAGACTTGGAAGAAACAGAGAAATGTGTCACTTTCTCAAGAGAAAGGCAGCAGATAATAACTCTGAAATAACTGAGATGTTGGATGTATCACACTAAGATTTTTTTACGCATGAATTTTCATTATGTTTAATGTAAAGAATGTTTGCTATAAATGAAAAGTTAAAAGAATATCCATAGGAGATTGGAACAAATAAACACAAATGAAAAGAAAATTCTGGAATAGTGGAAATATATCTGAAATAAAAAATGCATTGATGGATAGCACAGTGAGGATTGTCATAGCTTGCTATGGCTGCCGTAGTAAAGTGTCACGATGTTGGTGGCTTACACAACAGAAATTTTTTTTCTTACAGTTCTGAAGCCCAGAAATCCATGATTAAGGGTTGTCAGGTGTAGTTCCTTCTGAAGGGTATGAGGAAGAATTTGTTTCATGCCTCTTCCTTAGTGTCTTAGTCAGCTTGCACTACATTAACAAATTACCATAGACTGGGTGGCTTAAACAACACATGTATTTCTCACACTCTGGAAGCTGGGAAGTCCAAGATCAATGTGCTGGCAGATTGTATCCTCACATAATAGTGAGCAGAGAGATGAAGCAAACTCTCTCAGGCCTTTCCTTCTAAGAGCACTAATCCTATTCCTAGGGCCTCACCCTCATGATCTAATTACCTCCCAAAGTCCCTACCTCTAAATGCTGTCACATTGAGGATAGTCTTTAGCATATGAATTTTAGGGGGATAAAAACATTTGGTTCATAGCACCTTGCTTCTGGGAGTTGCTGGCAATGCTTGATATTCCTTAGCTTGAGAAAACATTTTCCCAATCTCTGCTTAATTTCATATGCCATTCTTTTCCTGTGTGTCTGTGTCCAAAATCTCCCTTTATATAAGAACACTAATCACATTCGAGTAAAGTCCAAGAGAATGACCTCATTTTACATTAACTAATTACCTCTGCAGTGACCCTATTCCCAAATAAGGTTCTTAGATGCTAGGGTTTAGTACATATAAATTTCAGGGGAAACAAATTAATTAAAAAGAATTAATTTCACTTTATGTTACTCAGTATCAAAAAGAAATTAATGAAAATTATCTGGAAAAATAGACAAAATGATTTAAAAAAAGAATACACAAAATAACATCTCCTCATGAAATCTTTGGAGAGTATTCAAAGATCTAACAAGAATGTAACAAGAATCCACAGGAGAGAAGAGAAAAATCAAATGTGGCTTTAAACAAAGGATTTGAAGAAATCGTGACTGATAATTTCACAAAAATGGTGTGAGGCAAGAATTTACGGGTTTATGAATAAAAGCGTACCACAAGAAAAATAAAGTCAAATTAAATCAAGGTAGGCAAGATGATAAAAAACAAAGATGTAAAATTTTGAAAGTAGCCAGATTAAAAGAGCACATTACTGAAGAACAAGAAATTGAATAACTGATGACTTCTAATCATAAACAGTAATGCTATTGACCAATATTTTTAACATGTGAAAAGAAAAAAATTACCAATAGAGAATTCTATATCCAATAAAAACACCTTTCAATAATAAAAGTGGAACGAAAATATATATCCTTATATATAATCATATTATAAAACATAAGAAAATCCAAATATACTTCCAGAATGTGCTATAATATTGTCATATTTCATATAGGTAGCAGGAATTACATTACTATGAACACTAAAGATCCAAATAAAATAATTAACAAACTATTCTTTACAGTTGCACATTAGACACTTATAAAAATTGAGATTGAGAACCATGATGAATACAAATTGCAAAGGATGATCATAATTCAATGTTCCCCAGCCACATTGAATTAAGCTGTACATTAATAACACAGGTTTAACTAAAAGCATCATTACATTGACATTATAATATATTTATAAATAATCTATATGTCTTAAAAGAATGCAAAAGAGAAAGAAAATATTTCAAAATGAATAAAAACATACCACATTTTATTGTTTCACTTTACTATGCTTCACAGATATTACATTTTTTACAAATTCAAAGTTTGTGGCAATCCTGCATCAAGCAAGTCTATCAGTGCCATTTTTTTTTCAACAGCCTGTGAAGGTAGCTACACTAAAAAGCAGGTTTTCAATGTAGACACAACAGCCTTCTATTGGGAGAAGATACCATCTAGAAATTTCATAGCTTGAGAGAAGAAATGAATGCCTGGCTTCAAAGACAGGCTAATTCTCTTGTTAGGGGCTAATGCAGCTGGTGACTTTAAGTTGAAGTCAAATCTCATTTATCATTCTGAAAATTCTAGGACCCTTAACAAGTATGCTAGTTATCTGCCTGTGATTTATAAATGGAACAACAAAGTCTGAATGAGAGGACATCTGTACAGCAATGCTTACTGAATATTTTAAACCCTATGTTGAGAGCTACTGCTCAGAGAAAAAAAGATTTCTTCACTATATTACTTCTCATTGAAAATGCAACTGGTCATCCAAGAGCTCTGATGGAGATTTACGAAGAGAATAATGTGTTTTCATGTCTGTTAACACAACATCCATTCCGCAGCCCATGGGTCAAGGTGTCATTTCAGCTTTCAAGTCTCATTATTTAAGATACACATTTTGTAAGGCTATAGGTGCCATATATAGTGATTCTTCTGATGGATCTGTGCAAAGCAAATTGAAAATCTTCTGTAAAAGATTCAACATTCTAGATGCCATTAAGAACATTCATGATTCATGGGAGGTCAAATTTCAACATTAACAGGAGCTTGCGAAAAATTCACTCCAACCCTCATGAATGATTTTGAGGGGTTTAAGACTTTAGTGGAGAAAGTAACTTCAGATGTGGTGAAAATAGCAAGAGAACGAGAATTAAAAGGGGAACCTAAGGATGTTACTGAATTGCTTCAGTCTCATGATAAAAATTGTATGGATGATGAGTTGTTTCTCATGGGTGAGAAAAGAAAGAGATTTTCTGAGGTAAAGTCCACTCCTGCTGAAGACGCTTTGTATGTTTTTGAAATGACAACAGATGAATTGGAATATTACATAAACTTGTTCGATAAACCAGGATTTGAGAGTATTGACTCCAATTTTAAATGAGGTTCTACTGTGGGGAAAATGCTATCAAACACCAATATATGCTACACAGAAACCTTTCATGAAAAGAGTCAATCAGTGTGGCAAATTTTATTGTCATCTTATTTTAAGAAATCGACACAGCAGACCGGGCGTGGTGGCTCACTCCTGTAATCACAGAACTTTGGGAGGCCGAGGCTGGAGGATCACCTGAGGTCAGGGATTTGAGACCAGCCTGGCCAACGTGGTGAAATTCCCTCTCTACTAAAAATTCAAAAAATTAGCCGGGCATGGTGGCGTGCGCCTGTAGTCTCACCTACTGAGGAGGCTGAGGCACAAGAATCCCTTGAACCCGGGAGGTAACAGTTAAAGTGAGCCAAGATTGTGACACTGCACTCCAGCGTGGGTGACAGAGTGAAACTCCATCTCAAAAAAGAAAAAAATAAATCGACACAGCTACCCCAACCTTCAGCAATCACCACGCCGATTAGTCAGCAGCCATCAACATTAGACAAGATCCTCTACCAGCAAAAAGATTATGACTTGCTGAAGGCTCAGATCATTAGCATTTTTAGCAACAATGTATTTTTCAATTAAGGTACATACAGGTTTTTAAATATAATGCTATCGTATGCTAAGTAGACTACAGTATAGTGTAAACTTACCTTTCATATGAATGGAGAAATAAAAGTTGTTTGACTGGCTTTATTTCAGTATTTGCTTTGTTGTGGTAGTCTGGACTAAACCTGCAATATCTCCAAGGTTTGCCTGTAATAGTGAAAGTACAACCATATATTAAAATTTGTAGGATATATTAAAATCTGTTAAGTTATGCTTGTAGAGAAATTCATAGGCGTAATACATAGAATCTCATATATATATATATAAGACATTTATTTTGGACAAGTAGGTAAGAAAAAAATAAAAGTACAAATCCAATTATCTAATCTTACATTAGAAAAATGGAATAATAAAATCAAATTCAAACTATGGTGCTAGAAAAAGTAATTACTATAAAAGGAATATTATTAATAAAAAATACCAATTTTTGGCTTATTTATCATCATTTCCTTACCCTTTTCATTTTCCCCTACCCATGCTCATCTTCCGTTTCACCTCTGTTACCTGCCAGAACAGAGATGTTCAAGGAGGCATAGCAGTGAGTAGGTGAGGGTGCCATGTACAGGCATTGGTTTGCCTGGGTGCCTAGGACATAGAGTGGGGACGGGAGGCAACACAGTTATCTCAGACAAAGGAGATATCTGAGTAATCGAAGCCTCCGTTGCAGTGAGCAAACAAGTTACGTGATTTAAGATGATTATCTATCAACCAAGCAATCCTCTCTCTTTCTCTATCCACCTATCTACTTATCTATCTATTTTCCCACAGTCCTTTCAGAGAAAGCGTTTACACATGAAAAGTCCAAAGCCTGGAAAGTACTCTCAGATGTTCTGTTAGAACTGCAGTAGGTATTATCTTTACAAATGTATCAGTAATAACTGTTAGGTATTTAAATAATTGTATATAAAGATGCAGAAATATTTATGCATATAAAATACATACATATAAAATACATAATAGTTATACATCTTCGTCTCTGTGTATTTTCATTTCTATGTGATTATGCATACCTCCATACCCCTAGGTCTGTCCACAGGGAAAGCCAGGCAGATTGACACCTTTAAGCAATAGGTGCACAGAGGGTCCATAGTTTGCTCTCCAAATTCCAAATTCCTTGGGTCCAAATTATTTGGGTCAAGGGACCCAAGGCTTCTTGAAGGAATAGGTGAATCCAAGACTGAGGCACATGAATCCTAGACATCAGGTACATAATAAGTGTAAAACATTACGTTGGAAAGAAAGCAAATGCTCTAAAAATGATGTAAATAGGTTTTTGAAAACGATACGAACAAACAAAAACTCAGAAAATAGTTTGACAGGGCTCTCACTGCCCAAATCTAGTACCAACTGAGCATAAACAAAATGAATGAATATAATTAACAAAAAGGGAGAGGCCGGGCACGGTGGCTCACACCTGTAATCCCAGCACTTTGGGAGACCGAGGTGGGTGGATCACAAAGTCAGGAGTTCGAGATCAGCCTGGCCAACGTGGCGAAACCACGTCTCTACAAAAATACAAAAATTGGGTGCAGTGGTGGGCACCTATAATCCCAGCTACTCAGGAGGCTGAGGCAGGATAATTACTTGAACCCTGGAGGCAGAGGTTGCAGTGAGCCGAGGTGGCGCAATTGCATTCCAGCCTGTGAGAAACAGTGAAACTCCGTTTCAAAAAAAAAAAAAAAAGGGAGAAATTGCAGAAAAAACTTAATGAAATTCAACAATGATTCATTAAAAAATCTTCTAGCAAGTTAGTAATTTAAGGAATTCCTTTAATCTGACAGAATATTAAAAATCTGAAGTTTACTGCATATAACATCAGAATAAACGGAGTACAGAAAGGTGACATATTCTTGATACATATATCTGAGAAAGGACTCTTATCCTGAACATGCAAGAGTACCTGCAACTAAAGAAAAAAGAGATAACCCGATGAAAAAATTAGAAAAATTCATGAACAGAGATGTTACAAAGGAGCTACACAAAGGACCAATAACATGAGAAAAGTTTCATAAAGTTATTGATTGGCAGAGAAATGCGATTTAAAACCAAATTATGGCACCCTGTGGCTAAAATTATTTTTAAATTGAGTATTTGTGAAAATGTGGAGTAACAGGAAGTCTTCAATACACATTCAGCTGTCGGAATGCAGATTGACAAAATCGATTTTTGCAGTATTTCCTGAAGTTGTGCGTATGCGTTCATTACCACACAGGAATTCCACTCTATATTACAGGTTCTTATATTTCCACCAAAGATAGTTTTTGTTGTTGTTGTTGTTGTTTTGTTTTTTGTTTTTGCTTTTTTTTTTTTTTTTGAGACGGAGTCTCGCTCTGTAGCCTAGGCTGGAGTGCAGTGGCACCATCTCAGCTCACTGCATCCTCTGCCTTCGGGGTTCAAGCAATTCTCCTGCCTCAGCCTCCCAACTAGCTGGGACTACAGGCGCATGCTGCCATGTCCAGCTAATTTTTTGTATTTTAGTATAGACAGGGTTTCACTGTGTTGCTCAGGCTGGTCTTGAATTCCTGAGCTAAGGCAATCCACCCATTTTGGCCTCCCAGTGCTAGAATTACAGGTGTGAACCACCACACCCAGCCCAGGGATAGTTTTAACACATACTTATATAATGATATTTACAAGTCCATATATATTTTTATGTGTATGAGTGTGTGTGTATGGGTGTGTGTGTGCATGTGTATGGGTGTGTGTGTACACATATAAGACAATTTAAAATCAGTCCTCTATTATTTCTGATCTTTTGCTGTCATATATAATGCTCCAATCAGCGGTCTTTTATTAAAATACTATACCTGTCCTTAAATGAAAAGGTTAGAGAGATGCTTCTCAACTTACAATGGAACTGCACCTGGATAAACCCATTGTAAATTAAAATTAAGTCAAAAATGCATTTAATACACCTAATCTACTAAACATTACAGCCTAGTTTAGCCTATGTTAAATGTGCTCAGAACACTTACATTAGCCTATGGTATGGGCAAAATTATCTGGCAACACTCCACTGTCTGGAAGCTGGGGCCTACTGAATGCATATGACTTTCACACCATTGCAAAGCTGAAAAACTATAATTGAGAACTGACTGTGTGTGTATACATATATGTGCGTATAATTTTTAGATTTTGATAAAAATACATTTAAATTTTAGTCTTCTGAAGGATGAATAGAATCTGCTTGGATTTTATTGTATTACCAGTTTTTTAAAGGAGTTTTTTTGTTTTTTGTTTTTTTGTTTGTTTGTTTTTAGTGTGAGTATAGAAAAATATTATACTGTGATCTCACAGCAAACTATAATTTCCTGAAGGGTGAAGATGGTGCTAGGTCAAAAAACAGACAAAACAGGAAATAAAATGTGGTGTAGGTAAACCATATTATACAGTGAAATAAAACCATATCACCTGGCTTTTAATCACACTGTCCCTAGTTTACTTGTGTGAGTTTCTATTTATTCTTGGCCTAATTCCCCTTTTCTCTAAAATGAAAGGATGGACTCGTGAACTGTGAAATGTTCCAATAATAGTTCATCCAGAACGGTTTCTATTTTCTACCTATCATCACAACATGTAGACAACACTGAAGAAAATCTGCTTTGATAGAAGGCCATATGGGCCAACCACAAAACTTGCAGTGTTTGCTCCCATTGCATCCCCAGTGTCTGCAGACCCAGCTCTTTCTAGATGATCTCTGGTAAACAGCTAGAGTTTCCAAGGATACAGTTTGAAAAGCCCTGCTCTAGAAAGCACATCACAAATGTTTTTAGATCTAAGGGGCTATGTTATTCTTCCCATAGCAAAACAATTTTTAAGATATTCTCTAATAGTTTGTCCTTCCACTTCTCAAGAGAATTATTTGTGACCACCACAACTAAAGACTGAGTACGTAAATGCTTGTTTTGAAGCTTATACCCAACTTAGTTTGCTACATCTGACTTTGAGTGGTTTGAGAGTTCAAGAAAGCCTTGGGTTCAATTGCAATGACATTTTACTATCAAATATTCAAATGATGGTGTTTGCACTAAAATTTTGTAGTTTCAGCTACAATCCCATGCAGTAGTCAGTTTTGCACGTTTAATTGAATACCTTATATGAGTGATTTAGATGCAACTTCTTGCAAATAAGCCTTGATTTTGAGTAAGAGAAGACTAAAATATATGTAAAGCACCACGGTAATGCATGGCAGAGAGAAATCAAGTGGAGACAGCTCTGTGATTGCACAGCAATGTTTTGATTTGTAGGAAAATAAATCAAAATATAAGAAAGCATAGTGTATTAAATTTTCTACCTACCACCATATTTCATTATTATACATTGTTTTAATGTATCAAAATATCACATGTGCCTCCTAAATACACACAACTATTATGTACCAATAAAAATAATTGAACAAACAAAAAAGATATAGTGTACTATAAATACTTGTCATTTTATTAAAAAACTTTTCTGGTCGCCTAGGATGCTATTTGAAGTGCTCTTCACTCGGCTATAATACGAAGAAAGTGCACATTGATTTACATTCTTCCTGGCTATGCTCTATGGGTAATAATTTAGATAGTTATTATATTCTTATATTCATAGGGTTTTATGATTTATAATTAGTGCATTTATTATACTCTCTTACTTCATGGAAGGCAATTAGATTCATTAGATCAAATAAAGTTATCCTTGTGAATCTAAGGGAAGACTAACTTTTCCCTACAGATCAAAACTGTATTTGTAAGTTTTAATCCAAATTGCATGTGATTATGGTACACATTTTACAATTTTAAATTCACTTTATATGGTTAAAATATACATATGGTAAAAATTGAAATGTTAGTAAAGAAAAATATATAGAGAGAATAGTGAAAAAATTTCCTATTCCCCTAAATATTTATTTACATTATTCATAGTTGATGAAATACTGTTACAACATTTACCCTTACCATATAAAATCTTGAGTCACATTGAATAGATTATAACTCAGATGAAATAGAAATAGTATTTTATTATAGTATTCTGTTACTAATAGTATTCTATTAGTATAACTAATGATTATACTAACCTAGAAGCAACAATAAAATTGAATGGATCCTATACTAATTTCCAGATAATTATATCAAGTAAAATTTATAAATAAGACAAAGAGTATTTAAAATTCACAAAATAACAAATGTAAGGTATCAAGGACACAGTTCCAAATAATCAGGAATTAAAATTAATATTTTTAAATGAAATTACTTGATCAACTTTATTTTGAATAAACAAGAGAAAACTTTTTTTGTACTGGTGAAATTCCTTTTCTGTATCCCAGGCCAATTTCTGTATTTCCTTTTTTCCTGAGAAGAACCACTGTTTTGAATTCACAATGTGCCATCAGAGCTATTTTATATTTTCACAAGTGTAGCCAAGATTTTGGGGAAAAAGAAAGCTACTATTCTGAGCAGTTTTCTGGTTAAGCCTTAATACATTGGCAATATTAGGTTAAAATAAAATATTAAAATTAATTTTATATTTTATTGCTTGAATGTATGCATGCACACATGTATGTATATAATGTATACACAAATATGTACATATATGTATAGCATATGTTATGCATTATGTTGATCAGTGTGCATAGATTTTATGTCTTTATACATACATATAATCACTTAGGTGCATGGCACATGGACATATACAGAGCTCAATTTATTTTAGCTAGTATTATTTTGTCACACATGTTTAAATAGTATAGCTTTTAAATAAACATGGCAGATGTTGATCTGAAACTTGATTTATTTTCTCCCTCTCGCTATTTCTCTCTCTCTCTCTCTTTGTTTGTCTCTCTCTTTGTTAATCATGCCATTATGTCTTTCCCATTCATGGAACTTTCACTTTTTTATAAAGTTTAGAATCAGTTTACCTTGTTCCATGAAAAGGATCTTTTGTTTAAATGTGATTGCATTGCATTTATAGATTATTTTGTTCAATATCTGTGTGTATGGTGGAACTTTTTTTAACGTGTTAGTAACATTTAGCTATTTTTCTGTAAATAGCTTACATATCTTCAGGGAAAAATATTATGAAATACCTTCAGTACAAATGTTTTATAATATTTGCCATTCCTATTAATATATGCAACTTGAACCCTCAGATTGTGAATTGTACACATATAACATATTTTTTCCCAAAAAAGACCTCTCTTAGCATAGTGATCTATCTCATTATTACAGAACTGACACTGTCTTTACAGATTCTTTCCACACTAAAATAAAATGGTACCTTTCCTAGTTTTCTGTTATTTCAGAAAATGAGGAAATGAATCCTGGATGAAAACAGCCTTCACATTTTGCTCAATTCTTCCTCTGCAGAGGTGACACTTGATAGTTCACTTTCTGACTTGACTCACAACTAACAGTCTGTATTATAGCACTGACACCTACAAATTTACAATGGCCTTTCTTACATGTTTTGAAAATAAGAGCAGAATAATGCTAGTAAAAATATGTAGGAAAATCTAAGTTCCAGGTTGTTCCATACCAAACACTTTAATGCATATTTAAAGTATCAAATATCCAATTATTTCTACAAGTTAAGATTTGTTTTTGGTGTCTTGGCTTCAGGCATGCCCTAAGCAGGTGCTTGGGTTTGCTATCAGTGGATTCATCAGTACTGGCAAAGCTAGGCAAGTGTGACATTATGTGACTAATATGAGGCTGGTAGATCCCCTGTCACAAGGAGATGTTCACAAAGGATTGGTCTTGAACTGGATGGCTCATCAGATGTTGATTAAGATTATGAATGTTCTGTTACATTCTGAAGAGTCTAATGAGAGTCATCGAATGCAGTTGCATTCATTTAGAGTAGTTGAGCAGATGAATATCATCTAATTATTATATATCTTTCTGATCACATGGCTTGCTGGGGTTGAAAAAGAGAAAGACATGGCTTGAGGATTTCTTTGATATGTTTTATTATTATTTTTCTGCAAGCAATTTTAATATATTTAATTCACATATGTATTATATGTACATTATTGCATAAAATATTTTGTATGGCCCACACAATTGTTGATTGACCACTGACATTTTGGCTATTTCAGAAAAATGACTACTGAAACTGTGATTCCAACTCAGTGTAATTGTTAAAGTAGAAAAGATTTTTTCTTGACCATGTCCTTCTTCAGTTACTAATAAACTAGGTATGACTTGCCCTTGGCAAGATTTGCTCTGTCTGATTGGACATAGTCGCTATACGTGATTTTTAATTTCTTTTATGAAGGACATGGCAGGGATTCTGAAAGATTAATGTTGTCAAATTGAAGTCTGAATGCCCCCAGGAAAATATGCCAAGCAAAACATATGCATGGCAAGTTTCCTGAAATCACTGGTTTTTAAAAATGTATATTTTAGTTATAATCCAAACAGATATGATACAGTGAAAACTTTAATTAGTATTAATGTAAACACCAGACAGCAAAAAAAAAAAAAAAAAAAAAAAATCACACATAAGACTGTTCTCTGCAACTTACATTTCAGAGTAAGTAAGGATATCTGCACAGCTTCCTCACAGAGAAGCAGTGAACATGCTTCTCTGGAAACATTTGAGGAACACTTTTTTTTTTTTTGGAGACGGAGTCTTGCTCTGTCGCCCAGGCTGGAGTGCAGCGGTGCGATCTCGGCTCACTGCAAGCTCCGCCTCCCGGACTCACGCCATTCTCCTGCCTCAGCCTCCCGAGTAGCTGGGACTACAGGCGCCCGCCACCACGCCTGGCTAATTTTTTTTGTATTTTTAGTAGAGAGGGGGTTTTACCGTGTTAGCCAGTCTGGTGTCGATCTCCTGACCTCGTGATCTGCCTGCCTTGGCCTCCCAAAGTGCTGGGATTACAGGCATGAGGAACACTTTTCTAAAATGCAAAAATACGTACAGTAAAAGTATCAGTTTTACTCTTTAAGATGTTATTTACAAAGGGTAAAATTCATAAATCTTAAGGGGACAACTTAATAAATGTTTACACCCAAGTAATCACCCAAAACAAGCTGTAGAATATAAATGTGTACTTCGTCTCATTATCTCAACAAAATATTTAGAGATATATCCATGCTGTTGCATATTTTATTTGATATGTCTACTAAATAATCAGGAGGATTTTTATTGCTTACACAATATCCCATTGTATGAAGATGCCACATTTCTTTTCCATTGTCTTTTTCCTAGATATGAGGTTGTTTGTAACTTTTAGTTGGCGTGAATAAATCTATTGTGGACATTTTTGTGAACATATTCACTAATTTTTCTTAAGAATATACCTACAAGTGGGATTTCAGTGTGATAAGGTAACTTTAAATGTAGCACTTAATTCAAAGATTAAAAATGGTTTTCTGAAATGTTTAAAAAATTTTACACTTACACAAGCTATTTGTGAGATTAATATTTTCCTCGATTTCTCTGCGTGTTGCCATTCTATTTCTTAATAAAATCCTTGCAATTAATATAAGATGAAAGGTACTCATTTTAATAAATAGTTTTATTAAATTATGACAAAACTAGACAATTGTGTAACTACAAACACGATCAAGAGAATACTAACACTACCCATTCTAGCTTTATGGTAAACTATCAGTTACTACAAGTATAACAACTTCGTATTTTTCTATTTTGTAGTAATGGTTGTTGCATTTTGTCACAAGTGTTGAAATAATTGGTTGTTTTCCTTTTTTAGTCTGTTGATATAGTAAATTACAACCCTGCTAAAATTAACTACATTTTTATAAGAAAATAAGAATTGACTCATTTTATGTAATAAAAATGAAGGACTATAATTCTAAATAGTAATAAAGTGAAGATAGCAAAATATTTCAGAGTGAATTAAAGTATGCTGAATTATTTGTCTTGTTATTGAAGACACTATGGTGACTGCAGACATTTAGATATTAATATAAGTCAAGGTTAAATTTAATAAAAGCAGAATATTCAAAAAGTAAATTAAAAATATACCTTCAAATTACATAAGAATGAATGATAAACAAGATAATTTAACAATTTAACACAAAAATTACAATTTTACAAGATAATTTAACAATTTAACAGAAAAATTAAAATTTGATAAAGTTTAAAATTAAAATTTTAAGAGCATTAAGATTTTAAGGAAATTTTGAAGTAATTTCAGTTATTTATTTTGTGTCTTTTATGTTTATTCAAACCTTGGAGCATTTTATTTCCACTGAAAGTATCAGATTTTTATAAAACTGTCAGAGTGAAATTATTGATTTTCTGAGATAAGAAATAGTGTCACAAAATTTGAGCTTATTTTAGTTACCCTTTTATCTTTTGAAAAGACATTAGTATTTTTATGTACACGTATATCTAATTCATTGCACAAATCCTTACCTCTTAAATAATACAATTAATGATGGCTTTTTCTATAAGTGTTAGCAATCTTTCTATGTCCTTAGTGACAATATTTAAATATATTTCATTCGTATTAATTTTCATATTTTACTAGTTTTGAATTTCATTTGTTTCACATGCACATATTTTTATATAAAGTGCAAAATGCAGATAATTTGCAAATATTCAACTAATAGGATTATATATATTATAAAAAACAAAGCAGCATAAAAGGCATGATTGATGACCACAATGACATAACAAAAGTTGTATGACTTGGATGTCATGAGAGACCCCAACATAGCTCTTAACTGATTTACTCTACCTCTTTAACAGTTTATCAGTAGCATAAGGAGTTAGAAATCTAAAGAAAATGAATGAACATTAAAACTGAAGGATAGAAAATAGAAAAAAAATTTATCTGAATCTTTGAATAATTATTGAAGAGTAAAAATGTGATCTAGACAGTATTTTATGTAATTAACATGACAGTGATCATATCTAAATTCTCACATCACTTTTAGCTAATATATTAGAGAATTTAGAGACTTGAATAAATGTACTTTCTTTTTAATATCTAAACAGTTTTGAAAGATCTTCCCAAAAGTTCTCTTTTTACTTAACAAATAGTTAAAATGTATTTTAAATGCTTTATTGAGTCAATATTTTCTTTTTAAATATTATATTAAAATTAATGTACAATAAATTCTACCAAGTGTAAAATGTGATGAGTTTGCCATACACATATGTCCCTGTATATGTATATGCCCATATATGTATATATCCATGAAACCATCACCACAATTGAATTAATAAAATAGAAAGTATCCTGTTGACCCTCTGTAATCTATCCCTTCCTTATATCCGTACCATTCTCAGACAAACAGGAATTTGCTCTCTGTCACTATAGATGACGATAATTTCCTGTTTTTAGCTATTATAAACAAAGCTGCTATCAACATTACTGTTTAAGTCTGTGAGAACTCATTTTGATATCTCATAGGTAAACACTTAGGTGATAAACTTGATAAAGGTAAATACTTAGGCTGAACTGTATGACAAGTATATGATTGACTTTTTAAGTAATTGACAAGGTGCTTTTCATGATAATTATATCATTTTACATTTTCACCAGCAGTGTTTGAGTGTCCATTTTTTAATCATATTCACTAATAACTGTTATAATTACTCTTCTTAAATTTTTAGCCATTCTAATGGTATATAAAAGTATCTAAAGGTGCTTTTCATTTTCATTTTTTCCTAAAGATTTGTTGATTTGAGCCTCTTTCCATGTGCTTGTTTTCCATACATACAGTTGTTGAAGTGTCTATTCATATTCTTTGCGCATTTTTTGTTGAGTTGATTATTTCTAATTAGTAAATAATAAAACTCTAAAACTCTTTATAAAACAATATTTTGGAGGATCCATATTTTACAATTTTTTTCTCCGTCTGTAATTTGCTCTTTTATTTTTTAAATGATGTCTTCTTATAAAGAGCAAAATTGTTGACATTAATGTGGATGAACTTTAATTTCTTTTTTTATTTAGTAATTAATGAGTTTTGGATTCTATTTAAGATATTGTTGACAAATTCAAGGTTGTCTGCAGGCTGAGGAGCAAGGAAGCCCGTAGTGACTCAGTCCAGAGTCCCAAAACCTCAAAAGTAGGGAAGCTAACAGGGCAGCCTTCAGTTTGTGGCCAAAGGCCCAAAAGCCCCTGACAAACCACTGGTCTAAGTCCAAGAGTCCAAAGGCCGAAGAACCTAGAGTCTGATGTCTAAGGGCAGGAAGTATCCAGCATGGGAGAAAGATGAAAGCAAGAAACCTCAGCAAGCCAGCTTATCCCACCTTCTTCCCCTGCTTTGTTCCAGCCGCACTGGTAGCCAACTGGATGCTGTCTACCCACAGTGGTGGCGGGTCTTCCTCTCCCAGTCCACTGACTCAAATGTTAATTTCCTCTGGCAACACCCTCACAGACACACCCAGAAACAATACTTTACCAGTTACCTAGGCATCCTTCAATCCCATTAAGTTGACACCTACTCCTAACCATCACACCACATCAATGATTTTTAAGGATCACATATTTTAAATAAAACTCTGCTCATAGGCTCAAATGCAAACTTATTTCAGTCAAAATATTGATTCATCTTTTAATATCATATTAATCAGTTATCTTTTTCACATAAAGTAATTGCTTAATAAATGTTGAATAAATGAATGCAAGAAATATATATGAATTAATGAAATGATATATTGATAATAACAATACCATTGTTTTTAATGAAGAGGAAAAAAGGGATAAAATTATGATAGGAGTAAGAGGCAAGAAAAAATGAGCATGATTTTGAAACAAAGTGGGGAAAATAAGGGAAGATAAATATATAAATTTAGATATAATAGTTCACAGAGCTCTTTAAGGAGATGCCCAAATAGACATCTGCCTCCATCCAGTCACAGGTGCCAACTTGCATTTGAAATGTATTACAAATTTGTATCATTACAAATCCAATTGATAGCACTGAGAATATAATCCAAAATTATTTGAAAATAGTTTTTCAAAAAAATGTATTCCTACAAGAGGAGAACCAAAATTATATACAACTTTATCTGACATTTCCATATTAGAAACAAATCCGGAAAGTTTCTGTCAAAAAGCTTTACATTTGAATAAGAAAAGATTTTTTAAATTATCTCGATGAAACCAATTAATGATGGCAAATTTTATAAGCCTATTGCTATAATTAAGGAATATGTTTGCTGTGCAAGCTGCTAGTCTCTGAGTAGTTGAAGTTGACCTAGATCTTTGTGATACTCAAAACTGGCGCAATTCTTGTGTGAAGTGCTAAATTCAACATTGCTGGTAGAATATAATAGCTTAGTCATCTGTCACAAATTCACTCATATGTGGCTATTATTAGAAACCACTGATTCGCCTAGGTGTAAGTCAAGAGGTAATTTGATACATGATAGGCTGTGATGGGATGTGAGAGAATCAATTTTCGTTTTGGAGCAAATGGAATAAATCTGCACCTGCAGGTGACATGGAGGTCACAACCTCATCCTAGGAACGCATAGTAACCCACAGATGTTCATAGCTTTACAATTTCTAGATTTGATTACTGTAATTCACTGAGTCTACAAATTGGAACTACTCAGTGACTTCCGCTTGTATGGGATGAAGTGGATCAATAATTTAAAATTGGCTATTGATGGTAACACTTCAAATATGATTTCATACACATTGTCTCTACTTCAGTGACACTTCACCATCATTTCTAAAGGCCAAGTACAGGAACCTGTAATAATACGGTTGAAATACTCTGTGAACCTTCAAATAAAATAGAACAAGGCAGCAAAGCTTTCCTTTAATCACATACTTTACTGCATATCAGATAGTGATACAGGCATATAGAAGCAGGCACAAATGTTTAGCTCATTTCATAATTAGAATGACTCTGTTATTTTGCCCTTATTGCTTCCATGTTAAGATTAGGATTTTAAAACTGAATAATAACAATAATAGTAAGAAAATGCCATTGCAAAGTTGGAGATGATTGACTTAAAAATCAAACTCAAGAATCTTGTCAAGAGTATGGGTACATGCAATTTTTATTATTCTGGCTATAGTTTCAGTTCTTTGAAATCATAGGGTTTTAAAAATGTTCCTTTTCCTATTACAGTTAATATATCAATGTAAACTTTTATTTATCTCCTTTATGCCATTTTATATTACAGAATGTGTTATGTAATATTTAGCACAATAAATATATTTTAAGTAAACAGAAAAAACATTTATATGTGAATTAGAACTGGAAAATATTTGTTCTTCAAAGACAAGTAAAATTCTGGATAGAAGCCGCATTCAAATGGTAATTCTTTTCCTGAAAACCATGAGTCAACTATCATTGCTACGATTATAATTAAAACACTTTACTTCTTTTTCTATGAGAGAAATAATTTGAAAATACTAGAGAAAGTAATTACTGGGTATATATCCAAAAGAAAATAAATCGTTCTACCAAAAGACATATGCACTCATATGTTAATTGCAGCACTATTCATAATAGCAAAAAGATGGAATCAACCTAGGTGCTCATCAGTCGTGGATTAGATAAAGCTAATGTATCACATATACATCATGGAATACTACACAGTCATAAGAAGTGGAATCAGGCCCTCTGCAGCAACATGGACGCAAGTGGAGATCATTATCCTAAGTGAATTAACACAGGAACAGAAAGAAATGCCTCATGTTCCCACTTACAAATGGGAGCTAAATATTGAGTACACATTGATATAAAGATGGCAACAGCAGGCACTGGGGACTACTACAAGAAGAACAGAGGAGGGAGGCAAGGGTTGAAGAACAATGGTTGGATTCAAAACTCACTACATGTTGATGGGATCATTCGTACTCCAAACCTCAATGTCACTCAATACAGCCATGAAACAAACCTGCACAGGTACCCCCCTGAACTAAAATAAAAGTTGAAATCATAATTAATAAATAAATAAAGTTTTTCTGTTATGTTTAAAATAAATAAAATGCATGGAAAAGAATATGGAAGAAAACAGAAGTAGTTCTCATTGTCTTAGATATCTCTCATCTTTTTTGTATTGTTCTATAGTTCATCTTCAAAATAATAGAGATTATTTGGTGATTACTTAGGCAGGCCTATAATGAGAGTTTTTGGGGGATAGGGAGTAAGTCAGAATGGACAAGATATGGGTTGGACAAAGAAGGCTAGACATAGACATGCTTCCAGGAGTTAGATATTTCTTTTCCAAATGGAGATAGAGAATTTGACCATTAATATTTGAATTCACCCATATCTATGGGCAAGCAAAAAGAAGTGAACTTGTAGACATTTATTGTCAGGCTGAATAACTTCAGGGTTGTTCTACGTGATGGGTCACTTTTGCAGAGGGTGCCAGGCCATGGTCAGGTTTATGGAAAAAAAGGGTCAACTCCTGGGAGGTGGAGGAGGCATGTGCTAGACAGATTGTTCAGTGCTATAGGGACAGGTTGTCATAAGCAAAAACCGAAACAAGATTATAATGACTGGATCAATATAGTGGTCATTAATAAAATCTTTCAGCTTGATGGAAAAGCAAATGCACAGCCTAGAAACTAATTCTGGGAATTTTCTGACTTGTGGGTGTGAGGCTAAGAATCGTCTTCATACCTTAATTACAATTGGCTCAGTTATCTGGGGGGATAAATCAGTTATCTGCAGGATAAATTACTTTATAGCCTAATATTTAGGGGACTTAGAGAAGACTGGGACAAAAAACTTTTAGTATTAATTTTTAATAGGGAATTCTAATGAAATTACACTCCATCATATTATGGGTGTCTAAATTTGCCTTTGAAATCTATCTAGAGATGAAAATAAGGAGAAAAAAGAGGGAAAGATTAAACAGTGTTATTTATGGCAAATGCTTGACAGGCAGGAGATTAATCTAGGACATTTGAATGGCCCTTTTATCTTATCAACAAAAACATGAGGTGAGGTCAACAATTCCTTTCTTGCTCTGATAAGACTGAGACTCAGTAAATTTAAGTAACCTGACTACATCACATTTACAGGGATGTCGTATTCACTATATGAACCAAGGTTTGTCTGACAAGCTCTGTCTGAGGAGAAAATTCAGGAGCTTTCAGACACATTAACACTTCTGATGTGCCGTTTCTCAATGTATGCTTTTTTCCAACACTACTGATCCATGCTAGATTGACTTTTAAAAATGCGTGTGAGCTGGTTTTATCACATGAAAGTGCTTTCCAATTTTCTGCAAAACATGAGCGGTAGAATTAAGTAGTGGCAAAAAAACTTTTTGAGAGCTAAGGGGACTGAGCAGTGTTAATAAATAAATGGGGCTTTTCTCTTCTTTTGTGGCTAGAGAAACAACTTTCAGATACAACATTGAATTATATCCTCCAAACTACAGAAAGAGATAATGTATGTTGTATATCAACTAATTTTTAATAGCTAGAATGGATTTAATATGTCAGTATCATAAATAGACATGTATAAATTATAACTATTTTTAATATTTACTGAGATTCGATTAGAAAAGCATATGATAGCTAATTTGGACATTTAGAAAAGTTTTATAAATAGGCCGGGCGCAGTGGCTCACGCCTGTAATCCCAGCACTTTGGGAGGCCAAGGCGGGCGGATCACAAGATCAGGAGATGGAGCCCATCCTAGTGAACACGGTGAAACCCTGTCTCTACTAAAAATACAAAAAATTAGCCGGGCGTGGTGGCGCACGCCTGTAGTCCCAGCTACTTGGGAAGCTGAGGCAGGAGGATGGCGTGAACCCGGGAGGCGGAGCTTGCAGTGAGCCGAGATCGCGCCACTGCACTCCAGCCTGGGCGACAGAGCGAAACTCCATCTCAAAAAAAAAAAAAAAAGTTTTATAAGTAAATAATAAAAATAGCATAATGTTGCTACCTAAACCAGTAGTCAGCAGGCTATAGTCTGCTAGGCAAACCCAGCTGTAGCCTGTTTGTATAAATAAATTTTATTTGGAACACAGACACGCCCATTTGTTTATGTTCTGTGTATACCTATTTTCACGCTACTGTGGTAGAATTGGGTGCAGACTACACCAGCTGGCCTGCAAAACCTAAAATACTGGTTGGCTTGCCCTTTATAGAAAGAGTGCCTGTTCCTAACCCAGAGGATAATACTTTTTACAATTGACTCTATTATTTTGCTATTTCCCTGTGCATTGTATATGTTTCCAATTAACAGGCAGATAATTATTGAAGATAGCTATAAAATGAGAAAATCTATAATCTTTGTCCAACATTCTAGTTATTTTTAACATATTTGTGAGAAGATGTAGATAATAGGAGAATTTTCTATTTAACCTGTAGTTCCATTCATTTATCTAACACATAATGTTTGCATAAGTGGTACCAAGGTCTGTGCTAGGTGCTGGGACTACTGTAACTCAGTTTTGGAAGTTTTTAATTTGACATACTTATTAGACATCCAAGTGGAGTTATACAGTGGGCAATTAGGTAGACGAGTTTTGAATTTAAATCGGAGGTTCTGGAAGAAGAGTATTTTTATTATATTACCTCCTATTCCCTCCATTGGTGAGAGAGGGATTCCCACGCTATGGTTACATGGATGGCCAAGGAGCCACAGTCAACATGGGGAAGATGAGCTAGACATCAGTGTATTAGTCACCTAAATTCAGCTTAGGGGAGGAGACCCAAGTAGAAAGGAGATCTACTTTGGGCCAATTACAGGGAAGCCCAGGAATTATTCCCATAAAATGAATGATAACTTATGCTATCTTTATCTTCCTGGATATGAATAAGAAATATATAATCGCTCTACTTTTAACAGTCAAGTAGTTAACAAATCTACACATGGAGTACCTGTGACCAAGAAGACACATAGGGAAACAAAATTGAAACTGATCATGTTGAGAACCTCGATGTATTCCTAAAGTTTTGCTTGAGACACAGCATTTCAATGTAGACAGTGATAGGGTTCCTTTATTGGTTAAGCCCATTTTTAATTCTATTTTGTGTTACTCACAGATATAAGAGTTATTGAAAAGCTGCACTCTTCTACTTCCAAACTTTAACTTCTTCACAGAAGTCAGTTTCAGAGTTGAGAAAAGCAAATACTTGCTACATATTTTGAGGAACAATAAGTATTGAAGTTGCAAACAGGTTCTATGGATATTTGTCAATAGAAGATAGCTGATCACAAATGCGCAGAGAGGTAGAAAAATGACACAATGACCACCCTACCCTCTGAGTCAGCAAATTGTTTTCTCAGTACATTTCTACTCTGGTCCTTGTTTAATAAAACCTCTTCCTCCTTACAGCTGCGTGCAGTAATATTTATTATTTAAAGTTCTTGTCTTCACCTTAACAATCTTAGTTTCTGCTTTAAAATAATCTCTTAAATATTCATAGGGATTGCACATGTTTTTCAGCTGCCAATAATTATTATTTACTATACACTGTATAGATCTAAATTTTATGCAGATTATTCAGACAATTTTTAAAATCATAGATTCTGTCCTTCTTGTGACAGAAAAGTAATTTCTTACCAATGATAATAAAAGATTTTTTGTATATTTGCTACAGTTAAGTTTTTTTAGATATTCCTGCTTTAAGAACTCTAAATTATTTGGAATTTGCTTTTATAAATAATGTGAAGTTGAGATATGGCATATTTTTTCTTCTAAGTTCATAACTTAGAGTTCTAACTTCTTTTTCTGACTGATTTGAAAATGGTGCATTTTTAATATGGTAAAAAACCTCCATATGCCTGTGTATTTCTTCCATATTTTATATTATTATATTTATCTGTTCATTCTCCCTTATGAGAAAAAATGTCACCTTTAACTACTATGGTTTTTTAGCACATATAGGATACAATATAATTAAGCACATTTAAAAATATTTTATAAATTCTCACTTATTTTTTCTCATGAAATTTAAAATTGATTTGCCAATTTTCTTTCAATTTCCTTAAGTGTATACATAATTTTGGCCTGTCTCCTATGGTTTGTATCACTACTTATCCTATTTTAAAATTGTAAAACTTTTGTGGTTTTCTTAATATGGACTTTCCTAATTTCTTACGAAGTTTATTTCTACATAATTTAAAGTTTTATAACTTTTGTGACTGGGATTTGGTTTTCATTGCATTTCCTAAATAGTAATTTCTGTTACATAGTCAAGCTATTGATTTTTGTTTATCTATGTAAAGAGTGCCTTACTAATATCCAGATATTCTAATGACTTTGCTAGGGTTTTCAAAGCAGATAAACCTTATATAATATAATGCTTTTGTTCCAATATGTATAACTCAAGCCAAAGCTTGAAAAAATGATTTTTAAAAGCAGCTATGAATGTGACTATTTACATCTAACTATATTTCTGCATGTCTTAAATATTGATATTTATTTTGACTTTCATACTTCTAAACATATTCAGTAAATATCATTTTGATTCATTTATCTGAGCCTTTTTTAGTTTTATCCTCTACATCACATTTGGCAAAAATAATGTGATTTTTTTTTTCATTTTAAGAATTTACATGATAAAATATTAAAATGCTTTCTAGCAGTGAAACCTCCTGGGTGTTACTGACATCTACCAATCCCATTCCTGCCTTATCGCTTCTTTTGGGCAGTCATGTTCTCGACTTGTTAATATTTTCTTAACATTTTTTAATCAAAATGCATTGATAAATTTTACACACTATTTGTCCTTTTTCTTTCCATTTTATCTAGTGGCAACAGAATTCTGTACAATGCAAACTGTAGAACATATTTGCTAATACTAAGGGCTTTGTATTTATACAGTGCTGTATTTTAATCCCAGCTATGTCATTTTCTAGCTTGATCGTATTAGGTAATGTGTTTTAATCTACATTTTTCTGTTTCTTCATGTTATAAATAGGGAACCCAATAGTGTTTGGTGATGATTAAATGAGGTAAGAGAAAAGGCAAGCCAACCAGCTATCCCAAAGGCTGGAACCTCAACATTAGTCAATAAATATCAGTCATGAAATAATGGTACAAATCTTGTCTCTTAATTTGTCATTTCTTATCTTTAGATGGTATTTTCTAAGTTGATAGGTTGTTAATAATGAAAATACTCATACTTTTTCTTGGACATTTTGAGGGGTCCTCTTTTCCAAGTGTAGACCAAACAAGAAAGCTACGATATTTCAGGTACCCATCAGCTTGTTAGAAAGAAATAATCACAATTGGTATAATTGCTTTCTCTATTGGAAAGTTTATTTTCCCTGATCTATAGTATCTGTCGATTAGCTTGAGTAGTGCCTCTATTCATTACTTGTCATGATGTTATTTGCCGTATCAAGCAACATGAGACATTTAACTCTCCCAACCCGATTTGGCTACCATGGCTAGCCCTACTTTTTATTATTATTTATTATATACATTTAAGGTATACAACATGATGTTTTAATATATGTGCATATATTTCGTGAAATGATTACTACAGTCAAAGAAATTAACATTCCGTTATCTCACACAGTTACCATTTTGTGTGTGTGTGTGTGATAAAAATACCGAAAATATATTATTTTATTGAATTTCCGGTATATAATATAATATTGCATAGTATTATAATATTATTATATAACATGCATATGCCCACTCTGGAGCCTAGACATGCTTCCTAGAGATGCTTCAAGGAACACAGTAATCCCCAATTCTGAAGCAATCTTTGCATTCTGAGAAACTGATTTTGCTGGCAAATCTTCCATTGACTTCCTTTATATTCAGAAAGTCATGCATTAGGTTGAGCTGCCTTCAATTTTACAGATATATAATAACTGTACATGTTTGTGAAGTACATGTGATTTTTAATACATGCAATGTGTAATGATTAAATTGGGGTAATTAAAGTATCCATCACCTCAAACATTTATCAGTTCTTTGTGTTGGGCACATTTCAAATATTCTATTTTGAAATATGCAATAAATTGTTAACTGTAGTCATCCCGCTGTCCCATCAAACACAAGAAGATATTCCTTCTATCTAACTGTATTTTTGTACCCCTTAACCAGCCTCTTTTCATTGCTCCCCAATTCTGGGTTCTGTTAACCCACCAATCTACTCTCTACTTCCACGAAATCAATTTTTTTAGTTCTTGCATATGAATAAGAACATGTGATATTTGTCTTTCTGTGCCTGGTTTATTTCACTTAACATAATGACCTCCAGTTCCATCCATGTCTCTGCAAATTACAGGATTTCATTCTTTTTTATAACATGCCTTCCTTTTTTATTCCATTTGCAGTATTTATGAGATTTTTTCTTTAATGACTGTCCCCATTTCCTTTTTAAAAATACTGTTGTAAGTTACTTTGTCTTATATATTCTATCTGTGATTTCAACAGGGAACAGATTGGTGGATAATTAATACATGTTCCATCCTTATCTTACTGAGAGTCATCTTTATCTTTGAGCCAACAAATACTCCTTCCTCTTTTATTATTACAATTATTAGGTCATGATGTGATTCCTCAGAGTCAACAATAAAGAAAACTAAGTAACACCTGAGATTACAGCATCTGCTGTACCCAATTTAATTTCTCCTTCATAACAATTTAGGGAGAAGTCTATCATATTTTAGAATAGTTAGAGAACAGCTGCTGAAAAAAAATCTGCCTGTCAAAGTTATATCCTGATGTTAAATTAGCCTGTTACCTGATTGTTGTCTTCTGGTCCTGAAAAACCATAAAGACTATGCCAGCAACTCACTTAGAAGCAGCACACATGTACATATTACAGCCCATCATCATAATTAGTGGAGGAAAAGATAACACAAAGTGAATGCTGTATAAATATATCTAAAGGCATTTATGGAATGGTGGGTAACAATATAAACTAGTAAAATATATTTATAATATAAATATTTCTAAATATATAAGGCACAAGTTCAGCCATAGAATCATAACATTTTAGTAGTATGCAGAGAAGACATGCAAAAAAGAAAGCTGATTGACGTTTTGATATGTGTGTATGTGTATAAACAGGTAAATATACCATATATATGTATATTTAAGAATTTTCAGGAAATATGTGGTTATTGGTACCCACACAGGTAGGTAGCCTCAGCTACCTACCAAACATTTAATATTAATGTTAAAGAAGTTATAGAATACATATATATGTGTTTTACATATGTGTTTGTAATAAAATGTCTATAACGTGTTTTACCATAATTCAGTGCATATTTAAATTAATCAAGAGTACTAAACTGTGCTCAGATTTCATGCAGTATCAACAGAAGTTCTGCCTTAGAGGCCTACAGACTCTTACTTAGTTCCATGGCACATTGAGTGTGTGGGATTCCCTTAGAATGATTTCCCTTTAATGGAAATGAATATTAAATATATTGGAATGACCTATTTGCAAATACTCCTTCACTGATTAAACTAAAATATTTTCTTTAACATTTGGCAAATCTATCAGCTTTCTTTTTTGTTGTTACATAAGTTCAACACCAAAATCTGTTTTAGAGTTAGTTACCCCGAATTTGATTTAATACACATCAGGCATAAACTTTCATTGGTTGTTCATTTATGTGCTTATTACTTATTCTACCTGTTGTTCTCATTTTTACAAAGTAGTTTATGCCATTCAGGGATTTTCTGTTTTGTACTAAAGCTCTAAGTAGCAGCTTGTTAGAGAGAGTGTGGAGTAAAACCTTCCTTCACTCCATATCCTTCCAGTTACCTGAGCAGTTTATTTTGGAGACCTTCTTCTCCAATTCAAAAACCCTATGAAAATTGTGTTATTTTCATAACCTGTGCAAATAACTACTCTTCTAATTGGTGATTTTCATACATAAAAAATCCATTATGGATTTTTATGTATGAAATCCATTGTGAATTTTTATGTATAAAATTCACCAATTAGAAGAGTAGTTATTTGCACAGATTACGTGATTGGTAAGGAATGAATTACTGAAAATTATTAACCAAATTTGGGGACAAATTCAGAAGGGAAAAACATCAAAGGCAAAAAAATTACAAGGGAAAAGTCTGATGCTTCATGGTCATGAATATCACAAGAGAAAAATAATACAAGGTTTTGTACAAGAACCATTTTCCAAGGGAAAGAGCACAAAGTACTTATTCCTAAAACTTGATCTCTTTTTTCTCCTGTACCTAGAATCATAGAACAGGAGACCTTGCCTGTATATTCTAAACTTCATTCCGTACAAATTGTGTAACACATTTCATCATACTGACTTTTTCCTGTGTTAAAAACCTGCCAAGATGCTTCTCACTTCAGGATATTTTCATTCAATTCAAAAACCATTTTCCTGGTCTTTCACATAGCTGGCTTCTCTCATGAGCCAAGATTCACAGCTAGGTCCATTTCCCAGAAAGGCCTTCCCCAAACACATTATGTTAAATGTCTTAATATACTCCATGACAGCTAGTATTCATTTTACTTTGAAAAATTATATTCATTTATTTGCTTTTCTTTTTTCTTTTTTAATTATACTTTAAGTTTTAGGGTACATGTGCACAACATGCAGGTTAGTTACATATGTATACATGTGCCATGTTGGTATTTGCTTTTCTTTAGAGTTCATCTCTGATAGAATGGAGACAAGCAGGGAAAACATTTCTCTTATTCCTGATTTTGGCAAATGCCTGAAGGACATGGTACTGAATGCATATGTGTTGAATAAATAGATGGATAAATGCAAAGGAGAATGATGTCAAGACAAAGTGTTTGTGAGGAAAAGGTAGTAGCTACAAATTTTGTCAGCAAAGTAAATTAATCCAATGTAGATAAACTTACTTTTATTCAAACATAATATGAATTCAGAATAGAACACAAATTTCTCGGCTGCCCACAATTTTACAGAATGAACACTTCTATATAACCAGCATACAGTTTAACAGGTAGAATGTTATGCTTCTGTTCATGCCTGTTTTAGTCATTACACGCTCCCAAAGTTAACGTCTAGTATTATTTAGCATATGTTAGATTAGTTTTAAAATTTATGAAAGTAGAACCATATAGCTTGCATCTTTAGTCTCTGCTCTTTTATTCCATATAATCCTTTTGATGATAGTGTTAGTCTGTTTCTCATTGCTATAAAGGAGTACCTGAGGCTCGCTAATTATAAGTAAAACAGGTTTATTTGGCTCACAGTTTTACAGGCTGTACAAAAAGCATAATGCCGGTTTCTGGTCAGGACCTCAGGAAGCTTTTACTCATGGTAGAAGGCAAAACGGGAGCAGGCATGCCACATGGTGAGAGAGATAGCAAGAGAGATGTCAGGCTCTTTTAAATGACCAGCTCTCATGTGGACTAACATAAGAACTCACTCTCCCACTGGAGGCCACCAAGCCATTCATGAGAGATCCACCCCCATGACTCAAACCCCTCACACTAGTCCCACCTCCAACATTGGGCGTCACATTTCAACATGCAGTTTAGAAGGGACAAATAATCCAAACCCTATTACTTTCTTCCATATCGCTGTGTATTGTAGTAGTAGTTTCATTGCTGTTGGTGTCTGGCATCTCCTTGCAAGAATTTAATATAATTTATTATTCATTCTACTGTTGGAAAACATTTGAGAGTTTTTTCCACTTGATGTGATTACTAGGTGGGACAGCTATGAAAAATTTTGTGTATATATATTTTTGTACATGTATGTAAGCATTTCTCTTGAGTATAACTTTAGGAATATACTAACTTGTCCATAATAGATTCTTATGTTCAATTTTTTAAGTACAAGTTTCCAAAACAGATGTACTGCTTTGTAGTCTAACAACAGGTATAATGTTTCTGGTGTTTTGACATCACTGCCCCACTTAGTGCATTCAAAAACAGTAAAATTTAGCACCATATCATATGTGATATAGTTTGGATAGTTGTCCCCATTCAAATCCCATGTTGAATTGTAATCCTTAATGCTGGAGGTGGGGCTTGGTGGGAGGTGTTTGGATCATGGGGGCAGATCCCTCATGACTTGGTGCTGTTCCCTCATGGCTTGGTGCTGTCCCCTCATGGCTTGGTGCTGTCTTTGCAATCGTGAAGAGTTTTCCTGAGATCTGGTCATTTAAAAGTGTGTAGCACCGGCCGGGCGCCGTGGTTCACGCCTGTAATCCCAGCACTTTGGGAGGCCGAGGCGGGTGGATCACGAGGTCAAGAGATCGAGACCGTCCTGGTCAACATGGTGCAACCCTGTCTGTGCTAAAAAAACAAAAATTAGCTGGGCGTGGTGGCATGCACCTGTAGTCCCAGCTATTTGGGAGGTTGAGGCAGGAGAATCCCTTGAATCTGGGAGGCAGAGGTTTCAGTGAGCCGAGATTGCGCCGCTGCACTCCAGCCTGGGTGACGGAGCAAGACTCCATCTCTAAATAAATACATACATACATACATACATACATAAAATAAATTGTATAGCACCTCCCCACCCAATTCCCTCCCTCTATTGCTCCTGCTTTCGCCATGTGGTGTGCCTGCTCCTCCGCCACCTTCCATGAGTAAACGCTCCCTGAGCTCTCCCCAGAAGCAGATGCCAGCATGATGCCTCCTGTACAGCCTGCATAACTGTGAGCCAAATAAACTTCGTTTCTTATAAATTTATAAATGACCTAGTCTCAGGTATTGCTTTATAGCAATCCAAGAATGGCCTAATATGTTTAATCGATAGGTTTATTGAATATTTCAAAATTCTTCTTTGAAAAGTGTCTATTCAAGATTTTTCCACATTTTAAAAATAGGGCTGTCTATCCTTTTCTTATTGATCTGTAGGAGCTCTTTACACATTCTGGATAAAAATTCTTATATAATTATTGCAAACATCTACTTGTATCTTTTGATGATTAGAGTCTTCTTATTTATTGGTTTATTCATTTATATTCTTATTTATTTATGGATTTTAATGTGAACTACATGCAGTCATGAGTTGGATGTAACATTTACAGGATCCTGCCCTAGTTTGGCTAATGACATTTTGCTTAAGCAAACTTGATGAAATCAACTCTTTATGGACTACAAAAAGTTATTTAACTATAAACATTCCTAGACCATGAGATGGAATAGAAAAATACAGTATTTAGAAGAGTTGACTGTCTACAAATCCTTTATAATACCCTTCCTAAGAATCACTATTAGTATTTTAAATCTTCTTAATAGTTTAACAATTGTGATTTTCCAATTGTGAACCCAAATATGACATTGAAACACAATAGAGTATGAAGCTATCAAAGCCACATTTAATGTCTAGTTTTACCAACTGCATCAAAACACTTTATGGCTGAATATTACTGCTATTACTATCATTACTGCCACTGATATTACAGTCATTTCTGTATGGCCAGCTGCACTGTGCATACGAGCTCCTCAATGGATATACTTCATTTTTAAATCAAGGTCTACGATCATAGTATCTGAATAGAGAAAATAAACAAATAGAATGTAAATCCTCTACATCACTTTTAAACTCTAAGATAGTTTACTTGTACATGTTACAGGCCAGAGGAGATTGTTTTCTCCAATGAAATTCTATGTATGGTAGTAATTAATTCCAATGGAAAAATCTACTGGTAAATGGCCAAATCATTCTTAATTGAAAATGATGTCAATATTAAATTATTTGTATGAAGACCAATGCACCAGAAGAATTACTGACCCTTAAAAGTTCTTAGCTTAAAAGATAAATAGATTCCTTCTGACTGAAGCAAGTTTCTCAACAGTGACTAAGAAGACAGGACAGGGTTTCCCTCATGAAATAAAGGCATTTACAAAGACTGAGGCATATCATCAGACCTCTATTAGTTTACTCTTTTATTCAGCATTTTTTAAAGTTTGTAACACACTAGGAATTGTTCTGAGTTAGACTGAAGTACAAAATGAAGTCTCAAAAATAGACGTGGATGTGAGACATGCAAAAGGAGAAAGTGCATTCAATTTCGGCAATAACAGTAATGTGTGGGCAAATCCATAGTGGGTGAGTTTGTGATTGACTAGATATTACCTTTGCTTATCAAGCCTGCGTTTGAGAAAACAAAAATATTTCCAGCTTTTACTTGCAGAAGCAATTTTTTTTTTTCAGGAAAAATACATAGCTAAGTAAGGTGCTTAAATTAAATTAGTTACTACTGATCTGTTTGGAAAGAGGCAAACACTGACTCTTCCATAAGCAATTATTTGTTAATTTTAGAATTACAGTGTTTAGATGAAAAGTGTTGTTGAATGTTAAAATGAGTACAATTAGAGCATTTGTTTCAGAAATGTCAAAATTCTGAGAATATTTAAAACATTTAATTATGAGCTGAGATGGACATACCTAACATAAGGCACACATTGCTAGTATCCTTTATGTAAAAGTGCATACAAATATAAGCCAAATAGAGAAATACTAATATTAAAGTCATTTTGGAAAATAAACTAACACCTATTGATTATGAAAGCTGATTTACAAGAATTGTAAGAATCCTGAAACATCAATGTCAATTGCAGATTCAAAGCACACTAGCAGGAAGGAGGAAACAACCCAGCTTGTCTCTCTGGAGGGGCTCAACCTTCTCAAGTACAACTGCCCAATTTTCCCTTTCTTCTGAAATAAGGTCGCTTCTGGTTTTGAAGTAAGAAAACAAAAATGTGCGCAGAACTTTGTTCTCAGAAGAGGGAATTTTGGTTTGGATCTTGCTATAGTTTGAATGTGTCACCAAAAGTTTGTGTGTTTAAAACTTAATCCCCAATGCAACAGTTCTGAGAGGTGAGATGTTGTAAAGGTGATGAAAATTCTGTTCTTATGAATGGATTGCTGCCACTATCTCGGAAGTGGGTTCCTGATAAAAGAATGAGTCTGGCCATCTTCCCTTCTTTCTCTGTCTGTTATACTCTCTTGCTTTTCTGCATTTCATCATGGGATGACACAGCATAAAGGTACTTACCAGAGGTGGTCCATCAATCTTGGACTTCCCAGCCTCTAGAACCATGATCCAAATAAATTTATGTTCTTTATATATTAGCCAGTCTCAGGTATTCTCCTATAGCAGCACAAAATGAACTAAGACAGTTCTTCCTACTTTTATATTACAATATGCATGCAGAGAGAAAAATATCTGCCTAGCTCTCTTTCATACTCCAGCCGGATATGCTCTGTTAAAGCATGACTTACGAGTATACTTACCCATTTAGACAGACTGAATATGTCCTGCTAAATATATTTTTGTCAAGATAAAAACTCTCTAGTATCACACACTTAGCAAATATTATTAGCGTTTACAAATAGGTCCATCTTTTGAGTTTGTCATTGCCTACAGAGTCCCCTAGGAAGGTGCACGCTACTATATCTTCCCTAATTTATAAAAGAAGATGGGGCCGGGCGCGACGGCTCACGCCTGTAATCCCAGCACTTTGGAAGGCTGAGGCGGGCAGATCACAAGGTCAGGAGACTGAGACCATCCTGGCTAACACGGTGAAACCCCATATCTACTAAAAATACAAAAAATTAGCCGGGCATGGTGGTGGGCGCCTGTAGTCCCAGCTACTCGGGAGGCTGAGGCAGGAGAATGGCGTGAACTCTGGGGGGTGGAGCCTGCAGTGAGCCGAGATCGCGCCACTGCACTCCAGCCTGGGCGACAAGAGCTAGACCCCGTCTCAAAAAAAAAAAAAAAAAAAGAAGGTGGTCAAAACTTTAGTCAGCATATTGGAAAAAAAATCTTACTCATTATGAAGTAATAGCAAATTACAACAATACTTTTCTAATACCAACTATTAAATCAATCATTTTTGTTTTGTTTTTTATTATGACCCCATTTCAGATATCGTGTAATGCTGGAAAACTATTTTACAATTTGGATAAGCATTCTTAAAAATTCTCCTAAGATTTAACCTGGTGATTTTACTCCTAGAATGTTATCAAAGATAATTATCAGTAAATTTGTGAATAATGACAAAAGAGTCCACCATGATCTTATCATTAATGTGTCAAAAATTAAAGATGGCTAAGTATATGGTGCTTTTATCTAAAAATAAATTTTTCTACCATTTGAAATGTTTTGGAGACTTACTGACCCAAGGGTATGCTCATGGCATAACTTGTAGCAAGACCCTTTAGAAGTCTTATAGCTTTGAGTCAGTAGTTCATCTAACCTGAAAGCTATCTAATTAAATATAGAAACATCGAAATATACTAAAATATCTCAAATTATGTATTCAATAGAAATAATGTGTCAAACAGTTGTAGAATAGTAATATAAAATTGCTAATTCCATACATGATAATAGTATACAGTTATTATAGTTGTGTTATGAAAAATTACAGTAATATTAGATGCTTATAATAAGGTTAACATTTTAAAAGTATACAAAAGTACACATAAGATAATTAAGTAAAATACATTTAAGATAAAATTACATGACATCTTTATAAAAATTGTATATTAGAGAAAAATGGATGATTTTCTAGATAAATGTAAATTACCAAATGTCATCTCTTTGTAACAGTAGTATCATCATAATTATTATTACATTGTAGAAGATATCCCAAGCTTTCTGTACAACATCTTAGTTAATCTACATAATAGGTTTGTTATTATAAAATAAGGTGACATTAGTGTCAAAGAACCTTTTATCACCATCTTTGGTAAGTGAAAGAAATGAAATCATACATTGCCTATGTGTTTCTTATTGTTAAAATAAAATACAGGTTCTTTTACAGAAGCTCATAAAAGAGTGACAGTAATACACATACTAAATGATTATGTAAATTCTACTGTTAAAATAAATCAGCTTCCAACCAATTTCAATAAGCTTGTAAATTATTTGAGGTAGGATTTTCCTTTCTTTGTGTATCAGGTTTATAAAAATTACTTAATCAGCACAAGGAAAGATCAATGTATATCCTTAGAGAAGTTTTATTTTGTTTTATTTGTTTCACAAACAGGCAATTTGTAAAATATGAATCCAAAAATAAACGTGGATTTAATGTATAAAACGCAGTAAAAATATATTTAAAATACCAACTTTCCATCAAATCTTATATATTGTCCTTTAAATACAAGAAATGAGTAAAGACATCTATCTATCTAGATAAGCAGATGTATAACGTGATTCTATTTTAGATAAATCACTCTGTACATTCAAACAAGAACATAAATTTTTTTTACATGTGTCAGCTCTTAAAACCTGTTTGTGTACAAGGCTTGAAAAAATACGATCATAATAAATAAGACCAAAACTTTCATAACAATATTCAAAACACTCAGATTTTAATCTGAAATCACTCATCACCAAGAACGAGTTTTCTCAAACTGAATGAGAAAAGACAATAAGTGGATGCCCACAATAATAAAGACATTAGAAGTATTTGGCTAAGACTCTATAGCAGACATCATAAATATGCTTTAACACTGAATCACACATTTGAAATAAATAAAAACATAATTATACTAAATAAATAAGGATTCTGAAAAAAGTAAAACATGAAGGATAAAAATTAAACTTTGAGGACTGAATAATATCATGACAAACGCTAATAATAAAATAAAACTTAGTGGAAAGTCTCAATAGCATGAAATACTGAACATAAAAAATAATCAGTGACCTTGGAAATAGAATTACAGGTTGTCCCTGATTTACAATGATTTGACTTACAGTTTTTTTTACTTTACCATG
Organism: Pan paniscus; assembly: GCF_029289425.2. Taxonomy (NCBI): domain Eukaryota; kingdom Metazoa; phylum Chordata; class Mammalia; order Primates; family Hominidae; genus Pan; species Pan paniscus. Next base: position 13,023,255 of record NC_073253.2, read on the forward strand.
GCATGAAAGTGATACACATTCACTACACCCCTTGACTTACAATGAGGTTACATCCAAATAAATCTACTATAGGTTGAAAGTATTATGTTAAATTATGTTATTTTCAACTTATAATGGGTTTATCAGAATGTAATTCCATCATAAGTCAAGGAACATTTGCTTAGAAATTATCCCACCTGAATAGTAGAGAAGAAACACGCTAAATAAAAATGAATAGAAACTCAGATATATATGAGACTATAGCAAAATAATAAGTATTTGTGTAAATGAAGTCCTTTAAGAAAAGGAAAAAAAAAGGATGGTTCTGAATAAAGATTTTTTAAAATGGCTGAAAATTTTCCAAATTTTGCAAAAGACATAAAACAACACATTCAACAAATTCAGATTGACACCTGTGATGGTTAATATTGCCCGTCAACTTGATTGATTGAAAGATGCAAAGTATTGTTCCTGGGTGTGTCTGTGAGGGTGTTGCCAAAGGAGGTTAACCTTCGAGTCAGTGGACTGGGAGAGGCTGACTCACCCTCAATGTGGGTCAGCACTATCTAATCAGCTACCAGCATGACCTGAATAAAGCACGCAGAAAAAAGTGAAATAAAACTTGCTGAGTCTTCCAGCCTTCATCTTTCTCCCATGATGGATCCTCCTGCCCTCGAACATCAGACTCCAAGTTCTTCAACTTTTGAACTCTTGGACGTACACTAATGATTTGCCAGGGGTCCTCGGGCCTTTGGCCACAGACTGAAGCCTGCACTGTCAGCTTCCCTACTTTTGAAGTTTTGGGACTTGGGCTGGCTTCCTTGCTCTTCAGCTTGAAGACGGCCTATTATGGAACTTCACCTTGTGGTCATGTGAGTCAATTCTAATAAACTCCCCTTCATATATACATCTATCCTATTAGTTCTGTCCCTTTAGAGAACCCTGACTAATATAACACCTCAAAATTTCCAAATTCCAGGAAGGAAATAAGCTCCAAAAAGGATAGTTTCAGAACAATCTGTGCTGCACCATACTCAAACTTCTGAAATCTAAAGACAACAGAAAAAAATCTTGGCACATCAGTGTGATGTGAATGATGATGACCTTCAAAGATGTCCACATTCTAATCCTTAGAACCTGTGAATATCTTACCTTATATAATAAGAGGTACTTTGCAGATGTAATTATATTAAGAATATTGACTGGGGAATTTCATACAGGATTATCTGGATGTACCCAATATAATCATAAATATCTATACGAGAGAGAGGCTGGAAAGTCAGAATCATGAATGGAAGTATAATGATGAAAGCAGATGTGGGAGCAATACCAATTCTGGGAAGGGCTCAAGTGCCAAGGAACATGGGCAGTTTCTGGGAATCTGGAAAGGACAAGTACACAGATTTTTCCCCAACAGATCCTTTAGAAGAAACACAGATTTTGTAAACTACTTTGGCTTTCTGACCTCCAATATTGTAAAATACGCATTTGTGTTGTTCTTTGCCATTGAATTTGTGGTAATTTTTTATGGCAGCAATTGAAAACTTATGTAAGAGGAGGAAGAAGAACACTGTAATATGGGTAAAGGCAAGAGACTGTCCTTGATCTTTTTAAAGTATGTTTGACTATGGAAACCAAAATTATAGCCCTGTCTTATACAAAATAATACACATAGTAATATTCTAGATAAACAAAAATAAATGCCAAAAATAGTTTAAGAAATCCACAGAAAGGCAAAAAAAAAACCAAAACCTAAATACACTCAAGAAAATACAGAAGCAGAAAATCAAACAAAAAGAAAAAATTGCAGATTGATGTCTTAAAATATAAGTGAATATATTAAACATAAATGATCTAGGCATACAAATTAAAAGACAGAAACGGGCAGAGTGGACTACATAAAAATGATCAGTGTATGTCTTGTTTATAAGACACTCATTTTAAACAAATCAATACTTTATAAAAGAAGAGCAATGCCCAAATACGTATCGTTTCACTGAATAATTCTACAAAGATTAAAAAAAAAAAACCAATTCTACACAATTTATTACAGAAAGCAAAAACACTTACAACTCATTTGTGAGTTTAGTGTTATCCGGATATTAAAACCAGGCTATGACAGCACAAGAAAGAAAACTATAGATCAATATTCCACATGAAAATAGATACTGATATCTTCAACAAAATAGGATCAGAAAAAAATTCAGAAATATATTAAAAATTGTACACCATGACCAAGGGGGATTTATTTCTATGGGAGCAAAGCTATATCAATAATTTTTAAAGGACAATTTAATTCATTATATTAACAGAGTTACAAAGAAATATTACACAATCATAGCATTAAGTGTAGAAAAAGTAATTGACAATATCATTCATGAAAAAACTTCTAGCAAAATATAAATAAGGAAGGCCTTTTTCGAATTGATAAATAATATGTACAAAAACATCCTACATGTAGCTTTATATTCAATGGAGAAAGACTTAATGGGAGAAACACTGAATGCATTTTCCCTGAGATTGTAAACAAGACAATGGGGTCATCTCTCAATATTCTCAATCAATTCAATTCTAGAAGCTCTAAAGACTTCAATATGGCCAAATAAATAAATAAAGGGCACGCATGCTCCAATTGAAGATTAAAAAAGTCCCTATTTGCCGATGACATAATTGTCTCCACTGAAACTCTCAACTAATACACAAAAACCTCCTAAAATAAATTAGGTCACCAAGGACACAAGATACAAGCAGGATACAAAATAAACATCCAAAAATAATTTGTATTTCTATATGCCAGCAATAATCACATAGATACTAAAATTAAAAATTTTATACCATCTTCAGTTGTTCGCACACATGAAGAAATGTTTTGTTGTAAATGAAATATGTAGAAGACTTGTGTATTATAAAGATGTGCAATGGTAATGAAAAGATCAAAGAAAATTTAAATAAAGAGAGACATATACTATGTTCATGAATTGGAAGACACAGCACATCAAAGATGTTAATTCTCCATAATTGTATACAGGTATAACCTAATTCATATCAGAATATCATTAAGATTTTTATAGATATAATGAACATTATTCTAAAATTGGTATAAAAAGCAATAGACCTGAAGAATTAATATTGAAAATTATGAATATAAAAAGAGGAATCAGTCTATCCATTTTTAGACTCACTATATACCTACAGTAATCAAGTTTGTGTGATATTGATGGAGGGATCAATACATAGATCAACAAAACAGAATAGAGAACTCAGAAATAGACCTATACGAATATGCCCAATTGAGTTTTGACAAAAGTGCAAAAGCAAAATCATAAAGGAAACATAACCTTTGCAACAAATGTTCTAACATTCGTTATAGCAATTGGACGTGTCTCAAACTTTATAAAAAGATTAACTCCAAATGGATTACAGACAGAGTGGGAGAAATAGAGAGATGTTGGTCAAAAGATATGTTTCACTTATGTGATGTGAAAACTTTATAGAGATCTAATATACAGAATAGTGACTATAGTTATTAATACTGTGTTGACTATTTTAACTGTGCTAAGAGAGTAGGTCTTAAGTGTTCTCACCACACACACCTGCTAAAAGGTTACTATGTGAGGTGATGAATATGTTAGTTTTCTGTAGTGGCCATTACTCAATGTACATGTATATCAAAACATCACGCTGTACACCTTAAATTTATGCTTTTATTTTAAAAATGATTACAGACAAATGTAAAATGTGAAAAATAAAACTTTTGAAAATTAGGAGAAAGATATTTGAGATCTAGAGCTGGGTAAATAATTCTTTTGCTGTGCAGAAGCTCATGTCCTGCACATGTACCCCTTAACTTAAAGTAAAAGTTGGGGAAAAGAAAGAATTCTTATAAAAGGCACAAAAATCAAAGAAAACTTTGATAAGTCAGACTTCATTAAGAACATCGAAATATATTTTCACTGTGAATGACCCTTTGAAGAGGAATAAAAGACAAGCTGCAGGCTGGAAAAAAACAATTTCTAATTACATAGCTATCTAGATTTTACAGAGAAGTCTCAAAAGGCAACAGGAGGAAAATGAGAAATCAAATGAAAAAATGGGCAAAGGACGTGAAGAACCATTTTAATAAAGAAGGTGTATGGATAGCAAATAAGCACATGAAAAGATATTCCTTATCATTAGCCACCAAGGCAAGGCAAATTAAAACCGCAATGAACTATTACTACAGACATATCAGAAATGCAAAATTTAAAAACAAAATCAAACCAAACCAAAAAATGTGGCAACACCACATGTTGATGAACCTGCAAAGAAGTGCAATCACTCACACACTGATGACTGAAATACAAAATGGGTCAGCCACCCTGAAAAACAATTTAAAATTTCTCAAAAATCTGAACATATCACTACCATATGAACCACAGTTTGATTACCATTTGCCAACAATAATTGACATTTATCCAAGAAAAATGAAAACGTATATTCACAGAAAACTTGCACATAAATAATTATAGAAGCTTTATTTGGAAACAACTCAGATGTTTTTCAATGGATAAATAGAAAGAAACCCCACAAAACCATGGTATATCAATATCATAGAATATCTCTCAACAAGGGAGAAAAAACCACTCTTTTATAAATATAAGAATCTTGATGAATTTTCAGAGGAATTATAGTAATAAAAGCCAATCCCAAAAGATATATTTTATGATACAATTTATATATAATTATCAAAATGAAACTAGGGAAATAACAGATTAGTAGTTGCTAGGAGTTAAAGAGGGGGTGAAAATGGAAGGAAAGTGCTCGTAGATATAAGAGTAGCATAAAGGATGCTGTAGCGATGGAAATGTTCTGTATCTTGTCTGTATTTATGTCAAAATCCAGGTTAAAATATAGTTCTATAGTTTTACAAGATGCAATCATTAGAGTAGATCTAATAAAAGGTACATAGTACTTCTGTATTATTTTTTACAACAGCATGGAAATCAGTAATTTTCTTAAAATAGAAAAAATAATTAAAAACATTAAAATCTTGTTTGCTTTTTAATTTGGTATTTACAACCATATTTCTCTAGTATTTACAACTCTATTTCTAAACCAAAAGTATGTAGAGCTATTTTTAAATTTTCATGTTTGAAATATATTTATACTATACTTTACCATATGAGGATTTACCTTTATGAAAATGTGTTTATAGTCACACATATAAACACATAAACTCACCGTCTTCATCAGTATTCTCAGCCTAAAGTTCACAGCAACTCATGGTTAAATCATTATTCACTCATTTCAATTATTTAATATAAAAATATTTTTATGATCAAGCCATGTTATAATTATTATTCCTCTGTAATCAAACTATTTCCTTTTCCCGATATTAATTATTTTGGACATTTAGTTCTGTCATGAATTGAGAATGTTTGGCTACATAAGACATAAAGAATTTGTGGAAATCTAGCATGCATGCTGTGGAGGCAAAACAACTGTAATAGAACGGTAGTAAATATGGATAACAGAATGGTGATGTAGGACCTAGAGATGGCAGGAAGTAAGTGAAAAGCAGGGAGATTGTGGCCTGAGATATGAATGCATCAGGAAATGACCATAGAGAGACTAGTCATCTGCCTCTTGCCAAACATTTCATGTACAATGCTGAAAGTTTATATTGACAAAAGTCCTTACTGAAGTGAAGCTAATCAGAAGAAAGGCTTCTTATTGCCAATATTAGGCTGAAAATCATCTTTCTCTCTGTCTCTCTCTCTTTCTTTCTTTCTTTTTTTTTTGGACGGAGTTTCGCTCTTTCACCCAGGCAGAAGTGCAATGGCAGGATCTCGGCTCCTTGCAACTTCAGCCTCTCCGGTTCAAGTGATTCTCCTGCCTCAGCCTCCTGAATAACTGGGATTACAGCGCCGGCCACCACACCCAGCTAATTTTTGTATTTTTAGTAGAGACAGGGTTTCGCCATGTTGGCCAGGCTGGTCTAAAACTCCTGACCTCAGGTGATCCACCCACCGTGGCCTCCCAAAATGCTAGGATTACAGGAGGGAACCACCGCTCCAGGCCTAAAATTCATATTTGTAAATCACTTTGTTAATATTGGACACTAAGGAGATTGCAATACAGACACTTACCTCTTCTGAACTGACATTCATGGTAATACACGCAACATTTACCTTGGTAGTTATTCTTGTTATATAGTGGGAGGTAAGGCTTTATCCTAGACAGCCTTTTAAGTTAGAAATGACGAACTATATCAATAAATTATATTGCAAGAAAATCACCAGGACCAGATGGCAGTCATTCAAACATTCTGCAGACTCTTTAAAATTAATTCACTGAGCTAAAGATAAAAATATGTATAATCCATCATTGACAACAGCTATCCTGCCTAAAGACTGGACATCAGCCAATCTTCAACGTCTATGCTGCCACAAAAGTAACTAACGTAAGAAGCATATATAAAAACATTTGAAAGAGATTCTATGGTTTCATAAAGTAAGCTTACATCCATTTTTCTGAAAATTGTCTTAGGAAATATAGTTTGTCTATATTTTCTATAAAGTCACATATTAGTTTATCTATGTAGATAAATAGATAATGTGACTTGTAATATGATAAAATTAGGCTTCATGTAAATGCAAAATCATTTGGCTAACCTAATTATCCAGGATAGTAGAGGATTGGTATGTTTAAAGGTAGACTTAAACTTGGTATAGTTTGGATACCATCTCTAAGAACAAGCTGTGTTAGCTTAACAGGCATGAGATTTTCTAGGATTTCTAACTATACTGTGACAATACTGAGGGTAAAGGATTTTTCTAGAGAATGCTTGTCAGCAAACCTGTTCTTTTGTGAAAGCGGTGGACCCAGAGCATAATTTAAAGATGTATTAATATGGGATATTATCTGACTCTTTTTTAGAAACAAAAGTTATAAAGAGAATCTGTATATTTCTCCAAGTAGTATCAATGGTTTTCACAAATATGAGAATTGTTTTGCACTTGCAAAAATCCTATTTGCCATACAACAAATAATCATAGAAATCATATTCCCTCATGTCCACAGGTCATGTTCATAATCAAAGGAAAGGAGTTACACAGGAATAAGTCACTGGGGATCACTTCAGCACTCTGAAAACCACAAAGTTTACTTTGTTTCTAATATGCATTTACTCTTTGAAAAGCATAGTAAATTTATGTGATTGCAAAGTAAAAACAAAACTTTCTTGATCCCACTCTCCAATTTTAAGTTCTAATAAAAACAGTTAAAACTGTAAAACAAAGAAATACATAAAGGTAGGAGAAAGTAAAATTATTCTTTACATTATAATGTCAACTAACGTGGAAGAAATGACAGATAAACTCATTGTAATAAAAAAAATTTTGATATGTATCAATGGATGTTCAACATTAGATGAATGTTTGTTGAAAACAGGATCAAAATTGCTCCCCGTAAATGACTTACCAAATTCTAAGGGAAGGAAGGAAACTGTGTATGGGAAAATCTGATGGTCACTTCCACACCAAGGTTACCAGCATCAATGATGGCGTGCACTGATACCAGGTGTTCCTTGATGTATCATTTTACACTGAAAAGGATACAGCTTCAAGTATATTATATTCCTGCCAAAAATTAATTACCTGGATCTAGTTAGGATAAAATATGCAAGCAAACACAACTTGTGGGACCTTCTATAAAGCTCTTGGCCTCTACAATTCAGAAATATCAATGTGAAGGGCTGAAAAACAGTTCCAGAATAAAGTATTCTAAAGGAACATTAACATTGAAAGCAAAATACATTTTTGTGTTGGAACTGGAGTTGAATAAAAATTGCTATGAAGGAGGTTTTAAAGGTAATTAATAAAAGTTAAACATGAATTTGATGAGAATTATAAGTATTGCATCCATGTAAATTACGTGAATTTGATAAATGCCTTGTAGTTTCATAAGAGAATGTTCTCCTAGTTCCTAGGATATTCATACTAAAGAATTTAAGGGTGAAGGATCATGTTATCCAACACTTAATTTTGGATGTTTCAACATAAATATTAATAATCCTAATAATATGTATATATTTATTGATAAGTAGGAATAAATAAGGAAATGTTAGAAATCTGTAAATCTAAGCAAAGTTTAATCCATTTTTATTGTACTATTCTTACAGTTTTTATTTAGGTTTGATAATTTTCAAAATAGAAATCAAATAATAAAAGTCTGTTTAAATGATTTAAAATATTCCCAAAACACAATTGGTTCCTTTCCAGTTGAAATAAGAGCTATTTTAACCCCTTCTGGAAAATATTAATTGAAAAAATAGTGAGAAACTTACACTGAGAACCCTAGAAAAATGTATGTTGACATATAAGGGAACAAAATTAGAGAAAAAGAGAAAAGCAAAGGAAGATAAGTGCAATTGGAGTACACACTATAATTATGTTATTTTTGTTTAAAAACAAATTTGTCCCTTTGTACTATTAATCTCATATCAATGCAACAGATTTTATAAGCAGAGCAGTGAATATATTTCAATGGAAATCACATATACGACAGTTTTATATGCACTTTGGACAAACTCTGCCCCAAAGATAAAATATAGCATCTGTTTCACTATGCATTGAGGAAATGCAGAACAAATTTAAAAATGAGGCAAAGTATTATATTCTGCCAATCTATTTAATTACCGCTTCTTTTGGTCTTTATTTTTTAAAGATAAAAATAAGCTGTTCACATGTGGACATGGAGACACAAGAAAAATATACCTTATGTCGACATATGTATGCTTAGTCACATTTTGGAGCATGCGCACTGTTGCTACGAGAAGTAAATTGCATCATTATTGGTAAAAGTCAACGAAAAACATTCAATTTAAAATAAATGCCAGACTCTGGGATTTCTTCACCAAAATTTTTAATAATTATTTCTATTGTTAGTAAAAATTTACTAAAATACTAAAAAAGAGTATTAATAATAGAAATATTCTAGTATCTCAGATATATTTATACTAATGATATTACTAATGAGATTACATTTGCTATAAAGTCACGCTGTACTACAACAAATAGAGCAAAAATCCCTCCCTCATAGTAAGTAGAAAAACCTATTGTTCTTGTCCAGATGAGCACCCTGTTTCAGGTATGCAAGTCTGTTGCTTAAAACACTGAAGAGACGATGTCCAGGGGTTGTTTACCCAGTGATGGTGTTGGTGTTTCAGAGTCAAACCTTGATGCTAGGCAGTAGCTTTTACTCTTTGGCTACTCTTTCGCATATAGCAGTATATCTTTCATCCCCTTCCTCCCTTCCCTCTTTTTCTTCCTTACTTCCTTTTCTCCTTTCCTTCTTCTCCCCTCCTTCTCATTTGACCATATCCATTTGGCCACAGTGAGCTGTCAGTTAAACTAACACTAGATGACACACAATGACCTTGCTTTGATGTCTCTTTGATTGCTGGCTTTTGGCTGAGATACTTTTCATACAACTTTTCGTGTGACTTCACCAGCAGCCTAGCTCAGGGTAAAAATGTTCCAATAGAGCAAGAGCAGAAGCTACATGTCCTCTTGAAGTCACGGCTTAGAACTTACAATTTGTCATTTTTGCCTTATTGTATTTCTCAAAGCAAGTAACACGGCCATCCCAGATTTAAATGATGGCAAAAAAGACTTGATGGGAGAGACTACAAAGTATTTTCTGCCATCTGTAACCTGGTATAATACCTCTTCTACAGTGGATGCTACCTGGCAAGTGTGGAGACTTTCACCCATCATGTCCATTTCCACTAATGCATTCAAATGCTTCTTTCTTAGGCTTGTTTCTAATTGTCTACTTGCTCCTTCCAGGACTCTGATAATAAATTGATAATTACTTTTAAAAAGCTAAGCCACTCAGTATGTCCTAGAATTCCAGGAATATCCCTACCTCAGGCCACTTCTCCTTCCTCACAAATTGGATGGCCAGAAACAGTGGTCAAAGTCATGTGTACTAGGAGCATTTTGGGGCCACCTAGATTGGGGCAGTGTGTCCATTCTGGAAGCACACCATCGTATCAAGTTGATGTCTCCATAGAACGGAACTGTAATTTTTCCCTCTGACATCTGCTGCTCTTAAGGATCCTCTCACAAGGCTACAGAATGAGATAAATTAACTGTTCCTCAGAGGGCATATATGTAATACATGAATACTCCAGACTTGATCAGACTTGAAGCCAAAACCACTGCTATTTCATTGGGCTATGGAGTACTATGGTTCCCACTCAACTTTAGGACTGGCTGGACTGAAAATTTCCAGTTTATGATGAGCAATACCAGTTGTAGAGTCTTTTAATGGCCTTTGTTTAGGTACGCTGTCTCTACTATGGCAAGCATGCCTGGAGCTGCTTTTTACATCATGGAGAGCTTTTTACATCATGTAGACTCTATATACTGCTACTTAATAGAGAGCAGTGGTTCATGATGGAGCTTTGGTTCATCTGATATTAATAAGTTGGCCCTGTAGCCAACATCCCTAGGAAAACCTCTTTATGTTTTTGACCCTTCTATCAATATTCTTATGAAACAATTCTGATATTTCCACTAAAGTGTTAAGTATAGATGTTATATATAATAATTATTATATACATAGACATATATATATCTATTTATATACACACACAAATAGAGGGAGAAGAAGAGGGTGAAGGAGAGAAGAGGAGAAAAAGAAAGACAAAGAGAAAGAAAGAGAAGTAGGGGGAAAGACATAAACTTTAAGGAGCCATCCTAGAAGTGTTTCAGGACTATCTCCAGGTGTCCTGGTCAGAACTTTATATCCTAAGTTATCTGAGTTATGGGAGCATGCTCCCACATCAATATTTTTATATTATTTTACTTTAGGGATATGTTCTAGAAGAGTTTCATTCTTTATTATCAAGATCCACTTTTTGCATTTTCTCGAGTCTTGGTCCACATTTGCCAAGCCCTGAAGTTATTTTGGTGGGGCAGTAACACTTTCTCCAATTGGTTCAGCTGGTTCATCCTTCCATAATTAATTATGGAGGTGCAATTCAAACAGATTTTGGTGATATAAAATATCATCGTGTGAGACAGACACTTCATCTGAGAGCTTCATGTGCTTTTCAGTCTGCCATTCCTAACAGAGAAGACAGTTATTTCTTCTAGCCCAGAGGTGGACAGTTGGAAACTGCTCATGAGTTATGAGAATGTTAAGAGTGGTAAGACCAAGGGAAATTTGGCGACTGGGGGACCTAAAGTGCATCCACCCAAACGCCAGCATACCAGGTCCCAGGGTTTCCTCACTTACCTTTCAGGGACCCCATTCTAGCATAAAACATATCCTTGTGATTCACATTTAACCTTTTTTCTATAACTCTTATACTCACAAAATCAGTGGCTGGAATTCTTATCAGTGCAGTTTTTTTCCTGGCTCCAGGAGATGAGCGCCTTTGTCACGGAGGTGTTCTAGCTTTCACACCAAGCCATGAGTTTGTGGTTACCTAACATAAGCCTATTATTTCCTTCCTTCACAGTATTTGTGGTCCTTAGCTACAATCAAAAACTATGCAATACTTAAAATTACTTTTTTGCATCTCAAGCACTATGGATATTACATAGGTCCGTAAATGCTTTCAGTTGTATGCTGTACATCTCAGTTCACAATATGTAATAGTCTTCAGAATTGTAATGCTATATATGACATGTCAAGGAGTGTCACCACCCTATCTAAAAGCAGCAATGAGTCCCTGACTGCCATCTGGCCAGCATAATAGTCAATGTCACAATCCCATTCTGAAGATCTGCTTCCTAGGGCAATACCAGTTGTCTTAGTTGAGATTCCCCTAAAGATATCCAGAAAGTTTTAATTACAAGTAGCTTATTTAAAAGGTAATCCCAAGAATCACTGGCACAGAATAGGGAAGAGTAAGGGAGAAACCAGTGGCCACGCAGTAGACTGTACATTGTCAATAAATTACTTTCATGAGTACTTGGAGCTTAATCCCACCAAAGAATTCTGAAAGCCAGTGTAGAAGCACCTGCCTAAGAATGAGCCCACTGGAGGATTTACTCATCAAGTGTTTTCACTCATTGTTTGAGGGCTACTGGAGAAAAGTCTGGGAATAATAGCCATTATTTCCTCACCATTTCAGTCTGGTATGGACTGAACTGTGTCTCTCTAAATTCATATGTTGAAACCTTAATCTCCCATGTGACTATCTGGAGATAGAGTTTTTCAGAAATAATTAAAGTTAAATGAGGTTGTAAAGGTGGAGCCCTAATCCAATAGTATTATTGGTCTTATAAAAATAGGAAGAGAGAAAGAGCTTGTTCTTTCTCTCTACCATGCGAGGACACAGCAAGAGGGTGGTGGTCTGCAAGCCAGGAAGAGAGCCCTTACCAGAAATCAAGCTCTATTTGGACTTTGCAATCTCTAGCACTATGAGAAAATAATTCATAATTGAGTCACCTAGTCTGTGAGATTTGGCTGATTAAGACACAGGTCTACTATGCATGAAGGGCAAAAAGATATCTTTTGTCAGAGGTTGACTGTGGGAAATTGGACAAGGGTGACAAGAACGTTAAGGGCAAGTGTGACAAAGACTACAGGATATTAGTGTGGTACTGACAGCCTCTGTTACAACTATCATAGGAAAATTGTATACATTCATGGATATTTTACTTCAAGCATCTTATACATGTAAGAATGGTGTTTACTCAAAAAAATGATGTTTTATGGGGATAGGTGCTCACTGTCTACCACAAGATTTCAACAAGTACAGAGAGGTCTTGTTAGGCTTAGCATTAGCTGAACCTTTTGCATAATATGACAAACAGTTTGATAATGTTAACAATTTAGATACTAAAATAATTAGTACTGAACCTATTTAAATATACAGTAGGATAATAAGGATAGATAGTTTTAATGATCCAATCATTGTTTAAAATTGCAAAATCAATTAGTGTTTTTTATTTGACAAGACACTCTGTTTTCCTATTGAGTAGTGTGATTTATAATAATATAAACTATTGATTATATGTTTTAGTCATTCTAAGTAACTAAGACCCAGGAATTGTAATAGGAATCTAATTCATTGTTTTCTTGTTCAAATTCAGAGCCCACTTTATTATAACAAACCATGCTGATAAACTGGTACACTCATGCTGTAAATTATACTACATTATGGAATATGCAAAACACACTTCCATGGACCTATACCTCTTCCCAAGTATTATCTATACTTTATACCAATTATTTTCTGATATTTAGATCTGAAGACCTAATTTGATTCAGTTTCCATTTCTAGAAAAAATGCTTTACACCTGAACATGTGAAATTTCAACAAAACCTACCCACTATTCACTGGTCCTTGTTTTATGGATGATTACCCCACTCATGACTATTGCCTACAATCTATATTTCAAAAAGGCTTGAAAATAGTGACATTCAAATTATATCATTCCTTCTTCACTTATTAACTAAAATTATTTGTTTTTTAGATTTAATAATCTGATCCATTTGGGATTTATCTGGGATATACTGTGAGAAATTGATATAGTTCTTTTTCCCAAATGACTAGCAAGTTATCTCAAATATTCCTTATTGTAAAACCTAATTTTTCTTCATTTTTTTGAGGCAATGTCTTTTTATAGTCTAAATTTTGAAATGTAGTAGTGTTCACTTATGGAATTTCTATTCTGTTCCATTGGTCTGCTTTCTTGTAGGCCAATACGACAATCTTTTAAATGTAGAGACGTCATAATACTATTCCATACCTGGTAGATTAGCACACCACAATTGCTCTTACATTTTAGGAAATTTGTTACTCTCCTTGACTGTTTGTGATTCCAACTATAATTAATAATCAGCTTGCTTCAGAACAAAACTTGATGGTATTTTTAGTGGTAATGCATTATATTTATAAATTAACTTTTGGGCAACTGATAACTTTATGATATTTTCTTTCTGTGCAAGGATATAATAGGTCTTCAAGTATAATAGTGAGCCTTGATAAATTTTTTATGGTTTTCTAGATTAGGAATATTTCCCATTAAGCTTATGACTAAGATTTTGTCTGCTCATTTTTTTAAGTTAAATAATTTTGTTTTTGAGCAGATTTAATTTTACAGAAAAATTGACTAGGAAATATTGACACTTACCCTATGTCTTATCATGACCTTCAGTTTCTCCTATTTTGTCTTACATCATTCTGGCATATTTGTTATAAATAATGAATTCATATTGATATGTCATTGTTAAAGTTTATAGTTTATATTAGAGTTCACTCGCTGTGTCATATATAATGTAAGTTTTGACAAATGAATAATGGTATTTTCCCACCATTACATAATCCTCAAAATAGTTTCATTGTTCTGAATATTCCCTGTGCTTTATCTATGCATCCCTTTTTCCTTCCAAAATTTTGGAAACCACTGTTTGTTTTACTCCCCATGGTGTTGCCTTTTCCAGAATGCCACATAGTTGGAATCACATAATATGTAGTCTTTTCAGACTGGTTTCTTCCACTTAGAAACCTGCATTTAAGTTTCCTCCATGTCTTTTCATGGCTTGATAGATCATTTCTTTTTATTATGGAATAATATTTCATTTCCTATATGCACTACCATCTGTTTATTCATTCACTTATTGAAGGAACATATTCCTTGCTTCTAAGTTTTGGTAATTGTGAGTAAAGTTGCCAAGGAGCACCATTTGTGGTCATATGGAAAGAATATGTTTAGTTTTGTAAAAGCCTATCAACTGCCTTCCAAAATGACTGTGCCATTTAGCATTCCTCCCATCATTCCTTGCTGCTCTGCATACTTGCTACTTTTGGTGCTGTCAGTGCTTTAGATTTTAGCCTTTCTATCTGATAGGTGTGTAGTAGTATCTCATTTTATTTTTAATTTTTTGCTTTTGTCTTGTTTCCATTAAAACTAATAGCCACTTCTTGCTTTGTCTATATATGTTTTATTGGTTTTATGTTAATTTTACCTAAAGTATTTATCTAACATCACTTTCATTATTTTTTTAGAATATTTTGGTGGTCAGGATGTATAATTATGCTGTCTAACTAGACTATTTTACCTCTCCTTTTGAATTTATTTTGCCTCTAGTTGTTTTCTCTCCTCTAGTCAATTTGTACTGACCAGTATAGTCATAATGTTAAATAAGCAGAGGACCCAGAAGGCATCATTAGTCATTATTTTTATGATAAGTACAAAGTATATAGTTGTATATACACATGGACTACATATTTTAATGTATTTTTTATAATTTTTTTCTTATTTGTCTTGTTCTTGATTGAAGCATTTATGTATGCATACATATATGCTTCATAATAAGGAAGTAGCTCCTCATTCTTGTCTGAATAAGTAAGTTATATTTATTTAGATTATTCAAAGGCATGATAAAACAGAAAATTCCAAATTAGTTTTATCTAAGAAATATAATATTTATCCCCAAATCTGCAACAAAAAAATTAGTGACAAACAGTATTTTAAACAATCAATCATGTAAATATATTTACTAGAGTATTAGGGAAAATGATTACAAGACAACATGTAGACATAATATGTTATAATCACTTAAGTTTTAATGCAGGAATTCAAAAGATTTTAGGAAATCATAATTCAATTCATAATAGTATAGGAGCTGAGGAGAATAAATTGATAATCTACGAGATACAAAAAAGTATTTGAACTTAATTTACACTTCTGAAATCACTTAATTTTGCTTATATCTGGTCCTTCTACTTTGTTTGGCTTTGCTGCTGTTTTCTGACACTGGTATTTACAGTTATATAATATTATGTTGATATATGTGTCTAATACTATAATATTCCTCTGATACCTGATTTTGCTGAATTCCTTATATTGTAGTTTATTAGCTTTGCATTATCATTACACTTTAAAAAATTATAATTTACCTAATTTTTTTCTTTGAATCAAGGGTTATTTAATATAGCATCTTTATTGGTGCTTATATATTTTAAATTTTTGCAGCAAGTGGCATTTTGATTTTGTTATTAATTTATCCTATTTTTATCCACAAAATTTATTTATATTATTTCTTTACATTTCTTGTGTTGTTCTTTTCAGTCAAGCTGTTAGAAAACTTTTGTGAATCTTCCAAGTATATTCCAATTATATTGGTTATTTTTGTAACACACAAATTTTCATCTGAAAGTATATTGTTTTAAGCAACAAATCAAATTTTAGTGCGAGTACAGCATTCCTTCCCCGGCAAAAAAAAACTCTACTCCAGAAAAAGAACAAAGAGAAAGAAACTCATATAAAATACTAAGTAATCAAAGCAGCACACATAAAAAGTCTTTCATTTTTGAATTTGTCTTTATTTCTCCTTGAATCTTTTGCTATTTCATCTTTATATCAGTTGTTGCTATGTACTGTGGATTGTAGCCTTTTGCATTATAAAGTATCCAGTTTTGTCTCTTCATTCTTTTGATCAGATTTCTACCTTTACATATAAAGGCATAACTCAGAGATACTGGGGGTTTCATGGTAGACCACTGAAATAAAGAAAATTTCAAAATAAAGGGAATCACATCATTTTTTAAATTTTGTAGTGTATACAAAGTTATATTTAAAGAACATTGTAATCTATTAAGTATGCAATTGCATTATATATCAAATTATTTACATACCTTAATTAAAAATACTTTATTGCTAAAAATGGTAATGATCATCTGAGCCTTCAAGAAGTCATATTTTTTTTTTTTTTTGCTGGTGGAGAGTTTTGCATCGATGTTGATAGCTACTAACTGATCAGCCTGGTGGTTGTTGAAGATTGGGATGGCTGTGAAATCAGGAATGATTTTTCTATAACATGCAATGCTGTTTGACAGCATTTTAACCACAGTAGAACTTCTTTCAAAATTAGAGACAATCACCTTAAACCCTGGTGGCTACTTTACAAATAAGTTTGTGGAATATTCAAAATCCTTTATTGACCTTTCAACAACATTCACAGAATCTTCCCCAGGATTGGATTTCATCTCAAGAAATCATTTTCTTTTCTGTCCATAAGAAACATAAGAAACAACTCTTCATCCATTCAAGCTTTATCATCATATTGCACCAATTCAGTCACATCTTTAGGTTTCGTGTTTAATTCTAGCTATCTTTCATGTGACTAATCTGGCACATCTGTAGTTGTTTCCTCCAATGAAGTCTTGAACCCCTCAAAGTCATTCATTAGGGTTGGAATCAACTCCTTGCCCCAGATCCATCAGAAGCATCACTACTTATCTCAGCTATAGCTTTGCAAAATGTATTTCTTAAATAATAAGACTTGAAAGTTGAAATTACTTCTTCATCCACTGGCTGCAGAATGGATGTTATATTAGTAGGCATGAAAGCAATATTAACCTCCTTGTACATCTCCATGAGAGCTCTTGGGTGACTAGGTACATTGTCAATAAGCAGTAAAATTTTGAAAGGAATCTTTTTCTTTTTTCTTTTTGCCTGAGAGGTAGGTCTCTGCAGTGGGTTTATAATACTCAGTAAACCATATTGTAAAGAGATGTGCTGTCATCCAGGCTTTTATTTTTTTCTTTTTATATAGCATATCAGAGTAGAATTCGCATCACTGTTTTCCCTAGGATTTTTAAAGTGGTCAATGAGTATTGGCTTCAACATAAAGTCATAGCTACATTAGTTCCTATCAAAAGAATCAGTCTGTCCTTTGAAGTTTTTAAGCCAAGCATTGGCTTCTCTCTAGCTATGAAAGTCCTAGATGGCATCTCCTTCTGATATAAGGCAGTTTTGTCTACATTAAAAAATCTTTTTAGTGTAGCCACCTGCATCAGTGATGTTAACTAGATCTTTTGGATAACTTGCTGCAGCTTCTCCAGCAACACTTGCTGCTTCATCTTGCACATTATGTTATGAAGATGACGTCTCTCCTTACGCCTCATGAACCAACCTCTGCTACCTTCCAACTTGTTTCCTACAGCTTCCTCAGCTCTCTTAGGCTTCAGTAAATTGAAGAGAGTTAGCATCTTGCCTGGAATTAGGTTTTGGCTAAACAGAGTGTTGTGTCTGGTTTGATAGTCCATTGAGAACACTCAAACTTACTCTACATCAGCATAAGGCTGTTTCAGTTACTTATCATTCATGTGTTCACTGGAGTCACACTTTTAATTTCCTTCAAGAACTTTTCCTTTGTTCTCACTACTTGGCTAACTGTCAGGTATAAGAGACCTAGCTTTCAGTCTGTCTCTGCTTCTGTCCTATCTTAGCTTTCAACATGCCTTCCTCAATAAGCTCAATCATTTCTATCTTTTGATTTAAAATGAGGGGCATGTGACTCTTCCTATCAGTTGAATAGTTAGAGCCCACTGTAGGGCTATTAATTGGCCTAATTTCAATATTCTTCTGTTTCAGGAACTAGGTAGGCCTGAGTAGAAATAGAGAGATGAGGGAGAGAGCTGTCAGTGGGGGAGCAGAAAATAAACATGTATTGATTGAGTTCACCATCTTATATAGGTAGAATTTTTGGTGCCCCCAAACCATTACAATAGTAACATCCTAACAAGAATACAGCAAAAAAAACTAACGTAACTCTCACTCTAGTTGTGTTTAAGAGGTCTTTACCCATACCTGCATGTAGACTAGGATAATTTTAGAGCACTGAGATAATATGCAAAAACAGCAATCATGTAGTTTTTAAAACTAACTCTGAGATTAAAGAGAAAGTATGAAAACAGCTAACTATGTTTTGTTAAAGATATATATGAGCATTGTGATCTGACCAAGGTTAAAGACATTCCCAGTCTACTCAAACCCTCACTGGTGCCCAGATGTCTGTGGTTGTTGGTCACCTCTTGATAACAACCTCTTTCTCTTTGCCCAGCCTTAACATAAAAAGACCCTGAAATATGTTCTGACTTAAGACAGTACCTTAGGATACTAGTCCACCATCTTCTCACATTACTGGCTCTCCAGATAAACCTGCTTTCTTCCCGCCATCGCTCCTCTCCTGTGTTTGGCTTTTGACAGGTGAGCAGCTGAACCTGGGTTTGATGACAATATCGAGGGTCACTGATCACAGATCACCATAACAAATATAATAATAATAAAAACTTTGAAATTTTGCAAGGATTATAAAAATGTGACACCCAAACAGAAAGTGAGCACATATGTTGGAAAATATTTGAAGAACATCTAAATATATTAATAGAATAAAAAATCTATAATCCAAAACAGCATAATTAGAAAATAATAGACATTTTTAATAAAGATTGAGAAAAAAGATGTGAAGAAAATATACAGACCCAATTGCAATTTGAAATTATAGAAAATATTTCATCAATGAAGACTAAATTAAAACACAAAAGCTAAAAATCCAATGTAAGCCATAAAAATATAAGAGAGAAGGAAAATACAAAGAAATGAATAGAAAACATAAAACTATTTCAAAAATTCTAAAGAATTAATTAATTTGTAGAGGTTGAAAATAAATTATAGATTAAGACTTACTAGAAAAATACATATCAGAGAATGGTGGATGAGTAATGGAGGGAAACATGGTTTCCTTAGTAAATACTTCTTGTCTATGCTACATTCCTTCTTGCTGGTCTTCAAATATTTTTGTGTGTCCTTTTTCCCACACAAAGAACAAACTTAATCCATGCTGGGAAAAATAGTCCAAAAGTTTCATCCTGTCACTTCATCTAGCTTAATGTCCAGGATTTGATTCTTACACAGCATACTTTGTTAATTGTGCTTTGGTGATACTGCTCTTTCTATAAAATGAAGGTTTGTGCAACTCTGTGTCCAACAAGTCTATTTTTCCAATGCATGTTAAAAATGTTAGAGCAAGTTACACCTTCAGGTGTAATATTGAAGTCAAATGTTTTCTAACACCACGTTTAAATCCATCACTATCATTAATCACAAAACCTCACCTTTGCCACAGATAAGTTGCAGTTAGTACAATTCCTGAAATTAATCAGCTTCAGTAATGGCCTAGAAAATCACCTTTTAAAAAATGTCTGCAATGACTGCCAGTGTTTTTCATCTGGTTTATTATAGTGCCCAGTAGTTCATCAAGTTTTGGGAAGACTATTTAAAGTGGCACTCTCCACCACCAGTCATCTAAAAGAAGGTCCTCATTTTCCTTGTTTCATTAATTATTTGCAAACAATTACAAAACTAAAATCTTTCTTTCTGGAAACTTCTCAGTGGTTGGGTGTCTCCCAACTATATCATGACTTTATGTCTCTGATCCTCACCTTCATGACTAAGATAACCTTGTCTCTTCCTGACAGAGGATGGATAGAATATACCCATGCTGCACTATTAGAAGAAATGACCTTTACAATCTTAAGCAGTGAGAATATTAGTAACATAGATAATAACATATTTGCAATGTGACTCATACCAAACCTTCAAATTTTAGTTCTTCTAATACTGTAAGTGTGGATGGTATGGGTGTATGTACATGTGTGTGTGAAATCCTGTGAATCAGACATGTATTGAGCTAAAATCAATTTAGTGAATACCAGTTCACTAAAAACCAATTGAACAAAATTTTGATTCACCAAAATTTTGTGTATATTACATATTTATAAAGTTTATAGATTATTACTTCAACAGGTTTCACATTGTTTTGAACATTCTTTTGAGGTTTCAATTTCCCAGTAGCTCTTTCATCTTAGCAACTGTGTTATATTTGTTTAGTAGTCAAAATTGTCCCTGTTTTATTGAATAAAATGATAATAATATAATAGTATGTTGATTTCTGCTTCCAAATACTGAGCATATTTCAGATGCTTAAATGATATACAAAGTAGTGTTTCTATCAAGCAAGCTAAGAAAATGGTAAGTAAGAAAAAACCAGAAGACATTAAATATTGTGAAAATCTATTGGAGAAAGAAACTTGCTTCATGTATTATGCTTGAATTTCAAAAAATATCTATATAACTCTTATCTTGCAAGGTCATATTTCCCAAAGTACTGAAAATTATACTCTGGAAATAACTAAATTTTATTCTGCAGTGGCAAAATTATTTCAGCTGTATTAATATTAATTATATTAAGCTATGTGAGGATTTTAAAGAATATCACAGGTAGTAAAATATCCTAGACACAATGAATAAAAAAGGAGTTGAGAGAGTAATTTTGTGAATAAATTTTTGGTAATGACCATTTTGTAAATTAAAAATAACTAGCCTTTAATGGTCAAATATAATCCTATGTGGAGGTCCTATTTTACCACCCATAAAGATAAGTAAAGTGAGGCAGAAAGAGTTTAAGTAATTTGCCCAAATGCATTCTTCAAATAATGTGGAAGATTAGAAGCATGCCTTTAGAACTTGTACTATATTGCTACCTGATTTGTGCTGAATTGACTTTCTGTGACTTTCTCTCTCCCTAATTGGTCAGCTCACTAAATGATTTTTTGCAAATTGATTTCACTAAACAATTAGTACATAGTTAAGATTTTTGGACCTATAAGGAAAATAATATCCTATCACGTGCTCAGTAAAAGTTTATAGTAGCATATCATTTTCAATCTTTGAAGCATTTTGTCTTTCTATCTATATACCATCCATCTATCTATCACCAATCTGTTATCATTTACTGTATCTAGAATGGTCCAAAGTGAAATAAAGCTGAGGTAGCAATTTCCAATATCAGTATAGGATAGATGGCTCTCAAGATACATCCAGTGAAGTAGGTAGGGGAATTGGAGTCACTGTATTTCACTTGAGGTTAAGCTCCTGCTTATAATTATAGATAATGTGACTATATAAGCAAACATACCAACATGTTTTCCATATGCCAAATATTAATTCATTATTTTTCAATAAAATACATATATCTTTTAAACAAAACCAACACTTTTATTTTACTAATTAAAATATTTCACTATGGAAAGGCAACTTGGAAAACAGAAATCTCAGCTCAGGGGCAAAGGCAAACTCTCTTGAGAAAGAAGGTAGCCCAGAATCAAAGGCCAACAGCAGGTAAGTGCTAGGTGGTGGAGTTATGGGGAGGGGAGGCTTCAAAACTACTCAGGATTTCGGTTAATGGCTGGAACTTTGGGAGACCTCACAGGTAACCACAGGGCAGGCAGGCCATTCACAAAGTGGGTAGATGTTGATTCCTTCTGTGAGTCTTAGAGGATGCTCACAGAGGGTCACAGCTCAGGCGGTGTAGTGGGGTGCGCTGTTTTCTCTTTCGGCCTACTCTCCTGGAGGGGCAGGGCTCGGAACATAAAGCTCTGGCATCAAGGCACGCCTAAGGCTATCAGGGCTAAGAGTGGAGATAGATCTCAGGCCAAAAAACCTAGGGGAAGAGGAAGAGGAACTCTGCTCAGAAAACTTAGATGGGAGGAGGAGCTGGAAGCACCAGAGGAGGAGGAGCTCTCATTGCTGATGGATGGGAAGGAAGAACCTCCCAGGTGGAGAGGGTGAGGAGGCATGCATACGGACTGCATATTCTGTTATATTCTGTTATATTCTGGCTTCTTTTGCATTCTTTGTGTTGCTTTTCCACTTTATTTTGGATCTCATTAAGTTGCTTTACAATCCATATTTTGAATTATTTAACTTTCATTTCAGAACTTTCATAAGGTACATTTCCTGAAAATGCCACAGGAACTGAAAGGGGTAAGAAAGACAGTCTTGAATTTATGACAATAAATTCAAAGAAATCCTAATGAATTGGATTGTATGAAAATTGCAAATTCTACTTCTCAATATAAACATTAAGAAAAGGAAAATGCAAACCAGAGACTACAAAAAAAATTTAATTCTAATTTCTGACAAAAGACTTGTATCGAGAAAATACATATATTTAAAAATGGGAAAAATGTTGAAATATAAATTTTATAAAAGGAGATATGAATTAGTAATATGCATACGGAAGATATTCAATACACTCAATATTTTCAGTGAAGTGCAAATTAAAATCACAAAGAAATACATTTTCACATCCACTAGGTAGGTAAAACTTGAAATCTGATTATATCGCATGGTGATAAAGAGTTCCTGCAACTGAAATTCACATATTCCTGCTGAAAGTGCAAAAAGTACAAACACTTTGTAAAAGAGCTTGGTAGTTTATTGAATAAACCTGCATTTATCACATAACTCAGGAATTAATTATGCTTTTATCTATATTCCCCCCAAATGAAATCATATGTACATACAGATATTTATACACAACTATTTATAGAGTCTTTCTTTGTAAATACTAGTCTAGGACTCAAAATAACTCAAATTTATGTTTATAGGTGAATAGATAAATGGTGGTATATCTATAAAATGGGATCTTACTCATCAATAAATAGGAATGTTTTACATAATCAGATTAACACTTCTAAGCAAAATAAGGGAGACATAAAGGAATACATACAGTATAATTCATTTATATGAAATTTTATATCAGGCAAAAACAATCAATGATTTTAGAAATATAATTATTTGTTACTTAGACTGGGGATGGGAATGAGTGCAGAGCTCATGAGGGAATTTGACGCGTGATGGAGACATTATAAATATTAATTGGGCCAATGGATAATTGGGTACATATATTTGACAAAATTTTTTGAATGGTATACTTTAAATGTGTACATTTTAAGTAAATTATACCTCAGTTAGTTGATTTAGAGAAATGTTCATAAAAATCAAGTTTTGATGAGGATTTGGAACCACTGGGTATTTCATAAACCACTGTTGAGAGTAAAATTGGTGCAGATACATAGGAGAATAATTTGGCATATGCAGTGAAGTTAAACATAAGCACACACTGCAAACCAGAAATTCTAATCTTTACAATCTAAGTAAAACAAGTGAGTACACATTTGTACCAAATACAAGTTTATAGTACTGTCATAAATTAAAATTCCTAACTACAAACAACGATTAATATAAGTAAATATTTTAAGGTAAATTGTTACAAAGGAGTACTACACACAAAAAAATGAAACTTAAAACACAGGCAGGAGTCTTCAAACATCATACAGAAAGTAAAAAAACAAAAGCTAGATATAAAATCAAAATTAAAGAAAACTACATCATATCTTTAGGAGGCAGGAGAGTGGTTACCATTTGGAAAGTTTAGGCTTAGTTATGGTGGCTTCTTAAGGTACTGAGAATGTCTACATCTGGATGCAGAGATTATTACACAAATGACTTTATTGTGAGAAAACACATTGTGTATTTCATGATTTGTGCATTTTCCTGTGTGAATGCTATAGTTGACTAAGAAAGACTTATTTTACGAAAAGTCATTTATAATGTGTTAATCTTTTCTATTTTAAGCTTAAATTATCTCAATTGATTCACTGATTAAACCAGTAAAATTAGTTTATTTCATTGTCTACATGTCTATTAGTGCACATTTAATTTTTATATTTTGGGTCACAAAATGCAATCAGATCAAAACCTACCATAAACATAGCCTCACAGATAATATGTTATTTAGATTATTTTAAAAGGAAGATGTGAGAACATCTCTTTAATTATACGCTATCTGCTTTTTCTAACTGATGAAGGAAATGAAGCACATTCTGTGATAAAGAAAATAACTACATTATTAGGAATTTTCCCCTTATATAGTCTGATCTCAGAAAATCTAAGTAAATTCTAATAACAATAAATTTAATTTTCTTTTTACTGATAAAAACATAATTTGCACAGTTTGATTTATATATCTGTTTTAAAATATATAATTGTTCTCTGATGACTAGAATGATAATGACACTTCAGAGTATGTACATTAGTATATAGAGATATCAGTTGTATCATTTTTTTCATTTATTTCTGATTGTTTTAGTCATTTGTTTATTCTCACAGTTTTGAAATATTAAAGAGATCATTTTAACATACAAACGTAAACTCAGGTATAACATTTTAAAAATATCTTGTTAGATTTAAACACAGAAGTGAATTGCATTGGAGGATAATAAATTAGAATACATGGAATCCAATATTGGTAAGATAAATAGTAATATATGAAAATTTAACCATATTTAAAGGAAATACATGTATATCTCCGAAAGAATTGTTTCTGAAGGAATAATAAACTTTCCAAGTGTCTGATAACTTTAAAGTTTTGTTTCGACATTCAATAGCTGAAGCATTTGTGTATTAAACCCTGATGTAAAATTTGACCAATCAGCATCTTGAACACACGTTTGTAAATAGACTAAGGCAAAAATAAGCATGCAGTAATGGTTTTAAAGTTCATATATTATTACGTAAGATTGTAATTAACTGAATGGTCCTTGGGGGAATCAAGACATGAAACCCAATTGCCAAATTAATACCACCATGTTTGTTTATTTGAGGCTTTCACAGTTCCCTTTGAATGTCTTATATTTTGCCACTTCACTCTTGGTAGTATATCTTGTCCCTTCTCCTTCTACCCTCAGCCTTCCTTGTCAGTGAAGCTTACTTTTTCACACCATTGCCCATGACTAAATAGTTTCTATGAATAAGATAGTGTATGTAGTTCTCAATGAGACATTTAAGATTATTATTACAGAACATTTTCAAAATTATGCGATTTTTAATATCATTAAGTCAGAGTCATTGAATGGATGTCATTTATTAACCTTGTATCAGTTTGAAAATTACACAAAGTATCAGTTGAAATTTATTGAATGGTTACCATGTACCAGGTATATGTCAGGTTACTATGTTTTAAATGGCACTAAATGCTGAAGACTAAGCAAAATACAAACTTTGTTGAAGAACAGACAGCTAAGGCAGAATCAAAGGCTCATGTCTATCCACCTTCAAATACCTAGCTTTCCTCCCTTAAACTGCACAGCCCTAAATGCATATGTGTACACACATATAATACATATACATACACAATCAATACTCACATACACACACATATATACATTTATGTATAAACATAGACATGTATTACACATCTGTTATAATATGTCTATATGTATTATATGTAAGTATATATGTAACAGATATCTATGTTTATATGTAAATGTGTATACGTGTGTATGTGTGTATGCATAGCCACACGCATATATATTTCATCCACGATAAAAACACATACACACATATATAAACATACACAATAAAATAATAAAAACACACATACAGACATATATACATTTACATATGTCTATATGTATTATATGTATGTATATATGTAACAGATATCTATGTTTATAGGTAAGTGTGTATACATGTGTTTGTATGTGTGTATGTATAGCCACACGCATATATATTTCAAAAATTTGGACTATGTAAGCAAATTACCTAAAATATTTGTGTCTTAATTTTCTCTTCCATAAAATTGGAATAATAATATAACCTAAATCAGAGAGCTGTTAGAAAATTAAATAAATGAAAGAGTATGCTTAGTACAGGAAAATAAACATAGGTTTCAATAACTCGACCTTCCCAAAAAGACATATTTAAAGGCTACTGGGTTTTTTCTTAGTTCAGGATTATTTTTCTTGCCTGATCCTGATTCTAATAATTTCCTTATCTGAGTCCCATATTATTATCATTCTATAAATAACTAAGATGGTCATTTTCTGATATCAAGATCATATTTATATTTTATGTATTCGTAAACTTGATCAAAGTTGATGTAAACTGTTCAATGTTTACAGAATTGCTTTTATCATCTAATCCTGGACATTTCTAGGAAAGAAAAGGCATGCTTCTAAAAATAATACAAGGAGAGGAACTAGAAACTGAGGCTATTATCGGAAAATGGATACATATAGTCATGATGCCACGTACCAGTTGTTTTGCCAAAATGGTTTTGCATGATGCATGATGTTTCATCCTGGAACGATTTCTTTTTATGTGAGTATTGTTTATGAATGAGTTCTACTCATTTCCAATATAAAAAATTCTCTCTTTTATGACAATTTCCATTTATTTTTCTGCCTTGGCTTTAGTGACAGAATAAATAATTTAAACTCTGAAATTGTGGTGGAAAAATATACCCTCAGGTAATGTCAAATAACCCCAATTTTGTACTCAGTAATTTCATAAAAAATTTATTTGAAACAAATGGCCTGCCTTTACACGCCATGGTTTCATACTTTTACCATTTCATAGCCCCTCTTATGAAGATTATACATGACTATTATATGTGAATGTGCAGAATTGCAGTTCCTCAAATCATTTTTAATGTGTTAATGGGACAGAAATTATATTATAAATATACCTAAATATTTAATTAATTTTTATATATTTGAGCAATGTACCTTTTAGCCAAGCTTCTAGTTAAATTGTTATACATTCTGAATAAGATCTAGATATATAGATTTTCAAACACACAGAGTATTTATATAACATACGTATCGTGTGTATATGTATAATCCATGACTATTTTTATATGTGTATCTATATGTTTACATGCGTTTAGGTACACACTCTTAGATATTTCCAAACTTTAGACAATGTTAACTGAAAATATTACTTACAGTCTTTGTGTCTCAGTTTCTTCTTTCATAAAGTGGGAATAATAATATAATATAAATCAGAGTTTTGTTGGAATAATGAACTAAAATAAGTCAAAAATTATGCTTAGAATAGTTTTACAAGCACATAGATTTTACAGGCACACTAAAAGCATAGGGTTTAGGCTGACTGATAACAGTTATGGCAATAGCAACCATATCAACAAGAAGAGGCTTTGCAAGCTGCGACCTGGAAGGAGAACTGTCAAAAGCATCCTTTAATGTATCAGGTATCTGTTACAGGTAGCAGAGTCTGTCAACAAAACCAGGTTAAAAATTTTCATTTGGCTATTAGGAATAAAAATGAAGCTTAATATTAGGCAATAGTTAGAATACAATGATTCTGGCTTCCTCTAATAATTTATTAAACTCCTCCTTAATATTACCACAGAATAATGATTTGGAAAAATAAGGGAGAAATGAATGCAGAAATTTTCAAGTGATCAATTATTGTAAGGGAGACAGAAATTCTGGACATAGGAAAAAGTCATAGTCTGGGAAGATATTCAGAGTCTAGAAACAAAATAGAAGAGGAAGGCATATTTTCCTTTGACTGTTTCTCGCACCTTAAACCCTGCAATCAGTCCACTTAGTATTCCTAAAAATGCACATTTTCAGTAGTTCTAACAAAGTGAAAATTTTCAAGGCAGCATTCTATTGGCACAGCTTTATTATCACTATATGCAGGACTGTTTTAAATGCTGAGCCACAGCAGATTCAGCAGAACACAGTCATAAGTTTAGAATCAACACATTTAGACCAAGATCCCGATTTGTACAAATGGTGGAAAGTAAAATTAATTTTCTGAGAAAAGTGAAAGAAATGTTGGGATGGAGACTAATGAACGTCTTATGCAGGAAAGAAGAATGAAGACGACAGTAACTGAGGGCTTAAAGCAGGCAAGGGCCAACAAAACAAACAAACAAAACCTGTGAGTCAAATGTGTACCCTTCAGTTTTAAGTTGTTGATTGTATTGCGGTGTACCCTGAATTCTGTTCATCCAAAACTTCAATAAGTGTTTTCTTGCATGCACAACAGCATGTGGGGGAAAGCAAAACAGCAGAAGCACTGCCCAGTGTAGAGTGAAGTAGCATAAAAAGATTCCAAATTTGTTGGAGCCAATTACATAGCAGAATTAAACAGCAGAAAAGATTGTAAGAAATAACACAAGAGGGATGTACCTTTTCTGAGGACATTCCTAGGTGATTAAGTATTAGAGATGTAACTATTATATTTGAACATTCAAGGGAGGCCGGGCATGGTAGATCACACCTGTAATCCCAGCATTTTGGGAGGCCAAGGCAAGTGGATCACTTGAGGTAAAGAGATTGCAACCAGCCTGGCCAACATGGTGAAGCCCCGTCTCTACTAAAAATGCAAAAATTAGTCAGGTGTGGTGGTGCGCACCTGTAATCCCAGCTACATGAGAGGCTGAGGCAGGAGAATGGCTTGAACTCGGGAGGCAGAGCTTGCAGTGAGCTGGGATCACGCCACTGTGCTCCAGCCTGGGCGACAGAGCAAGACTCCATCTCAAAAAAAAAAAAAAAAAAAGCCATTCAAGGGAAAGATATCCCCAAAGTTGATTCCTTCAGGCCCCAAAATATTGGTTACATAAATGCACAGACTCAACAGCATATTTGCCTGCACATGTTACTGGAATGGCATATCTGCCATGCTCATTGCCTTGGTAAAGAGAACCTTAAGAGAATTTATTTAAGTTTAAATACAAAGAGATTCTTAGAAGTGATTTGAGAAAAAAATCAGGGAAAATAAAGTGTTGATTCTGTAGAACTGTGTGACTCAAAGTGTGGGCTGCAGAGCATTATCACTGGCATCCAGTGGCAGTTCGTAGGGCATGTAGAATCCCTGGCTCTGACCCCAGACCACTGAGTCCTATTTTAAAATTCATCAATATACCCAGGTACTTTAAATGCACCTTGAAGTTTCAAGAGCAACACTCATTACAGTTGTCTGTTTCTGTGTAACAAACCACTCCAAAGTTTAATGGATAAAAATAAAATTAGTTTTATTATTCTCATTTCTTATGGTTTTTAGGAGATTGGTTCTTTTGCTGGGCTCACTTTGTGTCTTTTATGCAGGTGCAGTTAGATAGTGGCTTGTGCTGGACGTGCAAGATGGCCTCACTCATAAGCCTGTTTCTTAGTGAGGATGGCTGAAAGCCTGGGATATTTCTCTCTCTCTCTCTCTCTCTCTCTCTCTGTCTCATCCCCCAATGCTCTTCTCTCTTTTTTTCTCTGTTTCTTTCTCTGTTCCTCCCTGTGGTATCTTGACACCTTGGGCTTCTTTTCAAAATACTTAAATCCAGTCTGGTGCAGTGGCTCATGCCTATAATCCCAGCACTTTGGGAGTCTAAGGCGGGCGGTCCCTTAATCCCAGAGTTGCAGACCAGACTGAGCAATATAGCGAAACCCTGTCTGTCTCTACAAAAAAATGCAAAAATTAGCCAGGCAGAGTGGCATGCTCCTATAGTTCCACTTACTTGGCAGGCTGAGGTGGGAGGATCACCTGAGCCTGGGAGGTTAAGGCTGCCATGAGCCATGATCACGCCACTGCACTCCAGCTTGCATGGCACAGTGATATTCTGTCTCAAAAAAAAAAAAAAAATTAAATGCCACCAGCGTAAAAAAAAAAGTTCCAAGGTGTAAGTGGTGAAATGTATTACCAAGCTTTTACTCATAACATATTTGCTTATCTTTCATTAGCCAAGGTCAGTTACAAGTTCAAGGTCAGAGTCCATGTTGGAGGCAGCAATTCATGAGTTTGAATTCCAGCATCATGGTTCAGTAATGACCACGAAACTTATAGTCCACTACTTGCTCTCAAGAATCTTAGTTTGAATAGTCCCCTTGCCTGCCTATGATGCCAGCCAAAGGAGCAACAGCATAAGCCTATTACAGACTTTCCCTGTAGTGAAGTTTGGACTGCCACATGAATGAAATGTCTATAATGACCTTGGCATAAATGACCAGGTGGGACTTTGAGAGCTGGTCCTCCATTTACATGCAACCTATAAGGTTATCTTTAAAGAAAACAAAACAGCAAAAAAAACCCCAAAAAACAATGGAGTCATGAGGACAGTAAACATCTGGCTGTCACCACAGCATTCTAACAGTGAGTTGGCTTTCTCGGCTTCACTCTGCTGATCATTGATAGACCACAGACAACCAGCCATCAGTGTCTAGAAGAGAGTGCATAGAAACACTTATTTATTCTGTTGAAAAGCAACCTTCATTTAATATTACAGTATTTCTAATAAAAATGGTGCTCATAGAACTAAATGCACACATTTCAGTTACCTAAATGGCAGATGGCTGGTCATTTGACATTTGGCAATAAAGTAGTGGGGGCATGAAAAGCCCCATTTTCTCAAGGCAACAGAAACATTAAATATTGAGACTCACATAGGGCCTATCTATATATACATTCAATAAGATCTAAACATTTCTTGTTCCTTTAATAGGTAAATAAATCGGAATTCGATTAGAAGAATTACGTTGGCCAAAAACAAGTACATGGCCAGTATTATTCTTGTTGCCATAAAAATTATGCATTCAGAATAATTATTTGGTCTCCAAATATAAAACAGGTAAGATACTCAGAGCTTTCCACAATATAAATTGGAATGTCTAATATGAAAAGGGGAGAAAATATGACATTCTTTAACAGAATTTGGCTTCCACATAAGGGCTGAATTAATTGAATCACCTCCAAGTCTGAGGAGTGAGAACATGAAATCATGGGGTGACCCTCCAACTAAAAACCAGAAATAATTTTACATTAACGTCTACAAGTAATTTGGCAAGCCTTTCTGAGCACTAGTTTGGTCTAATATAAACTCACAGCTATAATACAGTTTTGGAAAGTTTTATATTTTGTCATCAGATTTGGGGATCAGTGATAAGCAGTGGCTACTGGCATATTCATTGTTCTATAACCAGAGATAACATTAGAATTTATTTCGATGGAATAAGAACAGTTTCATTCATCTTTGTATATCATAAAGTATAGTCACTAAACAACCCTTCTCCACAGAAATACCACTGTGTCTTTTCCTGCCTTGGGTCTTCTGGAGCTCTGAATATATGACTTTGTCCCCACCAAGTTGTTTCACTAGAGTAAGAAATCAAATACTCTAAACTTCACAGTTTCGCAAGTAATAATATCCTTTCGTTTTCTTAGGTGCTAAAATGCAATGCATGATATTCAATGAGCTAGACCAAGAATAGGGTCTAGAAAATGTATGTCTTCTATAGAAAGTGGCAGCAAATGTTCAGACTTTGAGATGCCAACTCTTCTGATCTGTGAAATCAAGGGTAAGTACTCCAATGTGAATAACATGGCGCTTTGCTGTTTTTCAGATAATTTATTTGAGAAGTTGCTGTTACTTTAAACTGCTTTGAAGGGTCTGGGGAAGAGGGCATTCAAATTGACGTACTATATTTTAGCAGGACCTACTGAAAATTTCAAACTTTTGTTTGCCTCCTTGAATTGACCTCAGTACAATAGCCTTGAGCTGAGATCAATTTAGAAACATCCTAAATGCATATTATTTATAAAAGTACAAACAAAATAGATCAGCCAGAAGTTTAAGAGATAGAACTGGGAAAGGGAAAGTTTTAAGAACCCTCCTAGGAGCTAACTCAAATGTGTGGATCAAGAAGACTGTGCATATATGCTGGGCTGCACCCACA
Organism: Pan paniscus; assembly: GCF_029289425.2. NCBI lineage: Eukaryota > Metazoa > Chordata > Mammalia > Primates > Hominidae > Pan > Pan paniscus. The sequence goes on from NC_073253.2 coordinate 13,055,410, forward strand.
CACAAGTAATCAGAGGAAAGCATAGAGCACAAGTGATACCAATCTCCAAGCTGTACACAGACCCACCCACATAGGGCAGAAGCACAAGGGACAAAAGATAACCTTGAGATAAATACTGAAAATTAAGCTATACTAACCAAGAGTCAACTCCTTGGAAACCAGGCTTAAAATGAAATTATACTCATCTGGCCATCTGAAATACTGAGCAAAACCATGCGTGCACTCTCTCAGTACAAATCATAGAGGAGACTTCCATTCTATGAGATCCTGGATTAATATGGGCATTATGGATGGGATTCGGTGTCACTTCCCCCACCCTTAAATTCATAGATTGAAGTCCTAATCCCTAGCACTTCAGAAAGAGTGGTAGTAAGTGTAATCCTATGTATTCTTATGAGACAGTATTATTGCATATTAATTCTCCTTTATTAATGATTTAAAAAGCCATTTGATAAAACAATATGTACATCATTGTAATGTTTGGAGAGTGACATAGAAATGTGATATATTAGACTTGACAATAGCTACATGAGGTTGCTAGGAATGAAGCTGTATTGAAATTGGAAAATGACACCAGATGATAACTTGAATACACAGAAATATATGAAGGGAACCACAAGGTTAAATAAGAAATTTGATATGATAATCTCTATACATTTAGAATTATTCCCTTTCCTTCTCAATGCTTTTTAAAAGAAAACATATATATATACACACACACGTGTATGTGTATATATATGCATATAATATAATGCTTATTAATGATGCTATATGTACATAAAGTGAGTTATTAAAACACATTGTCAGATTTTTAAAACTACATAGTATAATGTGTATAAAAATATTAACACATAAAGTGTGTGGAGTATATACAGGAATACAATTTTCTATATAGGAATACAATTTTCATATTTACTAAGAAGTCACTATAAATCTGATTTTGGATTCTGATAAATTATGTATTGTAAATCCTAGAGCAACCACTAAGAAATGAAGAGCATTAAAATGTTACACTAAATATATCCAATTAATATAAAATAAGGTAATAGAGGACAAATGAAGCAAATAACATAACAGATAAGATATATGTCAAAATAACAGATATAAAACTAACCCTATGAATAGAAACAATGATTGTTAATTAGTTAATCAAAACAAAAGCAGAGCTTACCAGATTTGTTGCAAAATAATAAGATTCAACTATTTGCTGTCTGCAAAAGACACACTTTAGTTTCAATGACATATACATAGTGTCTTCAATTTAGTAAAGTAAAAAGATAAAAAAGTATACAATGCAATCAACATCCATAAAGAAGCTATACTGGCTATAGTAATATCAGAAGAAATATATTTTCATATAAAATATGTTACTATTGGAAAATATAAATATTTCATATTCATAAAACGTAAAAAATTCAGGAGGATATACCAACTATAGACATGTTTGCAGCTAACAAAAGAACTCAAAAATACATAAACAACTGACGCAATCAAAGAGCCAAAGATGCAATTAAAAAAAAGTTGAAGATGCCAATACCCGATGATGTGGTTTGGATCTGTGTCCTCACCCAAATCTCATGTTCAATTATAATCGTAAATGTTGGAGGAGGGGCCTTGTGGGAGGTGATTGAATCATGTGACAGCTTCTAATGGTTTAAAACCATTCCCCTGGGTGCTATTATCTGGATATTGAGTGAGGTCTCAAGAGATCTTGTTGCTTAATAATATGTAGCACCTCCCTGCTCCCTCTCTTTCTCCTGCTCTGGCCATGTAATACATATCTTATTCTTCTTTGCCTTTCAATATGATTGAAAGTTTCCTAAGGACTCCCCAGAAACTCTCATACTTCCCTCATGGCCTGTGGAACTGTGACTCAATTTAAACTTCTTCTTTTCTTTATAAATTATCCAGTCTCAGACATTTTTTTAACAGCAGTGAGATAACAAACTAAAACAGAAAATTAATACCGAGGAGTGGAAGATACCTGAATATGTGAAAGCAGCTTTGGAACTCAATGATGGGCAGAGGATGGAAGAGTGTGGAGGACTCAGAAGTAGACAGGAAGATAATGAAAAAATTTGGAACTTCCTAGAGACTTGTTAAATTGTTATGACCAAAATGCTGGTAGTGACATGGACAGTAAAGACTAGGCTAGTAAGGTCTCTGGTGGAAATGAGGAACTTCTTGGAAACTGGAACAAAAGTCACTTTTGTTACTTAGCAAAGCAATTGGCTGCATTGTGCTCCTGCCCTAGGGATCTGTGGAACTTTGAACTTGAGAATGATGATTTAAGGTATCTGGCAGATGATATTTCTAAGCAGCAACATTTTCAAGAAATGACCAGGCTGCTTCTAATAGCCTATGCTCATATATGTGAACTAGTAAATGACCTAAAACTGAAACTTATATTTGAAAGAGAAGTAAAGCATAAAAGTTTGAAAAATTTGCGGCAACCTGGCCATGTGGTACAAAAGAAAAACCCGTTATGGGGGAAGAAATTCAAGCATGCTGCAGAAATTTGTATAACTAAAAGGAAGGCAAATGCTAACGTCCAAGACAATAGGGAGGCCTCTAAGGCATTTCAGAGACCTCCACAGCAGCCCCTCTCATCACAGGCCCAGGGGCTAGGAGGAAAATATGGTTTGGTGGGCCAGACCTAGGCCTCTGCTACCCTCCACAGCCTTGGGACACTGATGCCTGCATCTCAGTCATGCCAGCACTATCCATAGCTAACAGGATCCAAAGTACAGCTGGGGCTGCTACTTCAGAGGATGCAAGCCATAAGCCTTGACAGCTTCCACATGCTGTTAAGCCTGCAAGTACACAAAGTGCAAGAGTTGAGACTTCGGATCCTCTGCCTATGGAAAAGCCTGGATGTCAAGGCAGAAGCTTGCCACAGGGGTGGAGCTCTCATAGAGAACTCTTACTGGGGCAGTATGGAGGGGAAATGTGGATTTGGAGCCCCCACACAGAATTTCCACTGGAGCACTGCCTAATGGATCTGTGGGAAGAGGGCCACCATCCTCCAGACCCAAGAATGATAGATCCACCAGCTTGGACTGTGAGCCTAGAAAAGCCACAGGCACCACAGGCACTCAACACCAGCCAATGAAAGTAGCCACAGGGGCTGTTACCTTGGAAAGTCTCAGGGCAAAGCTAAGCAAGGGCTTGGGAGCCCACCCATTGTATCAGTGTGCCCTGGATGTGAAACATGGAGTCAAGGAAGATTATTTGGTAGCTTTAAGATTTAATGCTTGCCCTGCTGGGTTTCCAACTTGCATGAGGCCTGTAGCACCTTTTTTTTCACCAATTTTTTCCTTTCAGAATAGTAGTATTTACCCAATACCTATATTTACATTGTATCTTGGAAGTAACTAACTTGTTTTTTTATTTTACAGGCTCATAGGTGGAAGGGACTTGCCTTGTCTCAAATGAGACTTTGGGTGGTGGACTTTTGAGTTAATGCTGGAATGAGTTAAGACTTTGGGGGGCTGTTGGGAAGATGTGATTATATTTTGCAATGTGAGAAGAACCTGAGATTTGGGAGGGGCTGGGGTGAAATAATGTGGTTTGTATCTGTGCCCCTACTCAAATTTCATGTCCAATTGTAATCCTCAGTGTGGAGGTGGGGCCTGGCGGAAGGTGATTAGGTCATGAGGGCAGTTTTGAATGGTTTAAAACCATACCCCTTGGTTCTGCTCTCATGATATTAAGTGAGTTCTCAATAGATATGGTTGATTAAAAGTGTGTAGCACCTCCCCCTCTCTTCCTCCTGTTTCAACCATGGAAGACATGGCTACTTCTCATTCACCTTCCACTATGATTGAAGGTTTTCTGAGGTCAGCCCAAAGTTATCATGCTTCCTGTATGGCATGTGGAATCATGATCCAATTAAATCTCTACTCTTTATAAATTACCCAGTCCTAGGTATTTCTTTATAGTGCATGAGAACAGACAATATATCCCACTTTTAATAATAGATGGAGAAATAATCAATAGGGAAATAGACTTAAATAACACTAATAACCAACTATATTTGATAGGCATGCATAGAAAAATCACCAAACAGTAGCAAAATACTTATTCTTGTCATTCATAGGTGGAACATTCTTCAGAGTAAAATTAGGCTTGACATAAAAGAAATCATACAAAGTATGTTCTTTGATCAAATTGAATTTAATTATAAATTTAAATTATGTTTGAAAATATTAACAGAAGGAAATTTGAGAATTCACAATTATGTGAGTATAAACAACACATTTTTATTTTTACTATTTTTTAACTTCTATGTTAGGTTCAGGGGTCCATGTTCAGGTTTCTTAAATAGATAGATAAATTACATGTTGCAGCAGCTTGTTGTACAGATTATTTTATCAGTCAGGTAATAAGCATATTACCCAATAGGTAGTTTTTCTATCCTCACCCTTCTTCTACCTTCCTCTGTCAAATAGTCCCCAGTGACTCTTATTCCCTTTGTTGTGTCCATACTGATATAGTTTGGATCTGTGTCCCCACCCAAATGTAACCTTGAATTGTATTTACCATAATCCCATGTGTCAAGGGTGGGACAAGATGGAGGTAATTGAATCATGGGCATAGTTTTCCCCATGCTGTTCTTGTGTTAATGAGTGAGTCTAATGAGATCTGATGGTTTTATAAGTATCTGGCATTTCTCCTGCTTGCAGCCATTCTCTTCTGCCACTCTCTAAATGGGTGCTTTCTTCCATAATTTCCTGAGGCCTGCCAAGCCATGGGGAACTGTGAGTCAATTAAACCTCTTTTCTTTATAAATTACCCAGTCTCAGGTATTTTTTCATAGCACCATGAGAATGAACTAGTATACATATGTACTCAGTATTTAGCTTTCACTTACAAGTGAAAACATACGGTATTTGGTTTTCTGTTCCCCTTTTATTCACTTAGGATAATGGCCTCCATCTCCTTCCACGTTGCTGTAAGAAAAATAATCTCATTCTTTGTTATTGTTGCATAGTATTCCATGGTGTATATGTACTACATTTTCTTTATCCAGTCTACCATTGATCAGCATATAGGTTGATTCCATGTATTTGCTATTGTGAACAGTGCTGCAATGAGCATATGCTTGCATCTTTTTTTAATTATACATTAGGTTCTAGGGTACATGTGCACAACGTGCAGGTTTGTTACATATGTATACATGTGCCATGTTGGTTTGCTGCACCCATTAACTCATCATTTACAGTAGGTATTTATCCTAATGCTATCCCTCCCCCATTCCCCACCCCATGACAGGCCCTGGTGTGTGATATTCCCCGCCCTGTGTCCAAGTGTTCTCGTTGTTCAATTTCCACTTATGAGTGAGAACATGTGGTGTAATGGGATAACCATCTCCACTTGCCCACTTATACTACCCTTCCTTAGCATCCTTAATGCTTTTTTGTTACAAGTAAATTTTTTCCCATTTTAATGTCATGAAAATTTAGCCTTGCATTTTCTATAAGTTCTTTTTTTTAATTTTAATTCTAGGTGTATGGTTTGTGTCAGGATAGGTTTATTTTGTATATATAAATATATATACCAAAAACTTGTTTTATCAGCAATTTGTTGGAAACACTTATCCATTGAATTGTATTGGTTCATATATAAATTTGAGGACAAATTATGTAATAAGGAATCTTCCTACCATTATTATTCCATACTTTGTATTTATTTAAATATTTTAAAAATTTCTCTCCACGGTATTTTTTGAGTTTGTTTGCTAATATTTTGTTATGAAACTATGTGTCAATATGCTGTGGCTTTCATTTTTAAAATACATACGTATGGTTTTGGTGCTGCAGTACTTAATGCCTCACGTAATGAATTTAGAATTCTTTCTTCTTTTATGAATCACTGAGAATATTTGTGAAAGATGGGCATTATTACCTTCTCAAATGTTTGGTAGAGTTCACTAGGGAAGCTTTACGGGCCTGGAATATATTTTGAAATAAAGGCTTAATAAAAGTTCAATAAGAGAGAGCTATTCAAATTTTTCATTTCTTCTATTCTCAGTTTTGGCAAGTTGTAATTTTAGGACATTTGTCCACTTTTGTTATCTGCTTTTGTTTTGCCACAAAGTTGTTTATAATATTTTCTCATTATCCTATTAATATTGGAATTATCCACAGTGATGCTCCATTTTTCATTCCTGACGTCAGTAGATTTTGCTCTCCTCTTTTTTCTCTCTCTTTCTCACTCTCTCTCTTTCTTCCTCATTCTCTCTCTCTCTGTCCCTCTCTTTCACAGGTAAAAACCTAAATAATTGGACAAGTACTTCCTTTATTCCAATTTATTCCAATTAGTTAACATAAAAGAATCCTTCATTTTCACTCTTTCTTATTTCCTCCTCTATCAATCATTTTACAAAGAGTTCCACTGCTCAGCTACCAATCCTTCATCTATGCTTTCTTCTCGAGAATATTAGGCCTTTAATTACATCATGACTTCTGTAGGCTCACACAATTCTTCATCATTCAGATCTTTTGCAACATTTAAATACACTCAACACACTTGAATCTCAAAAATCATCAATTCCTCACAGATACCTCTCTTTTCTTTACTCCCACATACCATTATTACTGTCATCCTATAACTCTTTTACCCTGAACAATCAAACTTCTTGGATTTATATTGAGTTGAGAAAAATATATTAATGGAATACAAATAGCCAAATGTCACAAAGGAAATGAAAATGTTTATGTTTAAACATATTTTTACTAGGAATCAATATTATTGACAGAAATGGAGCGATATTGGCTTGGTTTTAAAAATGTGTTAGTCCTATATTCAGAATAGAAGAAATTAAAAAAATTAAAAACACTACATGGATAAAATAAGATGCATTTTTCTAATATAATTTTCTAGCTTATGGAAGCCAACTTAGACCTATGATAAAAGGAAAATCTGATGTACTTGTTCCTAAATGATATCAAATACAGAACAAAGAATTAGATGGTATATAACTAGTGTCAATATATCTGGAGGGATGATTAGGGTCTATGAAGTTCCAATAAAGGAGTCATAAAGAAAATTGGTTAAAGCAATTTAAAATGATTACCCCCAAAGAGGACACTTAAAAGCTTTTAGAAAGAGCCAAGTGCAGTGACTTACGCTTGTAATCCCAGCAATTTGGGAGGCTGAGGTGGGTGGATTGCTTGAGGCCAAGAGTTTGAGACCAGCCTGGCCAATGTGGCAAAACTTCGTTTCTATAAAAAACAAAACAAAACAAGAAAAAAATCTTAGAAAGATTTGAGAGAATGAAATGAAGATCAGTGTTGAGCATTTTAGGTATCATGACAGCATTTTGATTAAGTTAGAAACAAATACAAAATAAACACAAAGGCATTGTGGGCCCCAAACAGGGTTTTCATATATCCTGAGGAAGAATTTAAATTAAATTAACATCTGGGGTAACAGGTGGGAGGAAAAGAATTGGAGGATAAGCCATTGTCAAGTTTTGGGCTAAGTGTTGAACATATAGAAACATGCATCCCGGGCAGAAAGACACTGGAAATGGTATTGAAAAGTGCCATATATCTCACTATGGCAATATAAGGTAAGTAGCTTGATATACCTGGAAATAGGATGTTAGAATAATAAAGAATTTAAGGGAATACATTCTCCTTGGAAATGTGCTCATAAATGTGTGACGTGCTGACACAAGTGGAAGATATGTCATTAGACAGACCTGCACTCAATTCAGCTCTGAAATGACAGAAGCTAAGCTTTCAAGTGGTTAACAGAAATCAGGAGATTTCATCAGACATTCTCCAAGGGAAGAAAAGAGACTGAAGTAATGCCTGAACACTGGCACACTTACCGTGCATCGAAATCATTTGTGTATAGGCATGTCTTCAATGTCACTTGAAGAAAGAATTATTCAGATAGTGGGAGATTACTCTTAGCTTCATTTATTTTGCCAGTTTGTAGATTCTTGGCTAATACTGCTGAAGTGAATAACAAGCAGACTTTTTTTTTTTCCTTTTTACCTGTATTTTCTCTGTTTGCTCACCTTCCTCTAAACATAAATAAGTTGTTTTAATACACATGACAATTTAGGAATAGAGATCTGTATTGAAATCTTTAGTGGGTTCCAGAAACATCATTTTCATTCAGACAATTACTTCAGAGGCTGATGTTTTGCTGGTGGTTTTAAACATTTTGCTTAAATGGGTTCAGTGTCACGGTAATCTTACATATTCTAATGAAAAATGTTTCTTAAAAACAGTAGGTATGTGCCAGACTGCAGAGTGAATTAATTTAGCTGGAGAAGTGCTAAAAGAATTTTACAGCTGCCAGTAGGAGAACATGAAGATATAACTAATGAAATTGCTTGGCTCCACCTATATTACATGAAAGTTTGTGGCTGAGATTGAAGAAAAGCCAAAGTTAAAAGGGTGGAATATTGGACTTTAATTATTTTAATTATTATTACCAACTTAAATTTTTTCCTAGTAATCTGACAAAAAGCTCATTTGATAATTTGCATACTTAATATTGCCATTTGAATTGATTGTACAAAATCTACTTTAAAAAATTGGATAATATCACCAAAGTTTAACTAAGAAATAGAGTAGAAATAGAATTGTCGGCCTAGGCTAAAAAGTGGCCTTAATATTTCTTTAATGATTATCCTATTTTCAGTCATTTATTGTCTTTAAGTAAGACATGTTTTACAGTCCTAGGAAGAGGTAGTGGTTGCTATTGGACTCCTGACCTCAGGAAAGCAGCGTAAGTCTATGCTGGTAAAGTCTTGGTCTCTTCCTCATGAGGCAAACACACACATTGTTGACGGCAGCCTTAGTTATTCACCTGAACAGGTTTTGAATAAAAATTTATGGAGAAACATTATCTCATTGCTCCTAATATTTTAAGGATGAAAGAGCGCAATAATAAAGCATTATGAAAAATCCACCCTAACTCTGCATTATATTTTTCTCAAAAGAAAGACTGTGATTAATTCTATTGATACAATTATAGGAAGTCTGAAAATCATTTGGCTGCATTGTGTATAGAAAAGGAGAATTTACATTTCAACCTCTCATGCTTTGGATCTATGTATCTTTTGGCTTTTTGGACCAGCTAAGCATATCCTGATTTATCTCCATTCTGTTGCAGTTTTTGTTGCAAATGTTTTTACAATGTTTTACATGGCTGCCCCCATGAGCTTGGAATAATTATTGATAGTTATTCATACACATATTTCCAATTGCAGTTACATTGATACAATACATAGTTCATGAAAAAAATGAAGGAAGATAGGAAGAAAAGATGCATGAGTAGTATGTGATTCTTATAAAAATATTAGGAAATGAACATTATTTCCCCTTTTTCCTAAAATATGCAAAAAGATTTTGCAATTGGCCTATGACTAAACACAGTAATGATGAAACTAACAAGATCTTAGATATTCTGATTGTTAATATGGCATCAATCCAATTATACAGGTTACTTTTCATAATTTCCTTTCATAGTTTAATAAATTATTTTTTATAAATTATAATGCAAAATTGATATATTTCTTTAGTGATTGAGAGCCTTCTCAATATACTTTCGACATATTATAAAGTACCCAGTCTTAATCATGTCTTGCCTTCAGGTCTTTTTTCTTTTCTTGCAAAAATACCAATATAAGCTAAAACCATAACTAATAGGATAGTAATGTAATTTAAAATATGATACAAAACATGCACTCTCCTATTTATCTCTAGATATTGCTACATAAACAAATTCAGCAGAGTTTTTCATTTCATTTTTTATAATAAATGATGATGTGTGACAATATAGAAAGCAGTCTTAACTAGATTTACACATTTCAAATTGAACTAGTTTTAATTTCAGATCTAAAAAGGGTTTCAAACTGACATCATTTACAAGAATTACTGGGTTAACATTCTCAGAGATTTAATTGTAATGGATTATTACCTAGCTATGATTTATCATAATGTGGAAAAATAGATTAATTCATATGGTTTCTAAAAAGACTCAATATTATGATTAAAAGCAGTGACCTCATTTTTTATTAGTTTGATACTGCCTGGGAAGAATTCCTCACCTTATATGTTTGAGCTAGAAACGCAGTAGCTGCTGCAGCATTTTCTGAGGGCCACAATGGTCACTGTGCCAGAGGCTATGTCCAGTGTCTGTTGATGATTGTATGTGGGATATTGGCTAGATCACCTTCTCTCTGGAAGATTCTGTGTAGTGATTAGAGCAGAAGACGTGGCTACTTAGCCTCTCTGGATAAATGCTTATTTATCAGAGTGGTTCTCCAGCCATTTCAGTTATTCAATGAGCTCCTTGTACCTTTTATCACGAAATCCCTTTCCTGTTTAATTCAAGCAGAGCTGGGTTTTTGGAACAGTGTATTATTTCCTAGGGCTGCCACCACAAATTGTTACACACTAGGTAGCTTAATATGACAAATTTATTATCTAAGAGTTCTGAAAACCATAAGTCCCCAAATCAAGGTTTTGGTGGGGCTGTGCTCCCTCTGAAGGCTCTAGGGGAGGATTCTGCCTACCTCTCCCAGCTTGCGGTGGCTCCCGGCACTCCTCGACTTCCCTGGCTGCATCCCTCAAAACTCTGCAGTCACGCCGCCTCCTCCTCTTCATTGTCTGTGTCTTCTTTCTCTGGTAAGGAGAGTTGTCATTGGATTGAGGGTTTACTCAAATAATACAAAGGATCTCATTTTAAGACCCTTAATTGCATTTACAAAGACCATTTTCTCATAGAAATTCACACTCACAGTTTTCCAAGGACCAGGATGTGGACATATATTTTGGGGGGGCCACCCCTTGACCCACTCCAGAAGTGTCCGTGGATTGACACTTTACAGAATTCTCACTCATTTTATTTAATCTAGTTTGTATTGTCATTGAAAAGTTGTATCTTGTTTCTGAGCTAAAACACCCTCTAGTCCACCTTTTCACAGTCTAAATTCAGGAATAAAGGCTAATAAATATTAAGGAAACACTCGTCTTCAAAATAGCTGACTCCCTCAGCCCATCATCTGTCAGTCTACTTTAAGCACTGCCTGATAGACATGAGTAGGCTCATGTCACGTTGGGGGTTTTACAAGAACATTACCTTGTACTAGAAATGGGCTAATCAGCTGTCACCTGTATGGCAGTTCGGACAGGTGCAAGTACTTCCTTTGAGTTATGATCTTGTAAAAATGAGAGTTTATAACTGAAAAGCTGGTCACTGTGACATGCAATTCTGAAAGACTGTTTAACATTTCTGGAGACAACATAGTTTGTAAATAAGGGGCATTTATTACTACAGACAGCCTCGGGGTACACATTCATTATCCACTGACAAGTACAGATACAAACGCAAAGGCTTAATTTATTAGCATGTAGGTAACACTCTATATTTAAAATTAGGGTAAATGGAAATATATTTCATAAAGATGCAATGATTTAATTAATTCAATTACTTTTTAACTTAGAATATGATTTTAGATAGAAAAAGTCTGCAGATGTGTAACTTGCTTTCCATAGTCAAAGATTTTAAATTGTTTGGCTTACTTCAAGAGAGAGGTACTTACCAGCACTGATTTAGATTGATGTATTTATAGCTTAATAAATGTTCACACTTTTTAAAAATAAATTTCTAACATGAAAAATCCTATATGGTATAGTAAACCCAAATTTTGTTGGAGTAGATTTTTTTTCTCTAGCTCATTTAATGTCACATTGTTTGACGTTACAAAAAGTTCCTGAATGATTTGTGTGTTTTAAAGAAACTATTCACATCATTCCTTTTCTACTCAGTTTTCATACACTCAGTATTTATTTTCAACTGATGTAAAAATTTGAAATCATTTATGAATATAAAAATATTACATATCATTATAATTATAGCTTTACATATGTTTTTTCAATCAATCAATCAATCAATAAGTACTTTTCATAGCTAAATTAGAGAGTGGCATCCTTTGAAGTGCTGTGAAAACTGAACAGAATTAAAAAGAAAACATCCCTGCCCTCAAGTAGCTTACATTCTGGAACGGAGAGACATATGCTAAACCCAAAACTTTAAAATATATAATATGTTACATAGTTATAAGTACTAGGATGAAATGGAAAAAGGCAACAGAAAGGGCAGTAGGTGTGGAGTATAATTTTAAATTTAACCCAGAGTGCACTGGCATAACTGAGAAGGTTCTTCTGAGCAAAGACTTGAGAGAAGTGAAATATTCATTATATACAGATATCTGAGGAAGGCTTCTCCAGGCAAGGGGACTTGCAGTGCAAAGACCCTGAAAAACACAGTACTGCTTAGAAGTCAGTGGAAAGAAATGAGGGGACAACAATGGCTGGAATTAGATGAGGGAATGATAGGAGAGGTAAGATTACACTAGAAAGGGGAAGGACAGGGATTACTACAATAATAGGGACTTCACTCTGAGTAAACTGCAAGGTCACTACACATTCTGAACTGACAGACCCGATGTATATTTGATAGAATTATTCAAGCTGCGTAGGCAGTGGATGAGGTTAAGGGTGGTGGAGTTAAAACAGGAAGACAGTGACAAAGTTATTTCAATTTTTCAAGAAAGAAATAGTGGCAACATTGAATAGGGTAGTGACGACTGGCTGATTAGAAGTGGCTGAATTTCTGAACATATTTTGAAAGTATTATGTTGCCAAGAAATTTAACTGGAAGACAGATTGTGAGGTTTGAAGAGAAAAAAATGCGGCCAAAGTGACTCATATAGTTGAGCCAAGCAACTGAAAGGCTGTTACTATTTATCAATAATGGAACGCCTATAGAAGAAACAAGTGTAAGGAGTAAGGTTATGTGCTCAGTTTAGAAATAAAAGGTGTGTATATATCCTTTGCATCTGCCTTAACAGCACCTATATCTCTTTTTTTTTCCTATATTTTATTTTAAGTTCTGGGATACATGTGCAGGATGTGCAAGTTTGTCACATAGGTAAATGTGTGCCATGGTGGTTTGCTGCACCCATCAACCCATCACCTAGGTATTAAGCCTTGCATGCATTGGCTATTTATCCTGAGCTTTCCCTCCCCCTGCACCCACAACAGGCCCTGGTGCGTGTTGTTCCCCTCCCAGTGTTCATGTGTTCCCATTGTTGAGCTCCTACTTTTAAGTGAGAACATGTGGTATTTGGTTGTCTGTTTCTGTGTTAGTTTGCTGAGGATAATGGTTTCCAGCTCCTTCCATGTCCCTGCAAAGGAGATTATCACATTCCTTTTTATGGCTGCAGAGTATTCTGTGCCACATTTTCTTTATCTAGTCTATCATTGATGGGCATTTGGGTTGATTCCATGTCTTTGCTATTGTGAAGAATGCAGCGATATACGTATGCATGCATGTATCTTTATAATAGAATGATTTATATTCCTTTGGGTGTATACCCAGTAATGGGATTGCTGGGTTAAATGGTATTTCTGCTTCTAGATTCTTAAGGAATCATCACACTGTCTTCCACAATGGTTGAACTAATTTACACTTCCACTAACAGTGGAAAAGTGTTCCTATTTCTCCACAGCCTCGACAACATCTGCTGTTTCTTGACTTTTTAATAATTGCCATTCTGGCTGGTGTGAGATGATATCTCATTGTGGTTTTGATTTGCATTTCCCTAATGATCAGTGATGTTGAGCTTTTTTTCATGTTTGTTGGTTGCATAAATGCCTTCTTTTGAAAGTGTCTGTGTCCTTTGCCTGATTTTTGATGGGGTTGTTTGGTTTATTTTTGGAAATTTGTTTATGTTCCTTGTAGATTCTGGATATTAGACCTTTGTTGGATGGATAGATTGCAAAAATTTTCTCCCATTCCATAGGTTTTCTGTTCATTCTGATGATAGATTCTTTCGCTGAACAGCACCTGTGTCTCTACTTCTACATCTGTGTATAAGTGTTTCTACATATATGCAACTGTATCTCCAACTCTTATCACAATATCTGGAATTAGTAGACAACCTGTAAATATTTGTTGAATAAATATTGAGTACATACACATCACATGCAATTTGGTTGATATTACAGGTAGTGTGAAACAACATAGAATCCAAATTTAAAATTAGATGTAAAATATGTCCTATATTCTTTCAGAAACATAATTTTAATGGTTGTCAGTATATTTGTACAAATATTCTAAGTAATTGACAAAGCATTTAATTGGTATTTACTGAGATAGGATATCTGCATCCCAGGTCATTTTTCTTATTAAGTGAATGAACTAAATAAAATTATTTAATCTTTTTAAGATACAACTTTCTTATTTCTGAAATGTGATACTGTCACATTTTGCTGAGATTAGAATATGTATATAATAAACATCTGAACACAGCAGGCAACAAATGAATTACAGATGTTATTAAAATGTGTATCATTTGAAGTATGTTAAAATTACATTAATTCAATAAAACTTGTGGAATTGCTGGGTCAGTAATATATGTATTAATCTGGGGAAAAACAAATATAAAATATAGTAGAAAAATGTATACTGTAGAAATAATGTATATTAAAATATAAAGTCAACTGTAGTATATGTATATATAGCATAGTATATAATGTGTGTATATATAGAGTGTTTTATGTATATGTTACAATGTATATAGTATATATATAGCATAGTATATACAGTATATGAAAACAGTGTGTATATAGTAGAAAAATGTATATTGAATTGAAAATACTTGATCTTCATTAGTTACAAAATTGCCTAAAAACAATGCAATTGTGGGACAAACAAATCATATGCTATTACAGACCATGTTCCAGACTTCAATTATAAGACACTGAAACCTACCTCAAATTTTGTCCCTGTTTGTAGGGGGTATGAATCATAAATGAATAAAAATTGTATAGAAACAATATGCCAACTATTTAGCAATTAAATAGAATATGTCTCGGTTACCTTGCAATGTAAAGATGAAAATACTTTGTATTAGATTATTCCATATATGATTTGATTAAATCATTCTAACAACACTTGCTCTAGCTGGTCTGAACTTGTTTAATTTTGTATTAAAGCAAATGCTGCAGAATAAAGTTCAAATGCGGGCCTTGAAAGCAGTTTCTCTGTGTAGACATTTAACTTATTTTTCTGATAATTTTTAACTAAATTATTTTTTAAAGCTTCACTATAACCTGTTCAGGCAATCATCTCTAATGGAATGACATCAATATTAAAAGGTCAATACTTTTAATGCATTAAATTACAGGTACCAGAAAGTCAAAACATAAATCACTATATATAATATATATATATATCAATATATCTAAAACATAAATCACTATATATAATATATATATCAATATATCTCTATCTATTTCTACATATATATTTTTTCCTGACTACTTAGTATACTTGACCATTTGTGAATCATATGTCTTTATTAAATATAATCTAGGTACTTGAACTTATTTTAAATATAATTAGAAGAGTGATGTCAGCAACATGACTGATAAGAGGTGTCTGGCTCTTTTCCTTCCATCAAAAAACAAATAAATTTTAAAAACCACCATTGAATAAACAACTACATTTCAACTAGATTGTCTGAAGGAAAGTCCTAGAGGACAAGGGAGTGTTGACCCTGTGAGGCAAGAAAAGCCAGGATGGCGGCATAGAGAGGAGGGGAAAGAATCCTGCCTCTGCCACTTTATCTTCCCTGCTGGGAGGGGCTCAGGGCCAGGAGGAGCTTCTCCTACAGAAGAGTATAGGCATCAGGCCCCTAGAATTCCCCATTGCTGTGGCAGACATCTGCATCCCTTGCTACAGGAGAATCCCATAGGCGCTGAGCTCAGTTTAGTGAGCTGGCTGCAGTTCACAGGGCTACATTGCTACAGGGTAGGAGCCCACATCTTGCACTCTGCACCACCGTGACCCAAACTGCTATGGCATGGCCTTATTTTGAAACTGAAACCACTGATAGAATGCAGCCTGCTGTGAGGGCCAAAAGCCACTGCAGCTCTCCATCCTCAAGGCTCCACTGTTATTCTACCAGACTCATGCATGTGAATGAAGAACCACGAACACAGATGTTCTGAGCCTAGGCCTAGCTGAACTGCAGTGATTCTGGCAACAGAGCCCACATGGCACCTTACCTCCCCAAAGAAGGCAGTCTTGCACAGCAGGGAAGTTGACCCCGGACAGGAAACTCATCATATGCATGTACATTCAGCCTAAAAACCAGCAGGAAGACCCTGCCTCCAGCAAGGCAGCACTGCTGCAGACACAAAATCCTGCAACTTAGACCACTGAGGCACTCCCAGGCATTGCTTATCTGGATTACAGCTGAAGAAATTAAAAGTAGGTTTAAAAAAAAGTAAAATGGACAAATCGGTAGTTAACATTAACTAGGAGAAAAAGAGATAAGACTCAAATAAAATCAGAGATAAAAGGAGAAATTACAACCAATATCATAGGACAAAGGATCATGAGAGACAATTGTGAAGTTATACCCAAAAAATGGAATAACCTAGAAGAAACAGATGAATTTCTGCACACATACAATCTGTCAAAATTGAATTATGAAGAAATAGAAAATCTGAACAGACCAATAACAAGTAAGGAATTTGAATCAATAGTAAAATTTCTCCTATAAAAGAAAAGCCCAGCTACTGAGGACTTCACTGTTGAATTCTACCTAAACTTTAAAGAACAATTCAGACCAATTCTTCTGAAACTATTCCAGAAAATTGAAGAATAAGTAATATTTCCAAAAATTCTACAAGGCTATCTTCCCCCAATACCAAAACCACATAAGGACCCAAATACAACAAAAAGAAAACCACAAGTTGATATCCCTGATAAGCATACATGTAAAAATTCTCAAAATATCACCAAACAGAATTCAATAGCACATTAGGAAGATCTTTCACCGTGGTCAGCTGGGGTTTATCACAGGGATGAAAGGATGGATTAAAATATACATATTAATAAATGTTATACATCACATTAGCAGAAAGATGAGGGAAACCATATCATCACGTCCATAGAGGCAGAAAAAGCATTTCACAGAACTCTGTATCCTTTCATGACAAAAACTATCAACAAATTAGGTAAAAACAGTACTTACCTCAACACAATAAAGGCCAGCTAGCATTATGCTAAATGACAAAAAGCTGAAACCGTTTTTGCTAAGAACTGGAACAAGACAAGGATACCCACTCTCACCAATTGTATTTAGCACAGTACTGGAAGTCGTAGCCAGAGAAATTAAACAATAAAAAAAAATGAAAGATGGGCAAATTGGAAAAGAGGAAGATAAATAGCCCCTGTTTGCAGTTGAGATGATCTCATATACAGAACACACTAAAGACTCCACCAAAACAGAACAAACAAATTCAGTAAAGTTATAGAATGCAACAACAAGATATAAAAATTAGTAACATTTCTATATGCTAATAGTGAAATATTTAAAAAGAAAGCAATAAGCAATATAATTCACAATAGCTACTAAAAAAAAAAAACCTTGATGTAGATTTAACCAGGAGGTAAAAGATGACTACAATGAAAACTATAAAACATTGATAAAAGTAATTGAAGAAAATATAGATAAATGGAAAGATATTCTGTATTCATGGATCAGAAGAATTACATTGTTAAAATGTCCATACTACCCAAAGCAATCTACAAATTCAATATAATGTCCGTGAAAATATCAATGATATTCTTCACAGACACAGAGAAAACAATCATAAAAATAGAAAGCAAAATCTTAATACGGAATCACAAAAGACACTGAATAGCCAAAGCAATTTTGAAAAAAAAAAAAAGAGAGAGAGAAGACAAAGCTGGAGATATCCCTTTACCTAGCCAACAAAAGTTGGAGACATCATGCTACCAAAACAGCATGGTATTAGTGTCAAAACGGAAACAGACCAACAGGACACAATAGAGGGCTCAGAAATAAATCCATGCATCTACAGCCAACAGATTTTCAACAAAAATGTCAATAACACACATTGGCAAAAGGACAGTATCTTCAGTAAATGGTGTTCAGAAAATTAGGTATCCGTATGCAGAAGATTAAAAGTTAACCCCTATTTTTAACCATATACAAAGTTCAACTCTAAATTGATTAAATATTCTATTTAAGACCCAAAGCTATGAAACTGCTAGAAGAAAACATAGGGGAAATGCTTCACAGCACTGAACTGGGTAAGAACTTTTTGTATAAATACTCAAAAGCACAGAGAACAAAGGCATAAATAAACAAATGAGATTACATGAAACTAGAAAGCTTATTCACAACAAAGGAAACAATCAACAGAGTGAAGAGAGAACCTCCAGAATGAGAAAAATATTAGTAAGTTATACATCTGATGTGGACTGGATATTCAGAATACATAACGAACACAAACAACTAAATAACCAAAAACCCCCACAAATAATGCAATTAAAAATGGGAAAATAACCTTAATAAACGTTTCTCAAAAGAAAACACAGAAAAAACCAAAAAGAATTTTTAAAATGCTCAATATTATCACTAAACATCAGGGAAATGCAGTTATAGCCACAATCTCACTCCAGGTGGAATAGCTATTATCAAAAAGACAAATGATAACAAGTGTTGGTGAAGATGTAAAGAAAGACGAACTCTCACATGCTGTTGGTGGAAATGTAAATTCATACAGCTGCTATAGAAACAGTATAGAAGTTCCTCAAAAATTAAAATACATCTACTACATGATTCAGCAATTTCATGGGTATATATCCAAAGGAAATGGGTATATATCCAAAGGAAATAAAATCAGTATGCTAAAGAGATGTCTGCACTTGCTTATTGAAGCACTCTTCACAATAGCCAAGGTATGAATCAGCCTACATGTTCAACAAAGATTGAATTGATAAAGAAAATGTCATGTGTAATGGGATACTATTTAGTCATAAAAAGAAGAGAATACTGTCATTTGTGACAAAAGAGATGAACCTGGAAGATGTTAATATTAAGTGAAATACGTCAGGAGCAGAATGACAAATACTGCACTATCTCACTCATATATGGAATCTAAAAATGTTGATCTCATTGAAGTAGTCAATAGAATAGTGGTTATGAGAGACTGGGGAGGAGAGGGTGATAGAAGGACGGAAAGAGGCTTGTCAGTGAGTACAAGGCTACAATTAGAAAGTAAAAATAAATTCTGATGTTCTATTGCACAGTAGGATGACTATAGTCAATAATAAGGTATTGTATATCTCGGAATACCTAGAAGAGACAATTTTGAATGTTCTTACCACACAAAACTGATGAATGTTCAAAGTGATGAATATATTTAGTATTCTGATTTGAAACATGTATTAAAACATCATATTGTACACCATAAATATGTGCAATTATTATATGTGAGGTAAAAATCAAAATAATTTAAAAGAAAAAGAGCATAAATCCATACTTACTATGTCATTAAAATAAGATTAATAAATATCAGCTTTTGTTCTGATTAAATTTTATGATCATCTTAGAATATTGCTATTTATGAAAATATGGTTTATTTTATGACTGCATGTTAAAGAAAAAAAAACTCCCATTTCAATACCAGAATCCTGAATTCTACTGCCCAGAGTTATTACCACAAGCTAGAATTTGAGCCTCACCTCTTCTCCATTTGATTAACTTTAGGTTGATATAAATACCCTAAAATTATACGCTTTTTAACTTTGGAATATAAAATAAACAGCTGTTGGAGCTGACCAACTGGTGAGAGGGTATGTATTCTCTCCAAAGAACCTTCAAAAGACAGTCACCTCACATCTTCTCACTTCAATGATAAATACAATCATCCAGGTCTGTGAGCTTGCTGTTTGTGGTAGGCAGAATTCTGAGATGGTCCCCAGGATTTCTGCCTTTTTTTATACACCCTCCCCTTGAGTGTGAGTATGGCATGTAAATATGATGTGTTATTACTCCTACAATTAGGTTACTAACCAGTTGACTTGGTATGAACTAATATGGAGGTTATCCTGGGTAGGCTTGACCTAATTAGGAGAGGTCTTTGAAAAAGGGTGCAGTGTGTCAGACAGACTGACCTCCTGCCCTCTAAGAAAGGTGAAACATACAATCATGTATTGAGCTGCCTAGGGAGAAGAGCATCTTCAAAGAGTTGAGGTTCTAAAGCTGCAGGAACTGAATTCTACCCATAGCTTGAATGTAATTGGAAGAAGACTGCAAGAATCAGATGAGACTCCCAGCCTAGCTTCCATCTTGACTGTAGCATGTAAAACCTCAAAAACCCCTCCTGAGTGCAGCCTAGGCTGTCGACCTGAAATATAGTAAGATAATAAATAATGGTTGTTTTAATCTGCTAAATTTGTGATAATTCGCTACATAGCAAATAAAAATTATACAGTGTTCTGATAGACTAAAAACATATAAGATTAAAGTTACATGATTTTCCCTTAAGAAAATAGCTCATTTTATGATGAGTTCCTCTCTGGGAACCCTAGCATAATCTCTACAACCTTGCTGGCTATCAGAGAATAAATATATTCAATAGCCCAGGAGACATCTAATAAATAGTAACAAGTAGAGGCCCTACTGACCCATATGACATCTTTATTGGTATTGGAAAAAGGTGCTGTAGCCTCAAGCTACTGTATTTCCAACTGGGGAGAAAATGTCAAAACAAATAGACTATATGCAACATTTAAAATTTGAATGACTTCTTTTAGGGTTATGAAATACCCAGCCTGCACAACCTTATGCAAGTTAATTGAATGTTGGCATAAAAAATGACAAAATAAACAACCCATGCCTTCTAGAACAATCAGCGGTGAATAACATTTTGGTAATAATTATTATTACATTATTTAAAGAGTTCACTTAATAGTTTAGTGTGCTTGAATTATTTTTGGAATGTATTTGTTGTTTGTGGTGAGTACAGTCTGTGCCTTGACACATCCCATTAATGAGTCTGGGATACTCATTCTCTAGCTAACATGAATGTCACACCTCAAAGCTGCCCCCTTCATATGGTTTGGCTGAGTCCTCACCCAAATCTCATCTTGAACTGTAATAATTCCCATGTGTCAAGGGCAGGTCCAGGTGGAGGTTACTGAATCATGGGGGCAGTTTCCCCCATGCTGTTCTCATGGTAGTGAATAAGTATCATGAGATCTGATGATTTTATAAATGAGAGTTCCCCTGCACAAGCTCTTGCCTGTAGCTAAGTAAGATGTGCCTTTTGCCTTTCCCAATGATTGTGAGGCCTCCCCAGCCATGTGGAATTGTGAGTCCATTAAACCTCCTTCCTTCGTAAATTACCCAGTCTCAGCTCAGGTATGTCTTTATTAGCAGTGTGAAAACAAACTAATACACTCCTTTTCTGGAGAATTGCCTGCAAGTGTCAGAAGCCTTTGTTGTGGAATGACAAAATCTAGCTAACTAGCATATGCATTACTCACATAGTTATTATTTTTGTGGTGAGAACACTTAATATCCATTCTCTTAGCCTTTTTTCAGAATTCATTAACACTGTAAGAATATATTATTAACCGTCATCACCAGGTTATACAGTAGGTCTCTTCAACTTTTTCTACCTGTCTGATGGAAATTTGGTATCCTTTGACTAACATTTCTCCAATGCACTCCCATCAACCACCACACCCCTGATAATCACCATACTACTCTCTACTTCAGAACATCATGTACTCGATAAATATATATATAATTTATCTGTCAATGTAAAAAATAAGATAATCATTTTTAAAAAGTAAAAGAGGCCTTCACAGTAAAGTTTGGCATTCTTCTCCAGCTGTCCAATGCTAACAAACAACTGAAACACGGCAAAGACTGGCTCCTTGGACTTGACTCAGGACCAGTTTTGGTGTACTTTCCACTCCAGAGTCCCCTTACGGTTAGGCAGAAGCTAGTCCCTGGCCAAGACCACACACTTGCTTATTTGTTTCCCTGACCAATCTTGTGTATTTCACTCGCTTCGTTCCTCAATAAATCACTTGAACAAGAACTTCCTTGCCATCTCAGGTTCTAATACAACCCCCTGTGTATTACGCTTTTACAACACAGGCTTCATGTGATGTAAAGAAATTAGCTATCAGTATACCCTAAAGAAGCTAATAAAACCCAGAGACCAGGTCATCTCACACACGGCCTATTTCAAAGCCCTAAAGGAGTCTTAGACTGGTGCTCACACAGTTGCATAGTTTATAAAATGTTCAAAGTTAAATATTTTGTGTTCTTTGTTTTCTTACAAGAGGATCCCTAAAACAGGATTCAGGCCCCTCAAAATCCCCTTCCCCCTTGGAAGAAATTCATCTTTTGTTCTTCTAATTGCACATGTTATCTGCCTAACTTTCAGAACTACATTAATAACAATTATAATGTCAGATTTAAAGAAAAAGGGAATGTCATGTTAGAAAGATAACCTTCAGGGAACATCACACACCGGGGCCTGTTGTGGGGTGGGGGGAGAGGGGAGGGGTAGCATTAGGAGATATACCTAATGTTAAATGGTGAGTTAATGGGTGCAGCAAACCTGCACGTTGTGCACGTGTACCCTAAAACTTAAAGTATAATAAAAAATACATAAATAAATAAAAATACATAAATAAATAAATAAAAGAAAGATAACCTTCAGATTTACTCTTTCTGGGACTACTGGAAACCGAGTTAGTTATTTTCAATACATGAGCATTTAAATAGATTTTCTCTGTAAAATGATATGTTTTAATTGTCTTGTACCTGTGTTTCTGCAAGTTTCAGCACAGAAGAGCGACAACTGCTATCAGAATGCCAGGGGTTCAGTCTAGGTCCTATTGCTCACCGCACAGAAGGCCAGTCATTGAGATGAGTATTGCCAGGTAAGGCCGCTTTATTCCAGTGCTGCATCCAAAGAGAATAGGAGGCCAAGTCTCAGCTGTGTTTGGTCAACTGACTTAAATTAGGAGTTTATATGACAGGGAAGAAATGTAACTAACTGCTTGTGGAAAAACAGGAATTAGAAAGAGGTGAGGAAAAGGAGTAGGTAAGCAGGCATCAGGTAGTCAGTTGGGCAATCGTGATGGGTGAGGAGTGCAGTATCTCATTGTCCAGATGCCATGATCTGGTGAGTTTCCACTTCTTAATACTATCTGAGAGGGTTGATGGTTGCTTTCCTGACCAAGGAACTCGGGTAAGACAAATACGGGTTTTTAAAATTTTAAGACTAAGAGGGTCAGTTTCTGTATTTATTCAAAAAATTCATAAATATTCAGTATGTGGGGGAAAATTAGGCTGATTTCACAATTGCCCCCAAAATTCCACCGTCTCAGGAATAATGAACAAGGAAGGCTGCAGGCAAGACATTTTCAAGTTAATGGTGAAATTCCCATTGCCTATATCTTATGACTGTCTCAAAAGAAAAAAAAAAGAAAGAAGAGAAAGAAAGAAAGAAAGAAGAAAGGGAAAGGAAAGAAAAGGAAAGGAGAAAAGAAAAGAAAAAAGATGAGACTGCGTAAAGACTCATGTGTTCTATACTCATCTGAGATGAAGCTGCCCCAAAGATCAAATTCAGAAATAAAAGACATGCAACGTGCTTACTACATTGGGGTGAGAAAAATACTAACATTTGAATAATTTTAACTTTATATTTAAAACTTTCCACATAGTGCTATATGGACATTCCCTTCAAGCTGTAGGGGGAGGGGAATTTGGCCCAACCTGGGTACATGTCCCCTTCTCCCTCTCTGATTTAAAGCAGATCAAGGCAGACCTGGGGAAGTTTTCAGATGATACTGGTAGATACATAGATGTTCTACAGGGCTTAGGACAAACCTCTGACCTCACTTGGAGAGACGTCATGATATTAGATCAAACCCTGGCCTTTAATGAAAAGAACGCGGCTTTAGCTGCAGCCTGAGAGTTTGGAGATACCTGGTATCTTAGTCAAGTAAGTGACAGAATGATGGCCAAAGCAAGGGACAAATTCCCTACTGGTCAGCAAGCCATCCCCAGTATGGATCCCCACTGGGATCTCGACTCAGATCATGGGAAATGGAGACGTAAAAATCTGTTGACCAGTGTTCTAGAAGGACTAAGGAAAATTAGGAAGAAGCCCATGAATTATTCAATGATGTCCACCATAACTCAGGGAAAGGAAGAAAATCCTTCTGCCTTCCTCAAGTGGCTATGGGAGGCCTTAAGAAAATATACTCCCCTGTCACCCGAGTCACTCCAGGGTCAATTGATTCTAAAAGATAAGTTTATTACCCAATCAGCTGCAGATATCAGGAGAAAGCTCCAAAAGCGAGCCCTGGGCCCTGAACAAAACCTGGAGGCATTATTAAGCCTGGCAACCTTGGTGTTCTATAATAGGGACCAAGAGGAACACGCCCAAAAGGAAAAGCAAGATCGGAGAAAGGCCACAGCCTTAGTCATGGCCCTCAGACACACAAACCTTGGTGGTTCAGAGAGGACAGAAAATGGAGCAGACCAATGACCCAGGGCTTGTTACCAGTGTGGTTTGCAAGGACAGTTTAAAAAAGATTGTCCAATGAGAAACAAGTTGTCCCCTGGCCCATGTCACTGTGCCAAGGCAATCACTGGAAGGAACACTTCCCCAGAGGGCAAATGTTCTCTGGGCCAGAAGCCCCGAATCAGATGATCCAACAACAGGACTAAGGGTGCCTGGGGCATGCGCCAGCTCATGTCGTCACCCTCACTGAGCCCCGGGTATGTTTAACCATTGAGAGCCAGGAAATTGACTTCCTCCTGCACACTGGCGTGGCTTTCTCAGTGTCAATCTCCTGTCCCAGACAGCTGTCCTCAAGGGCCGTTACCCATGCCTTTCTTGTTATGCCTGAAAGTCCCATACCCTTATTAGGGAGGGCCATATTAGCCAAAGCTGGAGCTATTATCTACATTAATATGGGGAACAAGTTACCCATTTGTTGTCCCCTGCCTGAGGAGGGAATCAACCCTGAAGTCTGGACATTGGAAGGAACAAACTCAAGCTCCAGCCTTAAGCCTTCCCACAGGACAAAACTTCTCTTTATACGTCACAGAGAGAGCAGGAATAGCTCTTGGAGTCCTTACTCAGACTCGTGAGACACTCCACAACCAGTGGCATACCTAAGTAAGGAAATTGATGTAGTAGCAAAAGGCTGGCCTCACTGTTTACAGGTAGTTGTGGCGGTGGCCATCTTAGTGTCAGAGGCTATCAAAATAATGCAAGGAAAGGATCTAACTATCTGGACTACTCATGATGTAAATGGCATACTAGGTGCCAAAGGAAGTTTGTGGCTAACAGACAACTGCCTGCTTAGATACCAGGCGCTACTCCTTGAGGGAATGGTGCTTCAAATATGTACATGTGTGGCCTTCAACCCTGCCAGTTTTCTCCCAGAGGATGGGGAACCAATTGAGCATGACTGCCAACAAATTATAGTCCAGACTTATGCCACCCGAGATGATCTCTTAGAAGTACCCTTAGCTAATCCTGACCTTAACCTATATACCAATGGACCTTAACCTATATACCAATGGAAGTTCATTTGTGGAGAATGGAATATGAAGGGCTGGTTATGCCATAGTTAGTGATGTAACTGTACTTGAAAGTAAGCCTCTTCCCCCAGGGACCAGCGCCCAGTTAGCAGAACTAGTGGCACGTACCCAAGCCTTAGAACTGGGAAAGGGAAAAAGAATAAATGTGTATACAGATAACAAGTATGCTTATCTAATCCTATATGCCCAAGCTGCAATATGGAAAGAAAGGGAGTTCCAAACCTCTGGGGAACCCCCATTAAATACCACAAGGAAATCATGGAGTTACTGCACACAGTGCAAAAACTCGAGGAGGTGGCAGTCTTACACTGCCGAAGCCATCAAAAAGGGGAAGGAGAGGGGAGAACAGCAGCATAAGCGGCTGGCAGAGGCAGGGAAAGACCAGCAGAAAGGAAAGAGAGAAAGAGAGAGACAGAAAATCAGAGAGACAGGAAGAGACAGACAAAGAGGGAGTCAGAAACAGAAAAAGAAAGAGAGACAAAGAAGTCAAAGAGAAAGACAGAGATAGAGGTAGTAAAGAAAAAAAGTGTACCCTATTTCTTTAAAAGCCAGGGTAAATTTAAAACCTATAATTGATAATGGAAGGTCTTCTCTGTAACCCTATAACACTCAAATCCCACCTTGTTGTCAGTGTAAACAAGGGCATAGCCCAAAAGCACTGAGGCCACTGACAACCCATAGCCTTCCTATCAAAAATCCTTAACCCAGCAGGTTTCTTAACAGGGGATCTAAATCTTAATTATCATACAAAGGTCCGACCAGATCTAGGAGGAATCCCTTCAGGACAGGACAATAGATGGTTCCTCCCAGGTGATTAAGGGAAAAAGACACAATAGATATTCAGTAAGTGATAAGGAAACTCTTACAGAAGCAGAGTTAGGAAAATTGCCTAATAATTGGTCTGCTCAAACTTGCCAGTTGTTTGCATTCAGCCAAATCTTAAACTACTTACAGAATCAGGAAAGAGCCATCTATACCAATTCTAAGTTATTATGGACTGAATGAGGTTTTATTAATAGCAAAGAAAAATTAAAATCCCAAACTTACAAGGTTTTCAACTGAAGTAAACGTCACTAAAAGTTAACAGTGTAACATGTATTATCCTACTACCACACACTCAAAGGATTTCTCAGACAGTTTGCAAGAAATAACGAACTCTATCCTTACTCTACAATCCCAAATAGACTCTTCGGCAGCAGTAACTCTCCAAAACCACTGAGGCCTAGACCTCCTCACTGCTGAGAAAGGAGGACTCTGCACCTTCCTAGGGGAAGAGTGTTGTTTTTACACTAACCGGTCAGGGATAGCACACAATGCTGCCCGGCCGGTGTTTACAGGAAAAGGTTTCTGAAATCAGACAATGCCTTTCAAACTCTTACACCAACCTCTGGAGTTGGGCGACATTGCTTCTCCCCTTTCTAGCTCCCATGACAGCCATCTTGCTATTACTATTATTTTGTGTTTCTTTGCTTAGAAGTTCTTTAAGGTAAGCAGCTGCTGGAAGCAGAGCCAATAACTGCTAGTAATTCCAGTTGTTGGAACAGTATACTTGTGTTAAAATGCCATATTTCCATCCCTGAATACTACATGTAAACTTTTTTTTTCAACTGTAGTCCAGCATTTTACTTATCCTCTTCTGTGCATTCTTTAGCAGAGCCCTCTTTAATTTATCATACAGCATATGCTCTGGCAAATCCAAATGAATTCCAAAGAAAATAGATCCAGTAATGGACCACAAACTCATTCCTTAAACTCTTTTTAGTGACACTATGATTTTGACCATTTTAAGACAATGACTTAGCCATAGATAAGAAACCTCAGCTGATCTGTAGCTGCTGTACAGCATTGAATAATAAACGATGGAATTAACCTGCATGTCACAGTTTCTGGCCAAAGCTGCCAGATTTTTTGCAGCATACATTTGGAATTAGGCACACATGCATTTAAATGTTTGAACTGTTGCTTATTAATTGGGAAATTTGGAACCGTAAATAAGTTGCAGCATTTTCTGATTTTGCAGCACGATTATCTGACTTCTGTATGATCTTTCAAGGTTAACTCATGAATATGTTAGAACATATTCCATGATGTTTCATGGCTCCCAGACATAACTCTCAGTCTTAAAGATATTTCAAATTGGAAACTAAAGCCTTTGCTTGTTTTTTCTCCTACTTGTATTAAATTCAGATATTATATTTCATGTCTTCAATGATACTTTAGGCAGAAATGCAAATTAACTTGCCCTCTCTCTTTTTGTTACACAGGCCTAACAAAATCTCAGCTTTGGATGAACTTACCGGTTTGGTTTTATCTATATATATGTTTATACAGTTTTATTTAAATAGCTATGCCCAATCAAAAAATGCCCACTGATTATTGTTACCTGTTGTATTACTCTGTTCTCAATGCTGCCATGAAGAAATACCCGACTGAGTAATTTATAAAGAAAAGAGGTTAACTGACTCGGAGTTTCACAAGGCTGGAGAGGCCTCAAGAAACACACAATTATGGCAGAAGGGGAAGCAAACACGTCCTTCTTCACAAGGCAGCAGGAAGGAGAAGTCCCAAGCAAAGGTGGGGAAAAGCCCTTCATTAAACCATCAGATCTTGTGAGAACTCACTCACCATGATGAGAACAGCATGAGGGATAATTTAGGGTATCTGGTGGAAGAAATTTCCAAGCAGCAAAGCATTTTACTTAGGTGCTGTTAAAATCATTCAATTTTATGTATTCACAAAGATATTGTTTGGAATTGGAATGTGTGTTTAAAAGGCAAGCAGAGCATAAAAGTTTGGAAAATTTGCAGCCTGACAATGAGATAGAAAAGAAAAACTCATTTTCTGAGGTGAAATTCAAGCTAGCTGTAGAAATTTGCATAAGTAACAAATGTTAATTGCCAAAACAATGGGAAAAATGTGTCCAGGGCATGTCTTAAGTCTTCATGGCAGCACCTCCCATCACAGGCCCAGAGGTGTAGTAGGAAAAAAATGGTTAGGTTGGTTGGTTCCAGGGCCTTGCTGCTTTTTGCAGTCTTGGGACTTGGTGCCTTGCATCCCAACTGTGGCTAAAAGGGGACAATGTAGAGCTCATGCCATTGCTTCAGAGGGCAAGCCCCAAGCCTTGGTGGCTTACACATAGTGTTGAGTCTGTGGGTACACAAAAGTCAATAATTGAGTTTTGGGAACCTCCACCTAGATTTTAGAGGATTTATGGAAATGCCTGGGTAACCAGACAAAAGTTTGCTGCAGGAGCTGAGCCCTCATGTAGAGTCTCTGCTATGGCAGTGTGGAAAGGAAATGTGAGGTTGGATACTCCACATAGAGTCTCCACTGGAGCACTGCCTAGTGGAGCTGTGAGAAAAGGGCCACCATCCTCCAAACACAAGAATGGTAGATCCACCAACAGCTTGCACTGTGCACCTGGAAAAGCCATAGTTACTCAATGCCAGCTTGTTAAAGCAGCCAGAAGTGGGGCTGTACCCTGCAAAGCCACAGGGGTGGAGCTGCACAAGGCCATGGGAGCCTACCTCTTGCATCCGTGTGCCCTGGATGTGAGACATGGAGTCAAAGAAGATCGTTCTGGAACTTTAAAGTTTAATGACTGCCCTATTGGATTTTGGACTTGGATGGGGCCTGTAGCCCCTTTGTTTTGGCCAATTTCTCCCATTTGAAATAGATGTATTTACTCAATGCCTGTACCCTCATTGTACCTGTGAAGTAATGATCTTGCTTTTGATTTTATAGGCTCATAGGCAGAAGGGACTTGCCTTGTCTCAGATGAAACTTTGGGCTTGAACTTTTGAGTTAATGCTGGAATTAATTAAGATTTTGGGAACTGTTGGAAGGGCATGATTGTGTTTTGCAATGTGAGAAGGACACGTGATTTGGGAATGGCTGGAGCAGAATAGTGTGGTTTGGCTGTGTCCCCACCCAAATCTCATTTTGAATTGTAGTTCCCATAATCCCCACATGTCGTGGGAGGCACCCAGTGGGAGGTAATTAAATCAGGGGGGCTGTTGCCCTTACGCTGTTCTCATGATAGTGAGTGAGTTCTCCCAAGATCGGATTGTTTTACAAGGGGCTTTTCCCCTCCTTTTGCTCGAATTTTTCTTTTCCCTACCATCCTGTGAAGAAGGACATGTTTGCTTCCCCTTGCCCCATGATTGTACGTTTCCTGAGGCCGCCTGAGCCATATTGCATTGTGCATCAACTAAACCTCTTTCCTTTATAAATTACCCAATCTTGAATATATCTTGAATATGTCCTTATAGCAGCATGAGAATGGACTATTACAGTATTACAGTAGTTTGGGTTTTTGTTGTTGTTATTGTAGTAGTTTTTAATCACTATCTCACTTTCTGTCATTATGAGATACTCAATGCTTATTTTGTATATTTTCTGCCCTAATCCTAGAATCACCCATTTCTATAAGGAGCCCTCTTTTCTTTTATTGGAGAATGTTATTCAAAAAAAAGACCTGAGCACTAGATATGGTAGTTTCTCTCTGTAGCACTTTTCATAGACTGCAGATATTTATATAACGAATTATTTAGTTTAATTTTTAAATATATCTTAACTACATGAGAAACTAGCTTTGTACCATCAGGAACCTCTAGTAGGGACGATGGCATAGACATTACCTGTAATGATATTTAAAATTTAAGATTGTGGTGTTTATCTTAGAATATTTTCTTAACTAAAAAATACAATTAATGAGTTATGCATTGGTATTTAGTTGTGTGATTAGTGCAATGCTCTATGTTATAGTCTACATAGCAATGATAGGTTTAATTAAACAGAAGGTAAAATGCTTAATTTATAATAATATAATATAAAACCACAAATAACTGAGAAATGCAGAATATCCATTACATCTGCATTCTTATTTTTAAAACTATGTCCTTTGGCCGGGCACGGTGGCTCACACCTGTAATCCCAGCACTTTGGGAGGCCGAGGAGGGCGGATCATGAGGTCAGGAGATTGAGACCATCATGGCTAACATGGTGAAACCCTGTCTCTACTAAAACTACAAAAAATTAGCCAGGCGTGGTGGTGGGCACCTGTAGTCCCAGCTACTCAGGAGGCTGAGGCAGGAGAATGGTGTGAACCCGGGAGGTGGAGCTTGCAGTGAGACAAGATTGCGCCACTGCACTCTGGCCTGCTGACAGAGCGAGACTCCATCTCAAAAAACAAACAAACAAACAAAAAACTATGTCCTTTATAATGTGACTGCAATTAGAAAAAATATTTTTAAATGTTTATGAAGCATATATAGATTTTAATTCAAAGTCAGTATTATTTGGAATCTGTTAAATATGATCACCACTCTTCTGCTAGCCATTAACTCCTAGAAAATGTCACTGGTTTGACAGCTAAAAATTTTTAAAGGGAATTTCAACTTTTTAAAATGCAATTCTCCTTTTGTGAAATGTAGTTAACCCGTATTTCTCTATAAGGCTCATTGACACTTATACCATACTGCCATACTGTTGCTTTTTATGGAATGACGTGCCAGAAGATATGGCTAAATCATACAGATGCTTGATAAAAGGAGTTCAATCCACTACTATTTGTCTTACTCTAATTCTGTCTTTACAGTTAAAGATCATAACATAATTTCATATTAATGTACTCAAGTTTATAAATGTAACTTGTAAAATTAAAAACAAAATTATGTCTTATTTGCAACACTGAAAATTATTAGCATTAGACTTTTTGATGCCATATAGAATGAGATATAACTTGACATTCTTAGGTTAAATACATTATTTAATATATTTTGTGCTTTAGTATCTGACTTGGGCATTGAGGAAGGCACTTAAGCCCTATTTGTGGTGCATTTGTTTTCTTTTAACTATCCCCAAAATGTCAGAAATGAAAAGAATCTCAAAAATCTTCTAGCCCATGAACATTTACTTCTCTTAAGCAATAACACCTTTCTTCAAACTCTGTCTTTCATAGAAACATATATACAATAGAAAGTAGATTTTTATTAATTTTAATACTTTGGAGTATATATTTTATTATGAAACAGACAAGTGAAAATCATGAAATAATTTAATCTTAACATCAAACTTTTGAAGTGTTTTTGAGTAGTAAAAAACATAATTAAGGGAAGATTACATAAAGCTTTGCAGGACATAGTGAAGAATTTGGCTTTTACTTTTATTGTAATGAGGAATTATAGTGGTCAGACTTAAAGACAGTCCCAATTATTTCTGACTCCTGGTGTCCTTGAATGTGTGTGGAGATTATTTGTTTCATGATTTTCTTCTAAACAACAGAAAACAACAAAATTGTTGACTGTTATTATGAATTTTACCTGTAATTGTAACATCTGTCTTGCTAGTAGCCTTTCTCTCTTGTCGAAGGGTGATGAAGCAACTGATTGTGGCGGAGAGGCCCCCTTGACCGGGAAACAGGGGTGATCTCCAGCCAGCAGACATCCAACAACTGAAAGAAGCACAAGGCTGAAATTCATCCAGTGACTGTGGTTCTTATTTATGCAACTCTCAAGGAACTTAATGCCATCAACCATCACATGAACTCGCAATGCGATCCTTCCCTCATCAGGTCTTGAGATGGAATTGCACCCTTCGTCTCAAGATGCTGTAATAAAGGAGTTGGCTGAGGGTTCAGTTTAATCTCAAGGATCCAGTTTCTGCAGTTTGACCTCAAGGACTGCACTTTCAGCAGAGGACCTAGCTAGGCAGTGCTCAAACTCCTGACCCACAAAAATAATGAATGTGACATAAATAAGGGTGTATTGCTTACAGCCACTATATTTGTAGGCATTTATTACACAACA
Organism: Pan paniscus; assembly: GCF_029289425.2. Lineage (NCBI taxonomy): Eukaryota > Metazoa > Chordata > Mammalia > Primates > Hominidae > Pan > Pan paniscus. The sequence goes on from NC_073253.2 coordinate 13,087,723, forward strand.
ATATATATCTAATACAGAAGTATTACAGGGTTTTAGCAGAGAGTCATCCGTGTTTTAATTACATAGTGAATTAATCACTCTGGTTGCATTTTGCACTATAAGCTCTATGTGGAAGACAGGAGATCAACTGGAGCTCTGATGCAAGAATTTGAAAGTGGCTTACAATAATTCATAGAAGAGCAGTGCAAGTGTCTAGAAATGGCTAAATTCTAGATGGATTTGAAGGAGGAGCTGAAAGGATTTAGGTATATATTAAATTATATGTGTGTGAGGAAGTGAGGAATCAAATTTTTAGTGCATAGGTAAGTAGAAAGATGACAGTTGTTATTAGCAGAGATGGATGAATCATAAAGAGAGCACACGCAAAGAGCAGCATGGTAGATTAAAATTCTAGTATTTAACATATTAAGTTTTATTCTTTTTCTTTAGGTGTCTAGTGGAGAAGTCAAGTAGCTAGGCAGATATACATGCCTAGAATTCAGAAGAAAAGTCCAGATTGGCAATATAAATTTGGAAGCTGTAAATGCATAATGATAATTAAAGCCTTAGTACTAAATGAGAGATAATCAAGAAAGAGCATTCGATAATAAAAAATAAACTATCTAAAAATGAAACTTGGACCCTTTGAATTTCATGGCCATAAAGAAGAGAAATTGCCAATAAAAGAAGCTAAAGAGGAATGTCTATAAAGCAAGTAAGGTGTTTGTAGGCCGTTATCAATGTCTAAAATATTCTGTTGGAGTATGCCTGGAAAATGTTAACAATTAAACGTTGGGTTTTCAACACAGAAGTCATTGGTGGCCTAAAGAGGAGTAGTTCTGATGATACGGTGGGGATGAAGTTTAATTGGATAGAGATTGTGAGTAAATGAGATACGGAAAATTGGGTATAGGATTACAGACAAATGTTGATAAAGAGGAGTAGAAAAAAGGATTGGCAACTAAATGTAGAAACTAGACTGAAGAGTGTTCTTTTTATTTCTTAAAGAAGGGATGGATAATAGAATATTAATATGCTTATGTAGAAAATTAAATATACAAAATACAAAAAGAGAGAGAGTATAATTTCTAAGAATCCAACTAATAGTTATATTTTCCAGCCCTAGACTTCCTGATGCATTGCCAATCTTGTTGAATTCACTGTTAATATAGTTTTGTCTCCTTTCTATTGGTTGCTTCCTAACTTTAATTAATTAATTCATTAATTTCAGACAGGGTCTCACTCTGTCACCCATGCTGGAGTGCAGTGGCACAATCTCAGCTCACTACAACCTCCACATTCCAGGCTCAAGCAATCCTCCCACCTCAGCCTCCTGAGCAGCTGGGGCTACAGGCTTGGGTCCCCATGCCCAGATAATTTTTTGTATTTTTAGTAGAGATGAGTTTTTGCCATATTGCCCGGGCTGGTCTCGAACTACTGGCCTCAAGCGATCTGCCTGCGTTGGCCTCTTACAGTGCTGGAATTATAGGCATAAGCCATCACTCCAAGCCTGCTTCCTGACTTTAAACTTCACTCTTTCTTGTATGGACTACTAAAGAAGACGAACACACTATTTAAGAACATGCTTCCACTGGCATATCTGCCACTGGGGTTTCCCAATCATTGTGTGATGCTCATTTATGTGTGGTTTTAATCATTCATGTACTCTGCTTCTGACTATCCTATTTCAGTTTCCTATGAAACCTGTCCTTGTTTATTTTTTTCTTTCTTCAAACAATTTTTATGCAGCAGCATATTATTTGGGAATTTTACATCATCCAGCCATCTTCATGATATAAATAAAAAAGGCAAGGAGTAGGAAATGAACCATCTTACACAGAACATTAATTTTTCTTGCATATTAATTTTGCTGAGTAAATTGGGCTTTGAATTAGTGCATATTGTTCTTTATGAAATCCTATTATATAGATGATTATCTGAGCCTTTTCTTCGGGGTAATTTTTATCGAATACACTCTTCTACAGTGACTTACCTGATGGAAATTTTGTTACCTAGTTTTGATATTACTAAAATTTTTTAAACCTGTGTGTTTGGTACACCCATGTATGCATTTAATTGTAACTGAATTAGTATTCAGGTGTATTCATTGAGAAAAAATTCTTACCCTTGAGAAGGATTGGATCGTTAAATTTTTAAAAAGAGTTAGAAAAAATCTTTGGCTTGTATAATGTTACTCTCTAGGTTTTTGAGGAAATTTAAGACAAATGGAATGGATTGTTTATATCATCAGAGATTATTTATAGCATCAGAGATATAATTTTGCTTAGATCTTTAACATCTTACTGGACATTTCTATTTAAATGTGATAACAGTAATAACCAATACATGTGATGCTTTTATTTACACATTACAAGGACAGGCACTGCTCTACACCTGTTACACAATTTAAGTTACATACTGTTTACTAGATATCTATGAGTTGAGAGCTATTCGTATCATCATTTAATTCATGAGGATACTTGTGTAAAAATAAAAAAAAATCTTGTCCAAAATGACACAGAGTGTAAGAGTTGATACCTGAATTAGAATCCATGGAGTCTAGATCCACATCATCGTATTATTCTGCCTTTCTAAAGAAGGAATGAAAGAAAACAGGGATCAGCTCATGTAACAGAAGTCAGGGGAAAGCACTTTCCAAAGATTCGAACTCCAGCAATAAAACAAGAGAATACTCTTTCTCAAATACACTGCCTTTTTATTAGGGTTGCTTCTTTTAGTATATTTATCTTATTATGTACTACTCAAGAATACCTTTCTCTAATTTAATTAATGAAAACATACTTATTCTAATGAAGGAGCATTCTAGAGAAAGATTTTCACTGGTCTGGCTTTGGTAGTCACCATTATCTGGGGCATTTATTCACACACATATCTCAAATATAGGGCTGGGAGACAGTGTGGCTTTGGTTGGCTTTCCCCCGTACCCATATTTACGCGGGAGACTAGCAGTTCCAGCAAAGAGAGGTGGAGATACAGGTGTGCATAGAGGAAAATATAAACATGTGGTACCCAAAACATTAAATGACAACAGTCATTTAATGGCTAAAATGTGTGCAAGTACGGATTCTGAAATCAACTGTGTGATTCTCAAAGAGTTGGACATTATTAAAGGTAATCATTCTAAACAACTTTACTCTCAGGGACTTCCTTACTTTATTTTTCTTCCTCTTTGAGTGAGGATAATGGAGGGTAGAGAAAAAGGTTACTGGCATTCACCATTAACTCCAAGCTTCCTTAGGCTCCTAGATAATCACTTCCTTTGTGGTCAGACAAACCCTACTCCTCTGAAGTTCATTCCACTGTACTGAGTCCTTCTCACCATCCTGATTGCAATCATCTCACCACATCTTGGCCTTTCTGCCTCATTTTTCCAAAACATTAGCACCAAGACCTCAGTTTTCTTTCCAACCTGTGTTTTAAAAGCATTCCTAGATAGTTTAAATTCCTCCCATGCAGATGCCGATGTCTGAAACACCACCAAATCCTCTCATTTACTTAAACTATTGATCTCTATTTAAAATTCTCTATATTTCACCTTACTCAGAAGCTTGTATGTTTATACCTGGAATATCTAATCACCATAAAATACACTGCTTTGAAAATCATTAATTCAATGCCTTAATGTAATGAACCAGTCTTCTACATCACTTCATTAGGCAATCTCATTACAACCATTATTTAATTTCACTGCATACATTTGCTTTTATCTTACCCCAAATTTAGTTTCAATAAACTATAAACAATACCAATTTATTTAGCTCATAAATAAACAATACCAATTTATTTAGCTCAAAACTGTGGGCCTAGGTTGGGGGTTTTCAACTGGTCCCACTCATGTCTCTGTGGACAACTCTCGGGTTACCTGAGAATTGGCTGGTGATATAGTTTGAATACATATTTCTGCCAAATCTTGTGTTGAATTGTAATCCCCAGTATTGAAGGTGGGGCCTGGGGGAAGGTGACTGGATCACAGTAGCACACCCCTCATGTCTTGGTGTTGTCCTCACAATAGTGAGTGACTTCTCGCAAGATCTTGCTGTTTAAAAGTGTGTGGCACTGGCCGGGCGTGGTGGCTCACGTCTGTAATCCCAGCATTTTGGAAGACTGAGGCGGGCGGATCATGAGGTCTAGAGATCTAGACCATCCTGACCAACATGATGAAACGTCATCTCTACTTAAAATACAAAAATTAGCTGGGTGTGGTGGCATGCGCCTGTAGTCCAAGCTATTTGGGAGGCAGAGGCAGGAGAATTGCTTGAACCCAGGAGGTGGAGGTTACACTGAGCCAGGATCACACCACTGCACTCCAGCCTGGGAGACAGGGCGAGACTCCATCTGAAAAAAAAAAAATGTGTGTGGCACCTCTCCCCATACTTGCTCTTGCTTTTGCTATGTGTCATGCTGGCTTATGCTTTGCCTTCCACCATGAGTAAAAACTCCCTGAGGCCCCTGAACCCCACAGCCTCCCATTAGCTGGGCAGACGTCAAGACCATGTTTCCTTTGCATCCTGAAGAACTGTGAGCCAAGTAAGCCTCTTTTATTTATAGATTTCCAAGCCTCAGATCTTTATTTACAACAATGCAAGAATGACCTAGTACAGAAAAGTGGTATTAAGAGTGGATTATTGCTATAAAATACCTGAAAATGTGGAAGCAGCTTGGAACTGAGTAACAGGCAGAGGTTAGAAGAGTTTGGAGAGCTCAGAAGAAAACAGGAAGATGAGGGAGAGTTTGGAACTTCTTAGAGACTGGTTAAATGGTTGTGACCAAAATGCTAATAGTGATATCAGCAATGAAGTCCAGGATGACGAGGTCTCAGAAGGAAATGAGAAACTTATTGGAAACTGGAACAAAGGTCATACACATTATGCCTTAGCAAATAGCTTAGCATCATTGTTTCCCTATCCTAGGGATCTACAGAAATTTCAACTTGAGACTTACGATTTAGGGTACAAGAAATTTCTAAGCAGCAAAGCATTCAGGGAGTGACTTGGCTGCTTCTGATAGCCTATTCTCAGATGCAAGAGCTTAAAGTTATAATTCATACTTAAAAGGGGAACAGAGTATAAAAGTTTGAAGGGGAGGAGTTGCCCAGGCCTTAGGAGCCCACCATTCACCCCAGTGTGACCTGGATGCACAATATGGAGTTAAAGGAGATTATTTTGGAGCTTTAAGATTTAATGACTGTTCTGTTGGGTTTTTGAATTGCATGAGCATGTAGCTTCTTTTTTTTGGTTGATTTTTCCCTTTTGGAATGGGAATATTTACCCAATGCCTATACCTCCATTGTCTCTTTGGAGTAAATAATTTGTTTGACTTTACAGGCTCCTAAGTGGAAGAAATTCATCTTCAGATGAAACTTTGTACCTGGACCTGAGACATTAGAGTTAATGCTGGAATGAGTTAAGATTTTGAGGGACTGCTGAGAAGGGATAATTGTATTTTGCAATGTGAGAAGAACATGAGACTTAAAGAGCCAAAAGCAGAATTATATAGTTGTAAAATACATCCCCACCAAATCTCCTGCTGAATTGTAATCTTCATGTTGGAGGTAGGGCCTAGTGAGAGATGGTTGGATCATAGGGGTGGATCCTTCATGGCTTGGGGCTGTTCTTGTGATAATGAGTGAGTTCTTGTGAGATGTGGTTGTTTAATTGTGTGTAGCACCTCCCTTCTCCACTTGCTTTTACTTTCATCATGTGACTTAGTGGCTCTTGCTTTGCTATCCACCATAGGCAAAATCTCCCTGAGATTTCTGCTCCCTGTGGCCCCCCAAAAGGTGAACAGATGTCAGTGCTATGTTTCTCATGCAGCCTGCAGAACCATGAGCCAATTATACCTCTTTTCTGTATAGATTATCCAGCCTCAGATATTTCTTTATAGCAATGCAAGAATGACCTACTATAGCTGGCATCAGATGGTCTCAACTGACCTAGCTCGTCTCTGCTACATATAGTCTTTCATCCTCCAGGCTTTTTCTCATAATGGCTGGGAAGGATTCCAAGAGAGCCAGCAGGAGCTTGTAAGGGTTTCTGAGGTCTAAACATAGTTCTGACACAAAGTCATTTCTGCTCAATCTAATTTTTCAGAGTTAGTCATAAGTATTGACAGGAGACATGGTAAAGTTGCATTGCAAATAGATATGAATTGTGGGAAGGGAATAATTATGGCAATTTATTTCAGGAAAATAATAGATTTATCATTGTCAGTCCTCTAAATCTAATCATTTGCATCCCTCTTCTTCACCTCCTCCCAAGACCACCAAATCTCCAAATCTCCTCTGATCAATGGTGTTATGTTTGACAACCAGGACCTCAACCATCAATAAGAGATATATAAGTGGTCCCTCTTGATTAAGGTGCCTATGAACAAAGATTAACAAGCCAGCCTTCCTCTACATATGCAAAGTACATTGGAGAGACAAGGAGAGGATATGCAGGAGATACTCTCATATAACATTATATACATATAATGTGTATGTGTGTGTATATATATACACACGATATGTATGTACACACATTATATGTATATACACACACTATGTATGTGCGTATACACACACACTATGTGCGTATACACATATATATATAGTGTGTGTATATATCTGTTGTGCGTGTATATGGGTATACATGTTGTGTATGTGTATATATGTATATGCACACGTACAACAGCCACTGGTCTACAGCAATGACTGAAATTCCAATGGGAAAATGTTGCCAGGTTCTCCAAGACCAGACCAGAATGTTTGTTCATTAGAACTCAGTTCTATTCCCTGGGAAAAGCTCTCCAGGCTGTTGCTTTTTAATGCTTCTTGGGAACAACTTCCTAATCCATTGGTCTGTAAAGTTTTCTGGGAGTGGCTCCTTAATGCATTGTTCTTCATGCTTCTCTCCATGATTCTCAGCTCGACACCCTGAAATATTGTGTTATTTTCTCAAAGTAATGATCTGTGTTTGTATGGTGATAACTATTGATGAGTTGGTAGATGATTCTGTATGTTTGTGTGTGAGTAGCCTGCTTTATGTTCACATAAAGTTAGAATGCCAGAAGCCTTTCTTGTAATTTGAGCTGTCTCAGTCACTTTTAATCTAAGTTACCAGTGTTTTCAGCCGCATACTTTTCTAACAATTTTGGATGCTTTTTGAGGTTATTTGAGTAAACTTCATTATCAAAATTTACATAACATTTTAATTCTAGACAGGTAGATGCCAATGCATTTATTTAGAATAAACATACCATTCAGCTCTTGGTTTTATCTTTGTCCATAGGGGCTTGTTTCACTTCAAAATCTTTAATTATCTGTGAAACCTACATGCTAAACAAAGTTTATTTTCCAATATAACACAACTGGTCCTACATATTTTCTGTAAATTCTTTTTTAAAATATTAATTCTTTCTATAACTCACCTTTTTCAGTGACTTAACAGTGACAGCTAGGTACTCAGGTGACACATTCAAAAATATGCCTAGATCTATCTTTAGCTAAGTCCAAAGATCTTTTAGTGCGCTTTATATCTTCTAAATTAATTTAGGTGGTAGTTTTGACAATTGTTCCACTAATACAGATGTCATTTTTCCAGACTCCAATTATACTATCTTCATTAATTCTGCAGTCTTTGCTAAAAATATATCATTTTTCAAGCTCTACATGTCACTTGGTCTTAAAGCTAGTTTTACTTTGAAATAGGAGAGGTCCCCAGATGATCTTGGCCTTCTCAGTTCTTTCCTCTCTGCTTGTAGCTCTCAGAATATCTGCAAATGCAACATCCTGAGATAAGGAAGAAATGTCTAGAACAGCCTGCGCTGTGTCCTCATGTCTACCAAAACAAATTGTCCTGTAATACTTTAACTCAGTGATCCTTGTTGTGCCTGGTATATAAAATCCAATATGGAATGCTTTTGGTGTCTCTCAGCTGCTGTGCAATGTGGTGCATGCACAGACAGCACTCCACCTGCCCTGGGCAGCTTTCCTGATTCTTTTTTTTTTTTTAATTATTATTATTATACTTTAAGTTTTAGGGTACATGTGCACAACGTGCAGGTTTGTTACATATGTATACATGTGCCATGTTGGTGTGCTGCACCCATTAACTCGTCATTTAGCATTAGGTATATCTCTTAATGCTATCCCTCCCCACTTCCCGCACCCCACAACAGTCCCCTGTGTGTGATGTTCCCCTTCCTGTGTCCTGATTCTTAAAAGACCGGTTCTCCATGAATCCTACACTTCTATTTATCCTTGCTGCCTATCTGCTTTGCCTGACTTGTGTGAATGTTCTGTATCCCCAGACTCAAATGGTAGAAAACCTTTGCACACATTTTTTAGGATTTTATTATGGCAAGGCCACAGTTCTAGTACTTGACTTGTAGCACGAGAAAACTTCTACTATGGAAAACAAGCCAGAATAATACCAAAAAATGAGGTAATGACTGCTTAGGTGAACTTAAGAAACGCTTCCCATTAATTCGTTACTGTCAAACTGAAAGAGATACTTCCAGTGACACACTAAAAGCTTGATTTATGGCACTAATATATTAGACATTTACCTTCAGTGACATTAAGAGAAGCATATCGATTAAACTGTATGAATAATTTGATGTGAAGACAGGATTAATACAAGTAACAAAATAAACTTTCCAAATGATGTTAATATACTGTTATGAACAACATGAATTTAAAAGGATAGCCATACACAACTCTACAGCCATGTACAACTCTACAGGAAAACAAAACAAAAATTAAAAACAAAAGATGTAACACATACACCCACAAACCAACTGCATGACCACATCCTCTTCACTGTGTAACTTAGAAGATCAGGTATAAAAAGGAACGTAGGGCTATGTTTCTAAAGTATTTTCATATGACAAAATTATTACTTAATTTTGAGGTCCTTGATGTATGTTAGTATAATAAAGACTGAGTAATTATTGTTATAAAGACACCTAATATTCTTTGTGTGTGTGTTTAAGATTTCCTCATGTATATTTAAATGTAGAGCAGTTCCTTTTTGTCTGGGACATATCTATTGGTGTCTGTTTCAGTCATAATTTACTGAAAGAGCTCTTCTTGGTTACATATTGATTATTTTGCATTGGTTTATTTTTGTGTATATTTTGACTTAGGAGCTTTTAATCTTTGCTACTCTTCAGAGTTTAATAAACAGGTTTGTTTTTATCAAATAAAATGAGTAAATAAGAGGGCACCAATTTTACACAATTGTTTGGAATTAATAGTGTCAGAATCTGACAATCTCATGACAACATTTAAGTATGTGAACTATGAAAGAATAATTGTAATGTCCTTGAAAGTGGAATATTTGTATACTATTATTTACTGCAGGCCCTGATATAATGTGAAAATGACAACAGGTGCTAGATAAATATTTGTAATGTTAGTGATCTTTAATATTGGCACTTTCCAAATTGAAATTACAGTTTTATTTCAATAATATTATGAGAGGTTTTTAAAACACAAGGAAAAGGAAAGATCTTTCATGTTTATAGATCAGAAAAAGTAATATTGTTAAAATGTTCATAATACCCAAACTGAACCATTGATTCAATGCAATTCCTATTTTCCAATGACATTTTCAAAAGAATTAGAAAAGGAAGTCATAATTAATTTGTATGAAACTACAAAAGACACTGAGTAACCAAAGCTTTCTTGAGTTAAAAGAACAAAGCTGGAGATATAACACTACCTGAATTCGAAATGTATTACGAAGCTATGGTAATTAAAACAGCATGATATTGGCATAAAATCAGACACATTGATCAATGTAAGAAGATAGAGAGCCCACAAATAAAGTCACAGACTTAAAGTTAACAGACTTTTTACAAAGGTGACAAGAAGAACACACAATGGAAGAAATGGAGAAAAGGAAGTCTTTTTAATAAATGGTGCTGGCAAAGCTGGGTATCCACATTCAGAGAATAAAATTAGATCCTTATTTCACACTGCATAAAACAATAAACTTGGCCAGATGCAGGCTTATGCCTGTAATCCCAGCACTTTGGGAGGCCGAGGTGGGCAGATCACCTGAGATTGGGAGTTCAAGACCAGCCTGACCAACATGGAGAAACCCCATCTCTACTAAAAATACAAAACTTAGCTGGGCATGGTGGTACATGCCTGTAATCTCAGCTACTCAGGAGGTTGTGGCAGGATAATCATTTGAGCCCGGGAGTCAGAGGTTGCAGTGAGCTGAGATCATGCCATTGCACTCCAGCCTGGGCAACAAGAGTGAAACTCTGTCTCAAAAAAAAAAAAAAAAAAAAAAAAAACCCTACTCAAAATGGATTAAAGACTTAAACATAAAACTTGAAACTGCAAAATCATTGGAACAAAACATATAATAAAGCTTCATAACATTATTCTGGACAATACTTTTTTTGAACATGCATTCTAAAGCGAAAAGCCAAAAGCAAAAATAGACAAATGAGATGACATCAAACTAAAAAGCTTCTGCAAAGCCAAGGAAACCATCAAGAGAGTAAAGAACCCATCTACAGAATGAGATAACACACTTGCAAGCCATGACTTTCACAAGAGATTAATATTTTAAAATATATAAGAAACTCAAATAACACAATAACAAGTAAACAAATAATCTTATTAAAAATTGGGCAAAAGATCTGAATAGACATTTCTCAATAGAAGATGTACAAGTAGCCAAAAGGTATATAAAAATGATCAATATTACTAATTATCAGGAAAATGCAAATTGAAAGCACAGTAAGATATCACCTCACACCTGCTAGAATGGCTGTTATCAAAAAGACAAAAGATAACAAGTGTTGGCAAAGATTTGGAGAAAAGGGAACTGTTTTATACTGCTGTTGGGAATGTAAGTTCACATAGCCATTATGAAAGAAAATGTATGTAAGTTCCTCAGAAAATTAAGACTACCATATTATCCAGCAAATTGACTACTGAATTTATATTCAAAGGAAATGAAATTGATATGTCAAAGAGATATCTATCCTCTCATTTGTATTGCAGCGGTATTAGTCCATTTTCATGCTGCTGATAAAGCCATATCTGAGACTTGGAAGAAAAAGAGGCTTAGTGGACTTACAGTTCCACATGGCTGGGGCGGCATTACAATCATGGTGGAAGGCAAGGAAAAGGAAGTCACATCTTACATGGATGTCAGCAGGCAAAAAAAAAAAAAAAAGAGAGAGAGAGAGAGCTTGTGCAGGGAAACTCCTGTTTTTTAAAACCATCAGAACTCGTGAGACTTATTCACTACCATGAGAAGAGTCCAGGGGAAACTGCCCCCATGATTCAATATCTCCCACCAGGCCTTTCTTACAACATGGGGGATTTATGAGAGAACAAGTCAAGATGAGATGTGGGTGGGGACATAGAGCCAAACCATATCAATTGACAATAGGCAAGATATGGAATCAACCTAAGTGTCCATTAATGAATGAATGAGTAAAGAAAATTGGGTGAATATACACAATGGAATATCATTCAGCCTTAAAAAGAAGAAAATTCTTTCATTTGGGACAAAATCAATGAACCTAGAGGACATTATATTAAATGAAATAAGCCATGCACAGGAAGATAAATGCCACCTGATCTCACCTATATGTAGAATTTAAAAAAAAAATAAAATGAATTTTGGGAGTGGAAAGCAGAATAGTGGCTACCAGCAGATTAGGGTTAGAAGTGACTATTAGGTGTTCATCAAAGGATATAAAATTTCAGTTAGATGAAAGAAATATGTTAAAGAGATCCATTGTACAATATGGTAAATATAATTAATAAGAATGTATTATATTTTTAAAAATTGCTACAGTATAGATTTTAATTGTTCTCACCACAAAGTAAGTTTGTGTGGTAATACATATGTTAATTACTTCAACTTAGTCACTTCACAATATATACCTGTTTTAAACAACATGTTTTATATAGTAAGTATATACCATTTTTTGTCCATTAAAAATAAATGTTTATTGGCTACTTGTATTTCTTCTTTTGAGAATCTGTCATCAGTTACCCACTTTTTAATGGAGTTATTTGGTTTTTTTCTCATTGAGTTGTTTGAGTTCCTTTTAGATTCTGGATATTAGGAATTTGTCAAATGCATAGCTTGCAAATATTTTCTCCCATTCTGTAAGCTTTCTGTTTACTCTGTTGTTTCTTTTACTATACAGAAGTTTTTAGTTAATGAAATCCCATTTGTCTATTTTTGTTTTGTTGCATTTGCTTTTGAGGTCTTAGTCATAAATTCTTTGCCTAGGCTGATGTCTGGAAGAGCTTTTCTTAGGTTTTCTGTAGACTTTTATAGTATCAGGTCTTCCATTTAATTATTTAATCTATCCTGAGTTAATTTTTATATGTTGTAAGAGGGGTCCAGTTTTATTCTTCTGTGTATGAAAATTTGATTTTTCCTTGTATCAGTTATTAAATAGAATTCCCTGTTTCCATTGTATATTTTTTGTTGATTTCTTTCAAATATCAGTTGGTTGTATGGATGTGGCTTTATTTCTGGGTTCTCTATTCATTTCCATTGATTTATGTGTCTATCTTATACCAGTACCATGCTATTTTGGTAACTATAGCCTTATAGTATAATTTGAAGTCAGGCTCAAAGAACTGAAAATTGAACTACCATTAAACTCAGCAATCCCAATAACTAGCTATCTATTCAAAGGAAAACGAAATGTTCTGTCAAAAAATACACTCACGTTTATCACAGCATGATTCATAAAATCAAAATCATGGGATCAACCTAATTGTTCAGTGCAGATGACTGGATGAGGAAAATGTGGGATATATACACCATGGAATATTATGCAGCCATACAAATAATGAAATCATGCTTTCTACAGCAATAGACATGGAGCTGGAGGCCATTATCCTAAGTGAAACAATTCAGAAACAGAAAACAAATACAACCTGTTCTTACTTATAAGTAGAAGCTAAACAATGGGTGCACATGGACATAAGATGGAAATAATAGTCCTGGGGATTCAAAAAGGCGAGAGGGTTGGAAGAAGGTGAATGTTGAAAAATTACCTATTGGGAAAAATATTCACTAATTAGGTGATGGAGCCCAAACCCACCATTATGCAATATATTCATGTAACAAACCTGTACACATACCTGCTGAATCTATAAAAGTTTTTTAAAATAAAATTAAAATCAATAAATCAATACAAGCTATTTTGATAGCTACTTTATCAAATGACTTTCCAGATTAATTTTCTACCTTTATATGAGATGTCAAAAATAATTTTATTTTTTTTTTATGTCTGCATGTTCTATAGTGTTACTTTTGGCTCCTTACAATCTATTACAATCTTAGTTCTATCACCATTCATTTCAATTAGAAGTCTGTGTGCCTTTTCTTGGCAAATTAAAAAGAAAAAATTCCATTTGTGTAGATTACAAAGTTTTCTGAATGTAAACTAGAAAGATGTTTGAATATTACCTCCAATATCTATTATTGAACATCTGAAATTATCTAGGTGGTAACATTTATGTGTGCATACATAAGATATGTGTCTTGAAATACAGTTTATGATATTTTTAGCCTGTCAACATAAAAGGACATTTAGAACCAAAACCAAAATACATTACAAGTGAAAACAAGACTAAAAACACCTGATTTCTCAAGTGTTTTTGAATGTTTGTGTAGCCCACAAAAATAACTATGAACAAGTAAAATGGCTTCCTTATATTCACATGGGACTTACACTATATCTTATAGTGATTGTGAAAAATATTTAATAATATATTCACTTTCAAGGAAAATAGGTAATAACTGCTCTATTTACCAGGGTTTATTTATTTTTAAATATATTTATGTATTTATTCATTTATTTATTTGAGACAAGGTCTCATTCTTTTGCACAGGTTGTAGTGCAGTGGCACTATCTCTTCTCACTGCAACCTCCACTTCCTGAGCTTGAGTGATCCTCCCACCTCAGCCTTGTGAGTAGTTAAGACTACAGGTGTGGACTGCCATGCCTGGCTAATTTTTGTACTTTTGTTAAGATAAAGTCTCCCTATGTTGCCCAGGTAATCTGAACTCCTGGGCTAAAGTGATCTGCTTGCCTCAGCTTCCCAAAGTGTAGGATTTACAGATACTAGCCACTGTGCCATGTTTATTCACAAAGAAAAATATTGAATAAGAAAATACATGGAATACCCAGTTTCAAGATTCTCATGCAAATTTAACCAGTAAGCAAGCTAGAAAACACTAGACAACATCAATTTCTCCTTGTGATAGGGACAGGGGGAAGAAAATTTTTTTTCTAGGCAAAAAAGAGCGGGTCTCCAATGAAACTCCACCCTCAAGCTGAAGAGCCTAAAACCACTGCCCAAATTGAGAACTTATATTCCTGTCTTCTCACTCAAATGTTGCCTTTTTCTAAACCACCCATGACCCTACCCCGCCACATCCTGTGCCTATAAAAACCCCAGATTCAGCCAGTAGATGGGACTATGGCTGGATGCCAGAGATAAACAGTTTGATTTCAGAGGGACAGCTTAATGGCATAACTTCTGAGAAGAATCCAGCTGGAGATGACCAGACATCAGGGGAAGAATACCTTCCCACCTCATCCCCTTTTCAACTCCCCTTCCCACTGAGAACCACTTTCAGCAGCAATAAAATCCCCCACATTTACCATCCTTCAACTTATTAATATGACTTCATTTTTCCTGGATGCCAGACAAGAGCTCAGGAGCCACAAATGCAGATACAAAAGGCTGTCACACTGGTCCTTTGCCCTCATTGGCAGAGGGCAGCTGCATCACATAAAAAGGCAAAGGGCACACTGAGCTGTTAACACTTAAGCCATCAGTGGATGGCAGAGCTAAAAGAGCACTGTAACGTACCCTTTGGGGCATTGGGCATCACAGGCACCCCGACCTGGATGCTGCCATAGGGCCTACATGGAGTTTGCTCCTGCCAGCACCCAAAACAGGCCAGTGGGATCCCCTACTTGTGCTCCCTCCCACAAGGGATTTGAGCATGGCAAGCTGAGTAAACTGAGTTTGTTCCTGCCAGCACCCAAAAGCACTCGCTCTGGTTCCTACACCTACTCACCTGCGTGGTCCCTCCTGGAAGGGGTGGAAGGCATCAGGTAAGAGTGAGTGGGGTTTGATCCCCCTGGCACCGAAGCAGCCGGCAGGTTCCAGTGGTCATTCACTCCAGTTCCTGCACTTGTTTGCTTACATGCTCCCTCCCACAGGGAGTTTAGACTGTCAGGCTGAGTAAATGAGGCAACCCTGTAGCGAGTCCCAAGAAGGGGTCAGGGAAATATCCTACTTCACAAGCATGGTAAACATATAATTTTAGATAACTAAAAACAAAGGTAGAACTTATTAATTATTTGAAATATTGCTCATATATTATTGTGCTAATTAAATTTACATTTAGAAAACTTAGAGATGTCTATAATACTTATAAATTATATATAATATACACACCTTTAATTAGTATTGGTAAAATATTAAGAAAATATTTACTTGAAAAAGGTATAGTATATGAGTATACTTATAATTTTTATGTTCACATATTTTTGTAGTGAAAATAGAATTATTTTTAATATAGACTTTTTTTCTTATTAACATATCCATCTAATTTGGAGATATTTAAAATACAGAAAAATGCAAAGATAAGATGAGAGACACCCACAAACTATACTATATTTACCTTTAAAATTGTTATTTATTTTATGGAAAACAATGAGAAGCATATTTGAGCATTTCCAAATATCTGGAACCAAATATCTTTCTCTTCTGGAGAAAACATTATTGAGAAATTTCGTAGTAGTTTCTCTAAGTCTGTTTTTCTTTTGCTGTTGTTTGATAATACACCTATATTTAATCATAAATAATTTCAAGTGCTATAATATTTGTTTTAAAATGTATGTTTGTTTTAAAATTTGAAATGTTTATACATTTTAAAATAAACATCATAGCACTTGAAACTTATTTGTGACTAGACATAGGTGAACTTTTCACTGTGTTTCTCAACAACATACATTCTTAATCAACCTGCTATCAGCAATCAACATTATGTTTTCAAAATCATTAATGCTACTCACTTGCTTGATATTTTTCTTTGATGCATGAAAGTTAATTTTGATAAAGTCCAATTTATTATTTCTTTAGTTACTTTTACTTGTGGCATTATAATCAAAGAAACATCGCCAATTCTAAGGTCATGAAATGGATCCCTGTGTTTTATTTTAATAGTTCTCTAGTTGTAACTCACATTTAGGTCTTTATCTACTTTGAGTATATTTTTGTACTTGGTTTAATGTATGGATCCAATTTCATTCTTTTGCATATCCAGTTGTTTCAACTGGATTCATAAACTTCAATCTGTCAACTGAGAGATTTATAAACTCATGTATCTTTGATAAATTGACTTTTAATGAGGATGACAAGACCATTCAATAGGAAAAGAACACATGAACGAATGATGCTGATACAATTGGATAACCAAAAACAAGTAAAAGCTATACAATTAAAAAGGAAATAGTAGAACTATCTCCATTCATAGTTTTCATAATTTTAAAAACACAACATTCCCATGAATACACACAAACACACACATACACACAATCTTCGAGTTAACATAGTCAGCACAGGTACAATATACAAGATAAATACACAAAATGTGGATATCCAGATGTCTCAGCATCATGTGTTAATGTGTTCGTTTCCTAGTGAATGGTCTTGGCACCCTTATTACAAATCAACTGCCCACAGATGCATACATTTATTTCTCGACTCGCAATTATATTTCACTGATAAATATGCCTATCCTTGTGCCAGTTCCACTGTTTGAATTACTTGAGATTTGTAGAAGGTTTGGAAATTGAAAAGTGTTCATCCTCCAAATGTGTTCTTTTTCAAAATCATTTTGGCTACTCAGGGTACCTCCCAATCTCATATGAATTGTAGAATTGACTTTACCGTTTCTGAAAATAAAAACCATTGGGATTTTGACAGGGTTTGCACTGAATATGTAGATCACTTTGGGGAGTATTTTCATCTTAATATTAATTATTTATATTAATAAATGCAAGATATTTTTCATTATGTAGGTTCTTAATTTATTTCAACAGTGGTTTTTAGTTGTCAGCATACACATCTTTCTCCTTCATTATACACATATATACACACATATATGTAAAAGCTTAATAATATATATAATGAAGAAGGTGAAAGATGTGTATAATAACATTAAATTATATATACGCATTCTGATGTTATTTTAAATGAAAATTTTTTGTTTCTTTTTTAGGTTATTTGTTGCTAGTCTATAGTAATACTGTTGATTTTGTGTATTTACATTGTATACTGTAAATGTGCTGAATGTATTAACTCTAAGGTTTTTGTGTGTATGTATGTGCATTCTTTGGAATATTATATAATTATACAACAGTGAATAGAGTTAATTATACTACTTTCTTTTAATTGTATATCTTTTATTTGTATTTTTCTTTAATTGTTCTGGCTTGAATATCAAGTAAATGTTGAATAGAAGTGGTTAAAGTGGATATCCTCATCTTGTTCCTGCTCTGAGGATGAAAGCTTTCATCATTGAGTAGACTAGAGTGTTTATTTTTTTTAATAAATGCCCTGTATTATGTTGAGGAAATTTCCTCTATTTCTAGTTTTTGAGTCTTTCGATTACAAAAGAGGTTTAATTTTCTTCTAATAATCTTACTCCATAAATTGAGATGTACATATTTTTGTTGTTGTTTTTATTATTTTATTTTGGTGTCTTGCCCTTAGTGTTTTTGTATTTTTTAAATGTTAAACAACTCTTGCATTCCTAGAATAAATCCCACTTGGTCATAGTGAATTGCCCTTTTAATATGCTGCTAAATTCTGTTTGCTGCTATTTGCCAATAATTTTTGTGTCAATCGTTATAAAGGATATTGGCCTATAGTATTCATTTGTTATGAAGTCAGTCTCTATCTTCGGTACTAGCATAATGCTGATCTCATAGAATGATTTAGAAAGTGTTTCACCTTCTGATTACTAGAAGAGTTTGTAAAAGATTGGCATTAGTTTTCTTTAAATATTTGATAGAATTCACTGTTGAAACCATCTGGTTGTGAGATTTTCTTACTTGAAGTTTTTTTTAAATGACACATTCAATCTCTATTTGTTAAATGTCTATTCAGATTTTGTATTTCTTCTTGAGTCAGTTTTGTAATCTGTGTTTCTAGGAATTTGTCAATTTCATCATGGATATCTAATTTGTAGTGTATAATTTTCATAGTTTTTTCTTATAATTTTTTTTTAAGGTTTGACATAATATTGTTACTTTCATATCTGAGTTTAGTGATTAAGTCTTGTTCCACTTTCTTGATCAGTATAGCTAAATTTTTGCAATTTTATTGACTTTTTTCAAAGAACCAACTTTTGGTTTTATTATTCTACTTTTTGATTGTACTTTTGAAATTTGTATTATAATCTCTATATTCCTTTTTTCTTATTAAATATATAACTAAATTAGGAAGAAGAGACAAATATCCCATGCATAAGAATTCCAAACAGCTTATGTAGATATCCTTATCTGAATAAGGAGGAAGAAAATATTCCACTCTTTAAGCATGGGCTTTGACAGTAGCTCTCTTCCAAAGAGTACAGTATGAAAAGGTAGAGGAGAGAGTAACTTTATGTTGGAGAAACTTGGTAAATTCAACTTCAAATCAAGGTCAACATCAATAGTCTGTACCCTTGATATGTTTCAATAAAAATGACATGAACTATAGAGTTTAGTTAATGCTAATGCACCAATATTGGTTCATTCATCATAACAAATGCACCATAGTCATATAAGATAGTAATAATAGGGGGAACTAAGTGAGAGAGTATATAGGACATTTTTATACTACCATTTCAACTTTTCCCTAACTGTAAAAGTGTTTTAAAAATAAAATCTATTTTTATTTATTTTTTATTGTTGTATATATTCATTTTATTTTATTTTATTTTTAACTTTTAAGTTCAGGGGTACAAGTACAGGTTTGTTGCAAAGGTAAACTTTTGTCATAGGGGTTTGCTGTATAGATTACTTCATCACCCAGATCTTAAGCCTAGTACCCATTAGTTATTCTTCCTGATCCTCTCCCTCCTCCCACCCTCCACCCTCCAAAAGGCCACAGCGTGTATTTTTAACTTCTATGTGTTTATGTGTTCTCTTCATTTAGCTCCCACTTAGAACTGAGAACATGCGGTATTTGGATTTTTGTTCCTGCATTGGTTTGCTAAGGATAATTTCCTCCAGCTCCCTCTATGTCCCTGCAAAGGGCATGATCTTGTTCTTTTTTATGACTTCATAGTATCCATGTTGTATAGAACCACACATACCATTTGACCCAACAATCCTATTACTGAGTATATGTCCAAATGAATATCAATCATTCTATTATAAAGACACATGCACACATATGTTCATTGTAGTACTATTCACAATAGCAAAGACAGAATCAACCTAAAGTCTATTATTTAAAAAGCTGCTTGTTAGATGTGAAGAATACCTTCATAATTTGTGAATACACATTATTATTAACAATATTTTTATGATTATCTCATAGCACCCATCATAGATAATATCCCATTTAGCCTCAAACATGTCCAAAATATTGAGCAAGCATTGTTGCAAATATTAGCTATAAATATACTTGATGTGAAGAAACAGTCTTTTATTCTACCTGTTTTGCTATATTAATCACATCAATATAAAGTATCTGGAAACCATATCTTATTTTTATCAAAGATGCTTAAGTATAATTTGTGATAAAAGAAGAAATAACCTATTAAATCATATGTAAAACACATTTTACTTCTTTCTAGCTTGTGACATTTTTGTCACACTTAGTTGATTCAGAGTGAGCATAATTGCTATAAAAATTTGAAACAAGATATCCATTGTCACAATAATGATTGGATGTTATTGCCAAATGCTAAAGACAATAATGCTTAAAAACAATGCTAATCCTATTGTTCTCCATGGGGAGTTCTTAAATATGCACACATAAAGATAAGGTGTTTTAAAACCTCATTCATATTCTCTACAGGAAAACATATAAAACATTTTTAGTAAACAACTAAGACCAGGCAGTTGTGTATACTGTTTTCTGTTATATTTACTTATGTGTCTATTTTACATGATGCAGTTTTTTGATCCCATGGTGAACATAAAATACACAAATATCTCCTCTTGTATTCCCACACCCCATACTCCACACCTCCACTGCGTTCTTTTTACTTCATTAACAATTCTGGAACTATTACATACACCCCACTCTCATCATCCATATGGCTTTTTATGATTTTTGCCTCTCTCCTTCATCAGCCTAGTTCCTATAACCACTTTTTGCTTCCTATGTTTAGTAGTAATTTTAAGCCCAAATCAACATAAGCATAGTTTGATGAAAAAAATATACACTTTGAAATTAAATAGCTATGAGGTCAATTCATGACTTTACTACTTAATAGATTTTGAGACAAGATATTTAACTTTTCTAAACAGCAGCTTTTTTTTTTAAGTGAGAGCAAAGCGTTGGTTTTTAACACTCAATCTAAAATGCTCTCCATGTGGCCTTTAACAAATGTCAGTTTCTTTTCACTTTTCCAATCTGTATGTTCAATTCCAAATCCTAGGCTGATCACACATTCACCTGCCGTTGTTTTCATTGCTGTTGTCATTATTGCTCACAATCTGTTAGCTATTGCCCAAGAAAAGCATCATGGGAAGCATGATTGTCAAGCCACAAGTCTTCTCTCTGACCTTCAGTAGTGCTTTTATTGATTTCTACTTGTCAACTACCACATTCCAGTAATTTCCTAGTATCTACAAGTTCCAAATGCTATCTTTACCTTTACTCCTTGGAGATTACTCTGTGTTGTACTTTACTGGGAATTTAGAGGCCACCTAATATAAACTCTTATTATCTCTATACTTAAAAATCCATGTTCATCCATATTAGTCTACACAAAAATGATATTTTTTCTGCCATGTGCATACCTGTGTAGAGGTGTGTGTGTGTGTGTGTGTGTGTGTGTGGCTTTGTGCTGTTCCACTTCTGAACAATATGCTATATTATGCCTTGGCAAGCATGTATCCTGACATTTAAAAAGTAGATGAAGAAAATATAATTATGCTCTATAGAACAGGGCTCCCCAAACCCCAGGTCTAGGGACCAGTGCTGTTCAGTGCTGCACAGCAGGAGGTGAGCGGCTGGCAAGCAGTACTGCCTGAGTTCCGCCTCCCGTGAGATCAGCAGTGGCATTAGATTCTCATAGGAGTGCGAACTTCCTTGCAAACTGCTCATGTGCATGTGAAGGGTCTAAGTTGTGCACTGCTCGTGAGACTCTAAGGCCTGGTGATCTAAGGTGGAGTAGTTTCATCCTGAAATGGTACCCTCCTCCTCTTCCGTGGAAAAATCGCCTGCATTAAACGGCTCCCTGGTGCCAAAAAGTTTGGGAACTGCTGCTCTAGAATACTCTGTTTTTCTTTCTTTCTCTTTTTCTCTCTCTCCCTGTCCCTCTGTCTCTGTTTCTCTCTTTCTCTCTCACTTGTTTACAAAATAATTAATGCTTAGGTTTATTGTTGCTTCAATAATTCAGCTGCCTACTCAGCTTCCTATTTGCCATTTATTTCTGGTTCTTATTGGTTACAATGTAAACTAAGGATTATTGAAATAATACTAAATTCACTCAAATTATGGGCAGGTCATTGGGTGAAAATTTTAGATTGAAGATAGAAATGTACTTGAAACAAGTTAGCATAATGGATGTTTTGAACTTTTGCAACATTTTGGATTTATGCCATTTGTAAATTTATAGAGTGAATCAGCTATTTAGTATTAATATTAATACACAAGTTTACAATACCAATGAATCCCTTGGACATATTTTGAAAGGTGTTTATCTTTTTCATTTACATTATATGGTATTTAATTATTTTTGAAGGCAAATCTCAATATTGAAAGCCCTTTGCAGCATCATCGTAGCAAGGAGCGTATCATCATCTCTCAGGTTTCTCATATCATAATTTGAAGAAAGAACGAGATATTCTCAGTGGGCCAAGAAATGGGCACACTCACAATAATTCACTTCACTGCAAGTTATAATATAAAATTAACATACTTATTTGTCATTATTTGAATAGTAAGCAAAAAGGGTATGAGGATTTGAAGAGAAACCAAAAAAAAAAAAAAAATAGCAGCTATTTCCTGGGGAGTAATCAACAATAAAGTCGGTTCAGCCAAGTGGAACACAGAGAAAAACTGGTCAAGGGCAACTAGAGCAGGAGCCAAAATGAAGTTAAGTTCATAAGGCAGGAGCTGAATGTTTGCAGTGATAACAAATCAATACTGCCTGTAGGTCGTATTGGTAAAAAATAAAATATCTATCTGAGGTTTTATATAATGGTGATGGACGGTTAATAAAGCAATGAGGTTATTAGGAGATCAGGTAAAATGAGTTCCATTGGAATATAACCCTTTATAACAATTTAAAGAATCACTGTCTCTACTTCAGCGCCCTCAAGCTACTAAATTCCATGATTATATTTTAGTAACTATTAGACAAGAGTCTAGGTAAAATCAATAGATTAGGGAATTGTAGAGTCAAATACTCAGCCCAGCTTCGTCTGCATTGTGGAGAGACTAACTGGATACTTTATGCCAATATCTTCCCTTGACAAGGAATTATACCTGCTTTAAATTATTGTGTAATATTGTAATATGATTTTGTGAGTTAACACATAGTAATTCCATTTCTTCCTATTTCTTGCATTGCTGTTTTAATTTAAGCAATGTCTTCGCTGTCATTGTGAAACTTACGTGAGTCACTAGACTGCTCCCTGATGCAGTATGTTTAAGGCTAACTCTCATTAACCATCTTCTGCTGACATGTTAACAAAAGCTGTCATCTGGATACACAGACAAGCATATGGCCACTAAGGAGTTTAACATTGTCTATTAGCTCTCTGCACGTATTTCTCTTTTCCTAATTCCCTGGTACTTATTTATTTCCCCAAATAAACTGCAGGTGGATTTTTATTTTAGTGTACTAGACAATATTACGGATTGATGAATTGAGTGATCCAAATAATGATCATCATTTATAAACATGCTCATAACAAGACACACTAATTTCATCCAACTTTAACACAACTAATATTACAACGGTCTCCTCAGAGCAAAATATCATCATGCCCTTGGAATGTACTGATGAAAAGAAAGCACTGCTACTCAATCGATTGAAAGAGACAGGAGATTTCAAAATTAAGATATGATCCTATAAAAGAGATATACAAAGTTATTTACACCCAATCACTTCTTTACTGTAAGAAATCATTTGCAGATTCCTTTCAATCTCTTATGGGAACTAGAGAAATTACATGTCCCCAATTATTTTTAGACAAAGTAAGATCTGTACTCTAACCAGCTATTTCAGGACTTATCCTTAGTCTCCTATAAAAACACCTTCCCAAAAATAATTACTATGCCATTTTCCTGTATATACCTTTCTCATTTACATTGAAATGGGTAGACCACTGTTCTCTGTATCTTTTCAATGGAAAACTCATTCATTTTGTTAACATGTTTTTAAATGAAGTTTAATCCATTGGGCCCACCTCAAATGGCAACTTTTCTTGGCATCTTTTTATAATACCACCAATTACTGCCAAATTCTTCTTCTATTCAAGTTAGCTATGCTTTTCTCTTGTAATTCTTGTTTAATTATGTTATTTGCCTATAATCAAACTGTGTAATGTGGCATAAATTAGTTCAATATAACAATAATAGCATCTATCTTGAAACAGTAACAGCTAATCTTTATTGAACACATGTGTGTGAAAGTACTGCTCAAGGAATGTCTAGAAACTATTTATATTAAAGTTCCTATGTTAGCATTTATTTAATCAACCCAACAACTTCTCCCAATCAGCAAATGAGGAAACCAGTGCATGGAGAGATTAAATCGCTTACAGAAGTGACAGATTTCTGGTCACTTTTGCCATGTTCTAATAGTTAGAAACAAGTAACAGGCTCTGCTTCTGTTCAAAGGATTATTACACAGGAACGTGACTACCAAATTGAGTCACGAATTGAGTTCCCAATTTGAGTGACTACCAAATTGGGAACAAATTGAGCTGTGTTATAGTCTCTCCATCACAGCCCATCTGCTGACCCCAGTGATCTGTGTCCTTCTTATAGAAAAAAAATACATTCATCTCCTCCCAGTGTCCCTGAGTCCCATCCCATTAAACTGTCTGCTCTATGTCCAATTATTTATCATCAAAATTAGATCCAGGTAAGGAAGAAACTTCCTTAGTATAATTTCCTTTACCCTGTCAATCTATAAAGCTAAAGAGACAAGTTGTCTGTCCCCCACACACCCAACACACATGGTATAACAGTCAGAGGACAGCAGGAATAGACATTTCTGTCCAAAAAGGATGACAAATGATTTACTGGTCCATATTGATTTTAAAATTGATCCAGGGAAAAGTGTTGGCTAATCCTTGACTAGATTTCAAAGCCTCAGAATAATTCTCCTTGGCGCCCCCTTTATTTCTGTGTTCTTCACTCCAGCCTCTCAGTCAGCCTTCCTTTTTTTTCATGGAAGTAGAATGTTCCATGCCTAAGTAGATTTAGTGGTTTGGTTGCTGCCTGTAGAATTTCAGAAGTCTGAACGACTCTTTTCATTTTTCACTCTCCATTTTCCCTTTAGTCCAAGTTGGCAGTGTTTTTGCTAAAACAATTTTCTCAAAAACTGAGTAGGTGTTTTCTGTCTTTCCCAGGGTTTCTTTCTATTAGATAAAAGCCATACCCTCAAATCCCTTCTATATAATCCCTCTTCTACCTGGGACTCCCATAGAAAGAAGTGAGTGACAAGAGATTAAGCTTCCTAGAGGTCCTATTATTAGACTGAGAGGATCTGTGAGACAAAACTTTGATAGCTTTAAAAGGCCATTTTTATGACCAAATACTCTAATCATTTGATCTTTTGAAGTTTTAGCAAAGATTGTGTAATTACACCATTTTCTCTATGCCAAGCTTTATCTAAAGACCATGTTTTCCTGACAGTTCATAGAAACAATTTCCTAATTTTAACATCTTTTGTCATTTGGAAAAGCTAGAATTTTCTAAATTATCAAGTCCTTTTGATTTAACAGTTCCTTCCTCAAATTATCTTCCTATATTCTGACACATTGCTACAGAAATCAAGAAAAAAGCAGCTGGCATATCCAACACTTTTCTTGAAGGTTTCCTTTACTAAATAACCAAGTTCATCACTTATATTTTCTGTTGTCTACATAACTACAAGAGACAACTTCACTAAGCTCCCTGCTGGTACATGTCTCCCTTCCTCCAGTTTCTAGTAACATATTCCTTACTTCCTTTTGTGCCATCACTGGCGGTGTCCTCAAAATTCTTATTCATAATAGTCTGATTGAGAAAACTTAGTCTTTACCATGCTTTTCAAAAATTGTTTATCTTCTGTTCATTGTCTCATTATAAAGCCACTCCCACATTTGTAGTGTTTTTTAGAGCAGCCCCTCATTTTCAGATACTTGAATCTGCATGTCATCTACAGCTGCATAACAAATTACCACAACTTAAAGGCATAAAACAACATGCACTTATTATCTCAGAATTTTTGAGAGTCAGAAACCCAGGCATGGATTAGCTGAATTCTCTGCTTCAGGGTCTCTCATAAGTTTACAGTCAGAATGTTGGCCAGACTTGAGGTGTTATCTGAGGCTCCACTGGGGAATGGATCTTCCATCAAACTCCTGTTATTGTTGACTGGATTCAGTGTCTCCTTTGCCATCAGACAGAAAGCTGTAGCTTTTTCCTAGCATTTGGATGGTGGCTGCCTTTAGTTTCTTGCCAAATGGGTCTCCACAGCATGGTGTCCTGCCTCATCAAACTGTGCAAACAGAAAAGTCAATAGAGATGCCGCTAACAAAGCAAAAGTTAGAGTTTCATGTAGTGTAATCAGTCAAGAGGCATTCTTTTATCTTTTCTGTATTCTGTTGGTTAGAAGCAAGTATAGCTCCTGCCCATAGTCAAGAGGAAGACCTTACACAGGGCATGCATGTCAGGAGACAGAGATAATTTGGTCAGTTTTAAAGTTTGACCATGTCAGGAAGTAGAACCATTATACCTGAGAACTTTTTATATTCCTAGAAGGTATGAAAATTATAAGAAACAGCGAGATAGCAAAGGGTCATTGTGCCCAAGTTTCAATATTGTATTCCACAATCCTGATTAAAGGGACTAACGATATTTTTACTAGACTCCAAAATGCATTCAGGAGATAATATGAATGTGACACATTGTTATTTCATAATAATCATCACAGTTCTAGTTAAACACAATCTTCATATATGGTTATCATGTAATAATAATGGCTAGCATTTTAGCATGCATTGTATCCTAAACATATGTTATCCTAAAATCAGTATCATTGGCATTAGCTACAGATCTTGGTTCAATCCTCAGTTTTGATAGTGATTATATAAGTGTTTCTGTGTGTATATTATATACTACACATGTATGTGCACTCAGAAAAAGCTATGTAGTCTATCTTTCTGAATTTTAGTGTCTTTATCTATAATATGGGTGCAGCAATGGCATTTAATTGAAGCAAGTGTGTTAAAATGATATGAGTAAATGAAAATCTTGTATCGTGTTCAACAAAAAGAAATCCTCCAATATATTAATTGCTCAAGACAAACATACACTGTGATTAAGTAGAAGGGCCATGAACCAAAAAGACATTGTTGCATAGACAGCTAAATACACAAGCAGAAGTTCAACCACTCAAGAGAACAAGAAAAAAGAATCATCCAAGTGAGAGAATAACATTCACTTATTTTAAAATTGATAAACAATTTCTTTTTAAGGTTGCCATAATCCCACTAGAGAATGGATAACTATTTACCATATATATTTATACAAGTACATACTCCACACAATGCTTATCAAAAGTATGGAATCCATTACTGGCTTTTTCACTGGATGTGAGTTAAAGCACTCCTCAAGGTATGACTGTGTATCTTCATTGGGGTTCAGTGGATTTCTCATAACCATTACAAAGGTATGAGGCCAATAGGGAAATCTAAAGAAACCAAGCTCATTCTGTAACATTTTAATTTTGCCCTATGTATTACTAAGCATTAAAAAGTTGCCCTAGAATTGTATTCTTCATATCCCATCTTTTCTACCTACTGCTAAAATGTGTGCATTTATTTTGTTGTAGTTTACGTTGATTCATAAGCTGCTTTTCTGTGAGTATCCGGTGAAAACATCTTTTTTTTTTTGGAAAAGTCTGGAAATGTCTCATGGTCGGACGACCCACAGTCCTTGGTGGTATGTAGAATTATCCTTAGGGATGCAATACCAGAGATAAACACTAAATTTCAACTCTCAACTACTTATGCTATAAGACATTAAAAATTTTTTTAAAACATAATCAAGAAAGAAAATGATCTTTGTTACTTGTTAATTGTCATGGTTTCTAAGAAAATTCTTTAGAAATAAGCTTATTTCAAGAATTGTACTTTATAATATTTGCAGACATAATGATTTATAAAATATAACAGCTTTTTGGAATTCAGTTTCTTCTGTTAAATAATTGTTTTCATAATTTTAATAAATATTTTGCTTTCATTTCATTTACAATTATAATATAAAGCCATTCATAAAAACAAGTCAAAATTAGACAACTAATTTTATTCAGAATACAATTATATCTCGCTATGCTATTATACATCAAAATAAATATAAATGTCTAAACTTTCCCCTTTAGACAAGATTAGATAATCCACTAGTCTTATTCTAGTTCCTTAAAAATGAAGATAAGGTGATGTCCTCCTAGTGATTTACTAATTTTAAACTAAAGAAGAGAGAGTGGTAGGGATAAAGAGAGGCAGACAGAAATATTCAAAACTTGTATTCTGTCATGAGGTTTCCCAGCCTTTTTAGAAACTAGAAGTAAAAATGAGTTGGTTCTTAATGATAAAATAAAATACAATCATTTTACAAATTAAACACTCTCAGGTCATCCTAAATTTCAGTGGTTTAAAGAGGCAACCAAAATACATGAATCAGCCATTATCCCCTATATTCCTGAACATTCCCATCCTTCATATACTCACATTTTCTTTCACATTACCTGATTTTTTTTTCCTTTTTATTTCTGGACCAGCTTCACAGCTCATTTGCTTGCAGTATGCCATAATTGCCTTTCCCCTTGACATGTTCTGAATACATGGTTTTATGTTAGAGCTTGAACAATGGAGAACATATCTCTGTCTGCCCAATAAGCTAAGTTATGGCAGAAAATCCTGATATTAAAGCTCTCATAGACAGGGAGAGCAATTTATCTTTTGCTTTCATTGAATCTATTTTACATATTGGAGAAATCTGTTGTGGATAAAATAAAACCTCCTTTTCCTGCCCACCTCCTGGGTGCCTACCTTCAACAGTCATCTTTCTTTTTTTTTTTTTTTTCCTTCTGAAAGCCTGAGGATTCCCTTTTGAAACTATTTGATCCCCGTAACTGTATACAAGACTAAAAAAAATGTTTTCTTCGACCATTAGCCCACACTCATTTCCATTTCCTTTCACTGCGAATGCCTGTGTTCAAAGTCATAGGCAACAAATGTCTCTGCCTCTTTATGCCCATTGGCCTCCACCTCCTGGGCTCAAAAGATCCTCCCACCTCAGCTTCCTGAGTGGCTGGGACTACAGGAGCTTGCCACATGCCTAATTCTTTTACTTTCTGTAGAGATGGGATTTTGCCATGTTACCCAAGCTGGTCTCAAACTCCTGAGCTCCAGCAACCTGCCCGCCTCAGATTCCCAAAGTGCTGGGATTACAGGCATGAACCACCACACTTGGCCTCTGGTAGGTATTTATGAAGTACCCTCTATGAGCAGTCTTTGCCCTAGGTATGGGACATAATGAAGAATAAGATCATGGTAACAATATCATTTAAATTTTCAACTAGCATGCCTATCTGTAATTTAGAATATCTATTTACATATATTTAGTAGACATTTTTCTATTAAAGTAAAAATGACACAATAATATAAATAACAATGTAAAATATACCTCCTCATCACTTTTCATTGTTCTCATCATTGGAGTACATTTTGTTTTCTGTTCTATGTTATATTTTAAACAGCATATTTTGTTTTGACCAAAATATATAACTAGCATAAAATATTTTCTTCAAATCTTTATGCCCCTATATACAGCATATTATTTTAATACAATGACAAACACTAAAATTAGTCAGTGGTCAATTACTATGCATTTTCATTATTATAGATCAATTTGTGAATTTTTATATTATATAACTTGGTATATATTATATACCAATGTGATATATCCTTATCTCTCTATATATGTATATACACATGCACATAGAACATATCACACATGTACATATTATATTATGCCCAAAATTAAATGTGTGTGTACACATGTGAACATACCTGTATGTGTATGTGCTTGTGTGTGTGTGTGTGTGTGTGTGTGTATGTATGTATGTGAAAAATACATAGATATTACCCAAGGTAGAGTTAGTAGTGCAAAATAGGGCAAAATAAATTATTTAATTTATGATTTCATACTTTTAGTTTCTTTGCAGAGCATATTAATTTACAGTGTCACTAGGAGCATATGAGTAAACTGTTAGCAATATGCTTTTTAATTAAAAATTATTTTCTCATCTCATAGTTTTCTTGCTGTTATTTTAGCATGTGTGTCTTTAAACAGCCTAATTTTTCAGTGGTTCTATCACTCACCCTAATTGTCATGAGTATACTTAAACAGTGACTGTTTCATTTTCTGAAAAATCTCTAATATTTTAAATGCCAAAATAATCAAGTTAAAATTCCAAAGGGTGTCTTTTAAAGCTCTTCATTGTCTTGTTCAAATACGCTGGTTGAAATTCATATCTTGCTGCTTTTCCTTCAAACTTGCAACCTACTGAAGACATGACTGCGTCTTATTCCTGATACAATAGGCACTGATTCAACCCTCTCTGTGCTTTTTTCAGTTTTCTCTACCTCCATGCCATGCATTTCTCTCAGCAGATTGTAAATGCATTTGCCTTTCCTAATTCATCTTGTCAGAAGAAAACTATAATTTATAAAATGTGTTTCTCCTTTATTAGATTATACTCTCCTTGTTGACAATGACTAGACTGATCCATTTTTTAAAGCAACATAATGGATAACACCTGGCCCAAGAAAGATGTTTAACAACTATCTACCTTTGCTGACATTTCAGTCAGTAGATCCTTTTCCCTTAATGAATTTCTTTTGTGTTCTGACTTAGTATAAAGTTAAGGTGACAAACTAAGCTTTAGGAAGGCTTAACAAATGGTCCACTTCTATAAGTAATGAATACCTATTTATTTATTTATCTCTATGCATGTATTTTTTTTTTATTAGTTTGGTTCTTCTACTTTTATTTTAAGTTCAGGGTTACATGTGCAGGATGTGCACATTTGTTATTTAGGTAAACGAGTGTCATGGTGGTTTGGTACACAGATCATCCCATCACCTAGATATTAAGCCCAGCATCCATTAGCTATTCTTTCTGATGTGCTTCCTCCCCACAACCCCACCTCCAAAAGGCCCCAGTGTGTGTCGTTCCCCTTCATGTGTCCATATATTCTCATCATTCTTCTCCCACGTGTAAGTGAGAACATGCGGTGTTTGGTTTCTAATTCAGCAATTTGCCATGGTAACATATTTGGTCTCCATTATCTATATAACTAGGGGAACAATTTCTCTTCAGTTATCGATATCAGGAAATAAATCTCAGTTGGACTCTTCCGAGCAGTTGGACTCTTTTCTCAATCTTACCAGTAATTGTGGAAACAGTTTGCTATTTTCTGGAACTTTCCCAGAAAGAAGATATAATTTATTTGGCCTGGGATCTGGGAATTTCTCCCTGAATGTAGAGATAATTATTGATCGTATGGTTTTTTTTTTGGTGTCACAATCTAAATCATTATCCATAGCTAAGCCTCCAAGGATATTATTGTTAATCTTTTACTATGTATTTATACAAGTAGAGTAGACCTGCTCCTGGAAGTCTTGCATGTAAGAAAGAAAATTCAAAAAGATTATTTAACACAACTAAGACTATTCCCTGGCTATGATTGTTTTCAAAACTGAAATATAGTTGGATTTCCTTTCTATTGCCATTCCCTTTAATAAGAAGCTCCACACCACAAACAGAAAGAACCATAATGGAATATTTCAGAGCTAGATAAAAGCAAAGGGCTGGTAGCTTACAAGGATAAGGAAGCGAGGATGGGAATTCAGAAATATAAATGCACTGATATTGCTTATAAATATGCCGAGTCAACTCCAGAACCCAAGGTCTTGAGATTATACGACTCTTGGCTGACAGAGGATTATGTAAGCATTCCTGTCAGGGTCTTGACAGAAAACAAATAGCAATTCACAAAGAGTATAATTGAGGAGAGTAAAATTAAAGCACCTTTAAAAATGTGTGAAAAAGTATAAAAGAGATAAACAAGGAACAATAAAGCAGATACCAGGAAGATAGCCATTGTCCTTGTTCGAGAAGGGAAGGGAGGGGTCAGTTACCAGAACTAGGTAGAGAACTGAAGCAGAGGAGGGACTACCCCATAGGAACTGTTGGCTTCAATACAGGAATAAAGAGACTGCTGACATGTGGTTCTGGAGGGAAGAAATCCAGGGAAATCAATGTCCTCCCTTTCTTTACCTTCTTCCTGAAAATTTCCTGAGAGTATTTTCCATTGGTATATGCTGACTGCAAGTCCTCCAGTATCCTGTTGGTGGATTCTAAATGGATAAAGACATACACACACACACACACACACGTATATGCATTCGTGCATATAGGCACATATATATGCACCAAAATGTGTGCATGCTCAAGATCCATATATGAAATGGTATAGTATTTGCATATAACCTACACACATCCTTCTGTATACTTTAAATAATCTCTAGACTATTTATAATACATAACACTATGTAAACAGTAGTTAAACTGATTGTTTTTTCTTTGTATTATGTTTACTGTACTGTTTTTAATTTTATCTAAATATTTTCAATCAGTAGTCAGTTGAATCCTCAGATGCAGGAACTATGAATATGGAGGGCCAACTGTACATATAATTTTAATTATACTAATACATAAATAATCATATGTCTCACTTTTCATGAGGATGTTCTCAGGTTCTTGGCCAGTAAAATAGCATTATGGTGTATGATTACATAAAAAATAAGAACAGATCAGTGTTTCTACATATACAAAGTCAAAGGATTTGCCAACTGATTAATTCAGGACTATTCTCTAACCCTACATAACTAGAGTTAGAATTGGCTGTCTGCACAAAATCCCCATATTTGAATGCTAAGTATTTGAACATCAAGAACATAGACTCCTTTGACTGATACCAGCTGGTGGAGTCATTCCTATATGGACTTCAGATCATTGATAATTGTTAAGACATGATGCTGCTTTCTGCTCCCTTCTCTTTATAAATAGCTTTTGGAATCCAACTGATTTCATACACATAGCTGATCCAATAAAAGTTGAATTCATAAATGCATGGACCATTAGTGAAAGCTATGTGGAAGAAAATGTAAGTTTATGCTGTTTCACTTATGAATGAATATATATCTAAAAGTCTAGAGGAACTTCAGTAGGATAGGGAAGAGATTAAAAATCCACACATGAAATCTCTGTATTTCCCCTGTCATCAATCATAACTGGGTTCAGCACCTAGAACCACGTTCAAAGTTTATTAATAGCAACAGATAGACAATGTGCTCATAGATTTGAAAAATGCTACCATGTACACGTTTATATATTTAATTAAATTGTGTAATGGATAAACATATGACTTGTTTTAGGGTATAAACAGTTTGAAATATAGCAAGCATTATTCATTTTAGTAAAAAAGGAAAATAATGCAGGTGAAGGTAGAGGGAGACGAGACAGCAAGAGACTGTCACAATTTATTCATACATTCACGTATACATTCTATCCTGCTATGATGGGAATCTTGTGAATTTTGTGAATACATACATAAATAAAACGGGCCTTGTTGGGCTCCATAAGTGTATTCTCTACAAAGTACTGCAAAGCCATATTCATCATCACATGAGCACAAGTTTCTATAGGCCACTCACAAAGAAAATAAATATGGACAGAGGACCTACAGTTTACCAAAAATATAATGGCTTTCTCAGAGAATTTTTTGAGGGTACCTATTAATTCAAAATTCTACAGAAGTCAGTCTTATTAACTGATGCAAACTGATTGAGGCAGACCAGCTGTTGGGCATTTTCCCAAGCACACTCCCACAGGGCCCATGTCACTCATCCACATCAGAATCCTCCAGAGTCCTCCTTTATTGGGGAACATGAAAGAGTGGCACAGAAGTCCTATGCTTCTTTTTGAGAAGTCCTCAAAAACACATCGCAAATAAAGTTGGAAATATCATCTTAATTTTCATGTTTTATAAACATATGATGTCTGATGTTTATAGTGGGTTGAATAAGGTCCTGCCCCATACCCTCACACCTTGCCTAAATTCATGTTCACTCAGAACCTCAGAATGTGACCTTTTTTTTTTTTAAGAGTCTTTCCAGATGTGGTTACTTAAAATGAGCTCATATTGGATTAGAGTGCACCCTAAGTCCAATGACTGGGTTCTTACCAGTAGAGGAGAGGAAAGACAGCCATAAAGACACAGAAGAAAGAAGGCCAGGCAACAATAGAGGCACAGATTGGAGTGAAGCAGCAGCAAGCCAGGGAAGTTCAAGGCTTGCTAGCAATTACCATCTACTAGGACGGGCAAGTACCCTCTACTAGAGGGAGGGAGGATGGCTGTGCCAACAGCTGAGTTTGAACTCCTAACCTCCATAACTGTGAGAAAATCAATGTCCTGTTTTAAGCTACCCAGTTATGGCAGCACTAGGAAATAAATACAATGGAGTTGGTCATTTTGGTTGAGGTGAAGTTAAAAGCTGTGAATATCTTAACTCATTATGTGAAATACAAAATTTTTATCATAAAGAATTAAACTATAAAATGGAACTTAGAAAACTATAGCTTTAATATATTATTGCTCCATACAGAAACTTAAGGGCTAAAAATATGCAATTTAAATATATTTCAGACATTGCAGACGTAATCCTCCACTCTTTTAATCAATTTCCTTGAGGGTTAAAAGGCTTAGCTGCAGTTTGGAATACTTCATAGAGATAAGCTTATGGACTCAGCATTTAATGAGTTTATTTCAGGTAATGATATATAATTAAAAGCATAAATCGAGACTTAAGCTCAGCTAAAAGGATTTCTTTTAAAAATCACAATTAATTTACACAACATTCAATGGCGTTTAACACTTTGAGGTTGAGCAAAAAGAAAACTTACAGAAAGTACTCATGCTCAAATTATAAGCACAAAGGAGATTGATTTGTTATCCCAAGAGAAAGAAGTTTTGTTTCTTTTGTTGTCGTTTGCTTTAACATATTGATATTGGATATTTCCAACACTCTAAGACAACGAAAGATTTTTTACTACATTTCTAAAATGGAAGGCTCTCTTTTTGACAATACCATCGCCTTCTATGCCAGGGATATAGAGTCAGTTTCATGTCAGATAAATCAGGTGCCATTCTTAAAGGGTAAATGAAAGAGATGTATGCTATTTATCCTCTCTGCCAGGAGGATTTCAGCTGTGTGGTGTAGATCAGCCTAGTTAGAAAAATTGGCTAAGATTCTTACATTTGCCTGGCATTCTTACCAGTAGAGGAGAGGAATTTTTCCTTCCTTTCTTTCTTCCTTCCTTCCTTCCTTCTTCTTTCCTAAAATATTTTCTCTTTTTAGAGTACTACTCTTGTTTTCTTTTATAAAAATATATTCTGCTTTAAAATTCAGCATCTTTCTTCATCATATTGCCTTCAATGCTTTCCTTTTATTTTCTTTGCAAGTCCTTTTTAAAAAAGTGTTTCTACTTTGGTTTGACTCCTCTTGCTTTAATATTTAAAAATTTGCTTAATATTTTTAAAATCTTTAATATTTAAAAATTTGCTTAAAATTTTTAAAATCTTAATATTTTAAAAATCTTTACAGTTAATTCACCATTTAAACTATTAACATATGTTTATGTTTGTGCTCCTTTAATCATTACTTAAAAATATTTACTAAGTAACATATTTCTAAGAATCATCCTTCACAAGTTTTACGCTGCAAAGACACCATCCCTCCTCTCGGCCTCCCTCAGTTTCACCCTTACTTGTTGTTTTCTTCTGTGCCCCCACCTCCACATGCCTTCGGCAGAAACAAGCAAATGGGCTATTGCATAGATAATCTCAGTATCTCACTTGATCACCCTTTGCTTTATGATAGTTTTTCATTACCATCTTTCTTTTTCCTCCAGCTCAGCCAGACCTCATACTTCCCCAAGCTGTTGCTTTGGCTCTTCCTTCTGTCTCAAATGCCCAATGCCCAGGTATCTGCTTAGTCGACCTTCATTTACCGCCTTAAGATTTTCAATGAGCTCTTGCCACCTTAGTTAACACTATCATTTCCATTCCCTCCCTGGTGCCACGTTTTTTTTTTCTTTCATAGCATTTATCACTTTCTCACATGCTACGCAACTTCATCATGTGTTATACATATTATTTATTCTTTGTTTCCCCAATAGAATATAAGCTGTACAAGAGCAGGGATATTTGTCTTTGTGGTTAATAGGTGTATCCTAAGTGCCGGGATAGTGATGGGACCATATTACATCTGTTTACCTATTTTTGAATAGATGCATGAACATACATTTTTTAAAAATTAATCAATATGTCATATGTCAGTTGAGTACTACCCACTACTAATGACTGGTTTATGTTACCTTCAATATTATTTCAAAATCTATAAGCTTCTAAGAACCTCTTCACAGTTTGTCAAATATGGAAATTTATAAAAATTTACTTGGCTGTTTTTCTCAGAAGTGTATAGTAATTGATAACTTACAGTATATTCCTTATAATTTTATAATTTCTATATTTATAATAACTGGCATTAGTATCTTTTATTTTTATTATTATAAAACAATATTTTCTGTTAGCAAGAAAGAGGCAGTTAACTATTCTGTAAGTAGGTGAAAACTATTCAATAAGAGTATTAATTGAAGTACCTTTCTTCTCTTATACCCATGTCACTTTTTAAAGGTTTTCATAGTATTAGATCTGCAAAGTTCTAACTTATTATAATTGAGTCAGGGAGCAAACTGACTTCTAATTTACTTATGACTGAAACATCATTTTCAGAACTTAAAGTCACACCCAAGCCATCAAGGTACGTATTTAGTATCTCTTATTTACTGGTCAAATGCCTAAGGTGAAAGAAATACCAGTTTGAATGCTGAACTTGAGAATTTAAATCTTTGAACTGCCATCATATTATCTTCTATAGAATATGTAAATATTAACTGATATTGTGATTTACAATTATTGGAAGGCTACCATTTGCTAATTTACCATTAGAAATATTGTTCCTTTTGGAAAGTAGATTGCAGAGTCATTGATATGTTAATTAAATTATTTGGCAACTGTTACATGTCAATACAATGACAGAGAAATTATCAAAAAATGACTCGTACATTAGCAGTTTTTGTCTTTGCTAACACTAATATATACACAAATAATGAATATTTCAAAAATCATAAGTGAATTGTGAATACTTGTTTTTAATGTCTAGCTAGTCTCACATGACTCTAATAAAACAATAAAATAACTCACTTTAGGTCATTTTGCTAATGCTACATGACGTCGATGTTAGAAGGAAAATTGTTCATCATGCCACTTCAAGGCAGATCCACAGGAGTTATATTTTACTTCTGGTGGTAATTTTATGGTTTTTTTTCAGCTTGTAATTGAATAAAATGTCAAGAAAGAGAATGCCTCTAAGTAAAATACAATACACATTAACTCAAAATTTACTAAAAAAAAAAATGCTAACTTGCTGTTTTCCTAATATGGATCATAGGTTTGCTTAAGGGTACTGAAAGCAGAAATGGTATTACATGTTGTCAAGAGGGCAGAAATTGTTGAAACATGTCGCCTCATAAAGGAGAACAGGAATGTTTTACTTATAAAATTATATGTATGGAAAGGAAAAACAAATCTGTTAAATGATATAGCAGAACATCTTTCTACACTTGCAATTGTATTTTCAAATTTCATAAAAATTCATTATTATAGACCTGGACCACATAGGTAATAGTTAAATTTTACATTTAGAAGAGTTGTGCTTATTAATTTTTTCATTGTCATAAATAATTATAATTAATAGATTATAATTTCTAATATTCTAATATCTGGGACAAAGAAACAAAAAGAAATCTTCTATTTTATGGAATTGAGAGGGCTGATATTAAAAATAGGTTGGAACTCTCATTTAAAGAACTGATTAAATAGTTAGATATTGGTCATGAGGGGATGGAGGAGACTTAAGATTGCTTGCAGGCATGAAACCTAGGTGAATAGTGAAGTGATTGTGCCATTCTCTCAGATAAACAAAAATGATAACATAAGGTGCATGAGCAAAAATGGGTGAAGGTGTTTATGAAGCAAGAAGGAAGGGGTGACATAGGACTCTGAAATATGCAGATCTGGAGCCGTGGAGAAAGATAGGAAAGAAATGATCTGAGCCATTAACTGAAGCAGGAGAGAGGATGGAGAGAGGGAGGGAGGAAGTGGGAGAGACAGAGAGAGAGACAGAGAGGGGTGCGGGGAGAGAATATAGATGGGAGAAAAATTGAGTCACAGAAAGAAATGTTTCAAAGTGGTGCTGAAGTATCAGCTGAAGTCATTGCTTTAACATAAATTTACTTTGCACTGTACACACTAAAGACCTGAGAAAACGGTTATTTTTTTCCATGACACCAGAGCGAATATGCAAGAAAGAGAAGGAAAGTGAGGATGCCAAACACATTGGAAAAAGGCTGGTGGACAAAAGGAATGAAGCGCTTTGAGAAAGGAAAGGGAAAGGAAATAAGTATAATAAAAAATCAGCTGAGAGAAATGGAAGGGTGGAAAAATATCAGTAGACTGGATGAGGTGGCTCACGCCTGTAATCCCAGCACTTTGGGAAGTCAAGGCGGGCAGAACACGAGGTCAGGGGTTCGAGACCAGCCTGGTCAAGATGATGAAACCCCGTCTCTACCGAAGATACAAAAAATTAGCTGGGTATGGTGGCAGCTACTCAGGAGGCTGAGGCAGGAGAATCGCTTGAACTCGGGAGGCAGAGGCGGAGGCTGCAGTGAGCCAAGATCGTGCCATTGCACTCCAGCCTGGGTGACAGGGCTACACTCCATCTCAAAAAAAAGAAAGAAAGAAAGAAAGAAAGAAAAACAATAGTATTGGTGAGTTTGAAGAATATTTTAAAGGGAAAGTAAGAAACTAGCGAGCACACAAAAAATAAGACATCTTGTTGGATAATGGTCTATTTCTTGTTATATACAGTTTTAGAGAAGGAATAGGAATTTCATAAGAAATTTGAGAAGACAGATTGGATCTGCAGCCATCAACTAAGGTACCCACACTCAAGTCTGATGTTGAATGACTTTTGTGTATCCAGTTATCTGAAGACAGAACAGATAACCAACTATTTAGGGACTCTCCTTCTAGCTGGGGTACTTAAATACAGCCATTTATGATTATAAGAAGTTTTGAAAAAGTAAGAACTTCCTTTCCAACTGAACAGAGAAAAAAGAGAACTTTAGGGACCTACTTTGGTTTGTCAGAGTATAAGAAATAAAGTGGTTTTGCTAGATGAGTGTAAGAGGTCAAGTCCTATGGGTCCACGTGGTTGTTTGTGCCAAGGCTGTATAGAAAAAGAATGTTGGCCAAATAGCAAACTCCTTGGTGAATGGCGTCGAGAAACCAGGAAGTGTGTTGGTGTCAATTACAAAATAAGAAAAGTATAGTTAGTATCAATATTCAGAAACTTAAATAAGGATAATTTCATGGCCAAATGAAAAAAAATTATCACTGAGAGAAAGCAACACAGAGCATCACTGTCTATGTTCTGCAGTGTGTCATGTCATGAGCACCCTTACTACAGAGACTGACAGGAATAAGAGGCAAGTTCGAACAGAGGGTCTTCAACTTCCCAAGTGACATTTTAAAGGTCCCAGCTGATGTCATGTGCCTGACAAGTTAATAGACATTAACCTGTGCGCAGTACAAGAAATAATCTTCTTGAGAACATGCCCTGGTGTCTCCAGAAAAAAATTTTAGTAACAAGAAGGGTTGTGTGTCGTGTAGAATGTGGACTCATCTTATGGACTTCTCTCTACTAACGGGGCCCAGGGATCTCACAATTTCATATTGAGGGACAGGCATGCCTTAGAGAAGATTGTGAAGGTGGCCTTTCAGAGGAACTCTTCCCATACAGTGGACAGCAAGATTTGCAGATTTGTTCCATGAGTCATCCCAGGTTGCTTCATGTCTCATCCTCCAGAACTAACTGCTAGTAATTACACTGTATAAATAGTTGAATCTTCTCCCTCTTCTCCATGTCCACTTTATTTCCTCAGCTGTCCTCCTGATGTCTCACCTGGACTACTGTAGTAGCTTCCAGGTTGATCTACCTCTGCATATACATGCTCATAGCTTTGTATCTCAGTTTTGAACTGAAAAGTTTTATAGAAAGGAACAATGAAATGATTGAGCCTGACAAGGACAGAGGATGGCCAGTGAAGGGACACTGTGTACCCTCCAGTATAGTCATTTTAAACTACCACCTATCACTTTGGACCAATTTTCCCATATCTGACTCCAATTGCCATTTTCTATTCTTTAGATTTTATTAAAAAAAAAAAGCATAGAGAGAAGGCTAATTTATCACTACCCTGGAGTGATTTCTTGGGGGAAAAACACCTGCAATACTTGTATTTTCAAAAGAGAAGACTGTTTAAAGTTTTTTTTTTTTTTTGGA
Organism: Pan paniscus; assembly: GCF_029289425.2. NCBI lineage: Eukaryota > Metazoa > Chordata > Mammalia > Primates > Hominidae > Pan > Pan paniscus. The sequence continues at coordinate 13,127,770 of NC_073253.2, forward strand.
GATAAATACTTCAGATGTGCAACATGGTACACATAAAAAGAATATCATATTATAAATAACAAACTTCATATTCTTGTTGTTTTCCTTTCTATATCTCACCTCTTGCTCTCTCAGAGATGTTCACATCAGGAACAAATAAATGAAAGGAAAGACTAAAATAAAATTAAAGAAGAAAATAAGATATATACATCTATGTGTGTGCATGTCTGTGTTGTGTTGTTAGCTTTTGACATGTAATAACTCTCCCCAAAATCTAATGGGTTAAGATGATAACTAATTATTTAGCTCACAATTCTTCTTTCTTGTTCTTTTGACCTAATCTGGGCTTGGCTAATCTCGTTCACTCATCATCTGCAGTCGGTTGGCAGGTCAGCTCAGGGTGGCTGGTTCAGGATACATTGCTTCACACTCATGTCAGCAGGTTATGTGACTGCCATCAAGAGCAAAAGGAGAGACTGGACCATGTATCACTTATAATCCAACAGACCATTTCAGTCTGCTCATGCAGCAGCAAAATCCCAAAGGCAGCAAGAGGTTTTCCAAATCTCTCCTTTCATCAAGTCAGCTTCTGCCTCACGGGCCAAAGTCCAGAATTAGTGTGAAGGGCACAACCCAATGTGTGTATCCATTTAAAGAGCATCAAATTAATATGCTACAAAAGAATAAACTTAATAAATGTTGTGAAAAACATCTACAATAGAAACCAAAACATTGCTTTGTTAAATTAATGGAGATCAAAATAAATGGAGACATATTCTATGTTCATGTTTTAGGAGTCAATGCTGTAAAATGTAATTTCTCTCCAAAGTAATCAGTGAAATTAACAGAATCCCAGTCACAAACGCAGCAGATTTTTTTTTTTGACGAACTTGGAAAGTTCTTCCTAAAATATGTACGAAAATTCAAAAATGTCCAGTTGTCTGGAAAAACAGTACTGTTGGGTAGCCTAAATTACCTGACATCAATAATTATTATAAACTAATTCTAATCAAGGCAATACAGTGTTAGCATTGAGGAAGGAAAAATGGATTAATAGAACCAAATAGAGAATACAGAAATACAGCCACACTTACACGGCCACATGATATTTGACAAAGATTCCAAAGCAGCACAGAAGGAAAATAAAAGATTTTTCAGCAAATATTTCGTGACAGCTGGACATCCATATGGAATAAAATTAACCTTGAACTCTATCTCATTCTATGTACAAAAAGTAGACCATATGCCTAAACTTAAAAGCTAAAGCAAAAGGAGCTTAGGAGAAAACTAGTTTAGTAGGTTTTTGCCATAATTTCTAGTAGACAACATTTTCTTAGGACACAAAATGTAGTAAAAATAAGGGAAAAATGGATAACTTAGACTTCATCAAAACTAAACAATTTGCTCATCAATCGTCACCCTTAAAAATATATAAGAAAGCCACATTCTAGGAGAAAATATACGCACAACATAGTCTAGAAACATCCCCAATGGGCAAAAATTTGAACTAATGTTTCATTAAAATATGTAAATGACTAATAAGCACTTTAAAAATGCTCATGCTCAACACCATTAGTCATAAAAGAAATGCAATTTAAACCACACCAAGCTACAAATCCCACAGAAAAGCTAAAATGAAAAAGACTGAATGTACAAATGTTGGCAAGGCTGTGGAACAACCAGAACTCTCATCCATTGTTAGTGAGAATTCCACAGAGTATAGAGGTTAATTACTGTATGCCTATAAAAGATCTTTAACATGCAGAATTCATTTAATGTTAAAAAATCTTCAACTTGCACTCAGCATTCTATTATCATTTTTCTTTTCGTATCCTAAATGTTCGTTTCTGATTTATTACAGGAAGCTGTAGTCTCAACACCACTGGTGGCCTTGATGTGTACATGCACATGAGACAGATCCTTATTAACTCTTTAGAAACTTTCAGTGATACTGGAAATAGGAAAACCTTTAATTTGCTCATTAATTTGTGTATTTTCTGTGTACTAAACTTGCTACTGAAGACAACATTCTATTTTATGTCACCTAAACCTCATGCCATCCAAGTAAATTACTGGTAAATTCTTCATCCGAAAGGATGATTCCTGCTTAATTTATATAAACAGAAAACTTCCAGGTTTAGTGGACAAAAGCCTAATTTGAATTATGAAAACAGAGAATCACAGCCCCTCAATCAATTTCCAGACTTGAGCCAGTTTACAAACCCAGAATCCCTTGAATGAAGGGGAGGCCGGGTCCCCTTGAGAAGGACCCCACTGCACTACTGACAATTTATTCTGTTAATTTTTCCACTAGCCATCCCCAAGGAGACCTCCAGCCTTCTACCAGGGTAACTGTGCACTGGGGAAAGGGAAATGATCAGACGTTTTGGGGACTACTGGACTACTGACATTGATTCCAGGGGACCCAAAACATCATTGTGGTCCTCCAGTTAAGGTAGGGGGTCATGGAGGTCAGAAAATTAATGGAGTTTTAGCTCAGTTCCGACTTACAGTGGGTCTCCGAACTCATCCTGTGGTCATTTCCCCAGTGCCAGACTGCATAGTTGGCATGGATATACTTAGCAGCTGGCAGAAACCCCACATTGGCTCCTTGAGTGGTAGGGTGAGGGCTATTATGGTGGGAAAGTCCAAATGGAAACCATTAGAGTTACTGATACCTAGAAAATTCATAAATCAAAACCAATATCGCATCCTTGGAGGGACTGCAGAGATCAGTGCCACCATCAAGGACTTGAAAGATGCAGAGGTGGTGATTCCCACCACATCCCCATTCAACTCTCCCATTTGGCCTGTGCAGAAGATAGATGGATCTTGGAGACACCATAAGCAGAAAATGCAGTTTTTTTCTTCTTTGACTTCTGGTTTACAGAACTGTGAGATGATAAATTAGTGTTTTTTTTGTTTTGTTTTGTTTTGTTTTGTTTTGTTTTGTTTGAGACATAGTTTCTCTTTTCGCCCAGGCTGGAGTGCAATGGTGCAATCTTGACTCACTGCAACCTCCGCCTCCCAGGTTCAAGTGATACTCCTGCCTCAGCCTCCCGAATAGCTGGAGATTACATGATTACATGCATGCGCCACCACGCCTGGCTCATTTTATATTTTTAGTAGAGACGGAGTTTCTCCATGTTGGTCAGGCTGGTCTTGAACTCCTGACATCAGAGTGTTAAGTTTCCAAATTTTGATGATTTGTTATGCAGCAAAAGAAAACTACTACAGGCTCATAGAGCACAAAATAAAAGCTGATTGTATTGCCTTCAGAACCAAATATAGCTTCACCAAAGAGAGGAATCTTTAACTGTGTCTTTGAGATGAGCACTAGTTCCTTAGTTGGAGATGGCAACAAAGTCAGGAAGGAAAATGATCATGGTGCATTCAGACATCACAGACTTGAGTGCTGTGACTGAGGAATAAGAATCCTGAGGTTCATTGGCAGAAGGTGGGATCTCTAATGTTGGTTGAGAATATGTTGCAAAGGAGTTTCTAATGATATACTAATAGATGTATACCTCTCGGAAATAAACAGCCATGAACACCATTTAATTACTTATTTTACAGAGGAGTGGTATGGTTCTGTGTGAGGAAATTACCACTAGCTCAAAGCAAGGATGGAGAAAAGTGAGTGTTGTCATTTTAAACTAGTTAATATGGTTTAGAGATTATCAGTGATAAGCAAAGCTATACAGACACTAAACATATTTTTTTCTAAATTTTGATAGAATATTATGTTAATTTGATTTACTTTTTCTGGGCTCTGTTGTCTTTGTCTACAATTTACAGGTGACTGCAAAACATAAAATTATAGCGTCCAAGCATATAATATTTTTATATTGCTACCAGTAGTTAGTACAACAAAATTTGATGGCATAAACATAAAGCATGCATTACTTGTAGCCTACAAGTCATCTGGAGAAATCTTTGGGCCTTGACTGGGCTTGCTTATGTGTCTGTGTGCAGCTGTAGGTGCACACCTAAGCTGACTACTCTTGGGCTCTGTCACATATTTTGCTATAGTTTATTAGACAGCCTCATCTAGAAAAACTGACCTCCACTCCAAGATGCCTTTTATTATCCTGCAAGCTATGTCTGCCTCTTTATCAAGGTTAGCCTTATAAATGACAGAACATCACTATCTCTATGTTCTATTGAAAGAAATAAGTCACAAAGTTGGCTCAAATTAAAGCCTTTAGAAAACTGATTTTGCCATTTATGATAGTGGACAAAGTCCTATTGCAAAGATTGTGGATGCAGGAAGGCATAACAATCTGGGTCACAATCAATCCACAATAGTATCTGTTTTCACTTTTCAAGTAAATCCCTACATGGTGATCATAAAAACAAATGCTCTCAGGATAAAGCAGAGAACGTGTGATATGAAAGAATTTGAACAATAGTGACATATGATGGCAAAAAGTAGATGGCTCTGCAAACACATTTCAAAACACAACTCCAAAAATAGTGTTCTAGCTAAAGAAACACCTTTGAAGGAAATTTTGAGCCTTTGTTTATAATATTTCTTATTAAAGAAAGGCTATTTCGATCATAGAATATTACTTTGAACCACATAATTTGTGAATATCCATATTTAATAGTTTACTATCTAATATTTTAGTCTACAACACAATAAATTGTACAGTGTAATAATTTATTTTATTTTTATCCCACTGCAAGTTTCACCCCTCCCTCAACCTGCTCACCATTGTTTAGTTTTATTATGCATTGTGAAATACTTATTCAAGCATGACATTTTTAATTTAAGTATTTTGAGGATTGTATTAGTCCATTTTCACACTGCTATAAAGAACTACCTGAGACTGGGTAATTCATAAAGAAGAGCAGCTTATTTGACTCACAGTTCTGCATGGCTGGGGAGGCCTCAGGAAACTTACAATCATGGCAGAAGGTGAAAGCAAGCACCTTCTTCACAAGGTGACAGGAGAAAGAGTGAAGGAGGAATGCCACACACTTTTAAACCATCAGATCTAGTGAGAACTCACTCACTATCTTAAGAACAGCAAGGAGGAAATCTGCCCCATGATTCAATCACCTTCCAGCGGTCCCCTCCTACAATTTGACATGAGATTTGAGTGGGGACACAAATCCAAACCATACCAAGGATTAATTGTAATGTGATCAAAATACTTTAAGATGTATATCCATGCATTCTTCTTTTCAATTTTATCTTTCTAGTTATTGAAAAAAATTCCATATTTATTGTTCTACTACTGACTGGATCCAATTAGAATTGCAAAGCAAAATGCTTAGGATACTTAAAAGTGATATAAATGTTAGAATACTTTTTCTGAAAGCAGCCCCATAATACTGGATAATTACACAAATTTAAAAAAAAGTTGTAGTGTCAATAGCAGACTCTTGAATTTTTTTTAATAGGGACTTAGCAGAAACAATTTTTGCTATGTCTTTCAATATACAGAATATAGTTACGGTTTGAATGTGTTCCCAAAAAGCATATATTGGAAACTTAATTTCCAGGTGCAGGTGATGAGATCATAAGGGCTGTACCCTCATAACCGAATTGACATTCATATTACAGTAATAAGTTCTTCATCATGAGAGTATGTCTGCTATAAAAGCAAGTTCCACCCCCTCTGACTCACTTGTGCTTTCTTGCCCTTCTGCCTTCTGCTATGAGATGACAGCAGGAATACATTTGCAAGATGGGGGTTCCTTGATATTAGACTTCCCACCCTCTAGAACTGTAAGGAATACATTTATTTCCCTTATAAATTACCCAATACAATGTATTCTGTTATAGTAACACAAAACGGACTAAGACAAAAGTTGTATAATCTAACATTAACAGGCAGCCCACCAGAGACTATACCCAACAAAGTATATAGCAGCTCCACACAATGCAACATGGGCCATATGACACATGAAGTAAATAGTAGCCATGTATTTACATGTTCCAAAGCCATTTGATTTATCTTCAAAACTCTAGAGATGTAGATTACTGAGATCTTGTTTGAAACAGAAACAGAATATCGGCCTTAACAGTTAGTAAACTATAGTGAGACCCGGAGCAAGGTATTTCCCCCAATGCAAGTATATATATCTCTTTTTATTAAATTGTGTCTCCTCATTGTGCACGTACTTCATTTTATTAGTTACTTTTAAAAGTACTATTTGTTTAATTAAGAAATTTCTTCTTGCAAGTCTGAACCTCAGCTATTGCAAACCTTTAGTAATTACTCAAATCACAACTAAAGATTTTTAATACTGACTATATATTCAGATATAAAGATTCTTGATTTAGAGCAATGTCATTATTTAAAGTATTGCTATGAGCACTTTAATACAACTTTAATTCTCCATGATATCATTTTGACTAGGGAATGTATGAAATACAGTTACCTAAACTCCTTAAAATGGTAAATAATTACGATTTGGCTCCACATTTCTAGGAACTTAGTTTATTTTGAAAGGTTGAGAAACATCCCAATTTTCTATGCTTTCATTTTGCAATTTTTCCAATAGTTGCGAGAACCTATGTGGGTAATTGGAAAAACAGTAATACATTTTTCCTAATTGTTTTTCTAGATCAGGCTGAGGATCACTTAACATTTTTATGATTCAAGATGATTCAGGAAATCAAATGTGTCATCATAATAAATTTAATATTTTTACTCAACTACTTATTTAACATATAGCTTACATTTACCTTTTCTACAAAACATTCTTTGATTTCTCTGGACCTGCGTGATGTTGCTAATAAGTGGTCACAGTATGTGCTATTCTAGTGTCTCTTCCACCTGTCTGAAGGCATTAGTTTCTGATAGACGTACATACTTCAATGATGTCCAAACATTAAGAGCTGTAATTGTAACCTAAGAAGGTTGAGTATTAGAACATGAATCAACGAAGTCTGAGACTCTGTTTTTCACAAAATCATTATGAATTTTGATGATTCTAAATATTTAATACCCGATTTTCTTCTGTAAACCTAGAGGTAAGGTTTTGTCACAAGACCTCTAGAAATTTCAACAGTAATTGTGCAGTGTGTTATATAAAATATGAGCTCAATGGTAGTGTTGATAATGTGCAGCATTATAAACAGTTATGTTGTTTACAATGTAATTATGTATATTGTTGAATAGAATATACCTGTCATTTATAATATAATTGCTTATAATGCTGCACATTATCAACAATACCATTGATGGTTTATATATATATGTATATATATGTTCATTTATATTGATATATAATTTATGTGTTGTTCTGAGTTACCCAGATCTAAACACTTTGTGGTCTCCTAGAATATGCAACCTGCTACTGAAACGTGAATTCTGTCCCACGCAAAGAGACAACTAACAGAGATCCTTATTGTCAATTTTTTAGTGGTTTCCTAGTATAACTCACAAATAGCATTTACATATACATGATGCACATGTAGGAGATGATAGAATTTGCAAATATTCTAGCTTTTATTGCATGCCCTATGCATGAAAATTGTTTGATTTACTATTTGGCACATCACAAAATCATTATAGTTTTCAACATTATACTCTCCCCTGTAGTGCCCATCTTATAGATGTTTAATATATTGGAGATAGTAATTTTTTGTAAAAGCATACTTTGTGATAAATGCTGTCTTGTATTCAGGCCAACAAACAAACTTTTATTATTTCTTTATTACATGGAATCAAAAACTTTAAAAATGTATTTCTTTAAAGTGTCTCTGTGATTTCCAAAGCTGGAGTCTACAATAACTGTTTCTGCTTCCATTGAGAAGGCTGTCAAGTTAAAACTATTTAAGTAATACAGACAGAGCAGGTTTTGTGTGGATGTAATTTCTACTTTTTTTTTTTAACAGTTTATTGCCTGAGGAAAGCAAATATTTCACTAGAGTTCTCTAATACATACCTAACACTGACTATACGACAAATACAGCAAAGGAATATTGAGTACATCCTTCTTATTTTTAAGACTCTAGCATGTTCAATGCACTTGTGGGAGCAACCAACTCACTGATTTTATACATAGCCATCAATGCTAATAAAAAGAAGTCTTAATATTTCTAGATAAAGACTAAGCAGTCACAAATCCATTGTTACTAATTATTATAACTCCTTTCTCTACATTCCACCCTGGAAATTAAGGGCTACTAATAAAGTATTGAAGCCTGGAAGACAATCATAGCACAAATATGAGGAAATTTCAGAACACTACAATAGGACCAGAGGGAGAAAAAAAAATAGAGAGAGAAAGCAGTTGTATCTGGGAAGGTGTTACACGGATGTCTTCCAAAACCAGAGGAAAACCTTGCTATGCTGAAAGTTCCAGAAATTTGTAACTTCATTGCCTAAGACCTCATATCCTAAGGAAATGCTAACCATGTGATTCACTGGACTCTCTGACATGAAATTCAATTCATCACTCTGATTTATTAAAATAACCTATGAGGGAAAAAGATTAAGCAACCTCAGATGAGATTTGGATGACATCCATAGCAGCTATTTATTATATTCAGAACAGACTTTTAACCAAAAATGTCAACTGCCAACAGCTGCTCTTATCAGGCAACACACACACACATACACATAGCACAAACTATTTTAACTCTTATCAGTATCGCTAGATTTAAGAAAATGTACACCTTAAAAAACAGAAGAATATCTGGTATAAAACGAAGGAAAAACAAAAGAAATTATATAATGAAAGATAATAATTTGCCACATTTACAATATATTAAGAGTTTTAAATTAGAGAACTAAAAGAATGGAGGGGAGAATTCCATTTAAAAATGGAATAAATTTTTCATCGTCTGAAGAAAGAAAAGAGTGTTTCTGTTCTAGAGATCCAGTGTTAATAAGCCGTACGAATAAAAGAATCACACATCAATACATCCTGGTTAGATGTGAACAGCAGTAGTAAACAGGAAATTCCAAAAGCTCCCATGGTCAAATCTAGGACTGTGAGATATAAATTTCAAAACAGCTTTCTTTTAGACGGCACTTAAAACCATAGGTCTGGATGAGATCATATAGAGCTATTGTAGAGAAAGAGAAAAGAGCAGGGTCTGTATTTAAGCTCGGGGAAACTCCAAAATTCAGAAGTTGAAGAGTAAAAACTACAAAATAAAAATCATATTTAAAAAGTTACCCAAGAAAACTGATAATGTAGAAAGTAAAACAAAAAGTATATATTTAGATCGTGTATATATAATACATAGATGCATAATAAATTAACAAAGTTAAATCTGACTTTTTTGAGAAGATAAAAAAATAGACCCTGAATATAATAAAAAAAGAAAGAAAAATAAAATAATTTTTATCACCCCAGATCATATAGATGTTAAGCAGATAATAAGATTACATTAGGAACAACTTATGCCGAAAAGTTAGACAACTCTTTTTATATGAGATCCATAGATTCCTTGAAAAAATGAAACTCATCACAAGTGACATATGATGAAACAAAATGTAACTAGCCCCACAGAGCTCAAAAATTGAATTAATTATCAACAAATTTCCTTTAAGAAAACACCCAACCCAAATGGCTTAGTGCTGAATTCTACCAAATATTAAAGGAAAAATGGTACTAATCATTCATAAAGTTTTTCAGAAACTAAAAACAGAAATAATACTTCCTAACTCATTTCATATAGGACCAGTATAGGCATAAAAACCAAACCCGTTGAAAATGTTGAAACAAGAAAAGAAGCAAGCAAGCAAACAAATATCCCTCATGAATACAGATGCAAAAAAGCCTTCCCAAAATATTAACTGAGTTTATTAAGCAATATAGAAAATAATACTAGAATGATGTATATTCCTTTAGAGCTAAATGATGAGAACACATGACATATAGAGGGGAACAGCACACACTGGGGCTTTTGGAGGGTGGAGGAAAGGAGGAGGAAGATCAAGAACAATAACTAATGGGTACTAGGCTAAATACCTGGGTGATGAAATAATCTGTACAACAAACACCCATGACACACGTTTACCTATGTAACAAACCTGAACTTGCACCCCTGAGTTTAAAAGTTAAAAAAAGAAAAAAGAAAGAAAAAGAAAAAAAATACTATACAATAAGCAATTAAAGGTTATCCTAGCCATGAAAGGTTAGTTTACATTTGAAAAATCAAAGAATGCAGTTAAGAATATTAATAGAGTAAATGATAAAAACTGTGATCATTTCAAAATATAGTATTTTTTTAATTCAACATGAAACTAAGAATATAAAGAAAATTCCTGAACATGATAAAGAGCATCTATGAAAATAAAAGTAATGAAAACTAGTATGATGCTTAGTGGTGAAAAACTGAATGCTTTCCCAATACGATAGATCAAAGATGTTCCAAGTTTGAACATTTTAAAAAATACAAAAAAATCTTCACAGAGCATACTCACATGAGGGTTTTATTTCGAGGTAATGGCTAGGGTATGGCAAAAAAAAACAAAAACAAAAACAAAAACAAAAAAAAAAAACGAGTACAAGCAACATTGTGCATTTGAGAGATATCCAGGCACAGTCCCCCTGGGTGATTCTTATTTGTACATGGACACAGAAAGCTCTGTCTCCAGGTCGAACCCCCAATATTTGAATGAAGACCTTAGCTAGTGGAAGTTCCCCTCTGTCCCTCTGGTTATATAGCCATACAAGTCTGTATAACCAGTTATGTCAGGTGAAAGCCATCAAAAATAAAACTGGCCCTGGAGTTACCAGCAGTATTTTAAAATTTAACTGCATATCACAACTTTCATAGCCCTCAATTTGGTCAACAGTTAAAACCAGACATACATGTATTCCCAGAGATATGCCTGGATCTCTCCCGGTCCATCTGTAAAATGATAGTATCCTCCATAGTTAGAAGGTAAGTGGGTCCATTCTCACCACATCTGTGCCACATTAAGAGATCCTAGTCACTATAAAGAGTCAATGAAGAAAAATAAAAGGCATGAAATTTAAAAAGAAAGAAAAGTCCCTTCCTTACAGATGGAAGATTTAATGGTAGATTCCTTACTAGCAGTTTAATGGTAGATTCCTTACTATTCATATGTATACAGATTACTGTAACCTGTTCCTGTGTATACAGATGACTGTATACACAGGAACAGTAAGGAATCTACCATTAAACTTCTAGAAGTAGCAAGTGAATTCAGCAAGGTCAATAGATACAAGCTAATATACAAAAATCAATTGTGTTTGTATGTACTAGGAGCAAACAATTAGACAATTTAAATGCAAAGAGAGAGGATATTAAAGGTTGTCACCACGAGCATAAATATGTGAGGTACTGCATTTGTTAATTAGCTAGATTTAACCATTCTACAATGTCTATATAATACAAAACAACATATCATGCACAATAAATATATACAATTTTATCTGTTGATGTTTTAAAAACATAAAAACAATGAGAATATTGTATTAAAATAAAAATGGCACCAGTTCGATAATATCAACGAAAACTCAAAATGCATAAAAGTCAATTATACAAACAATATAAAATATTTACATTAAAAATATCTAAATTTTGCTGAGTGAATTTCTTTAAAAAGACACCAAGAATAAATGGGGAAATATATCATCTACATAGAATATTGTTGGGATATATACCTCACCTTAATTGAGCTAAAGGTTCAGTACAGTTCCAATAATAATTCCTCCTTCCATAATTTCCAAATGCAAGGATGTTTCCTGGATTTAACAGTGAATGATGTTTTGGATATCTAGTAAATGAGGAGAAATATGAGTATAATCAGATATGTGATTCAGGCAGAATTTTTAAATACTCCTTTAGCATCTGCCTCTGGTTCTATAAAAAATACATAGGGTACTGTTGTCCTTAAATTTAAAAAATCCATCATTTTAAAAATAAATATTCATTCATCTACTCTGAATCATGTATAATGTCCAAAATAATAGTTAGAATTATTGCTATTACATAAAGTAACAACACTTAAAGCTGATATGAGGTCAATAAATATTATGTTACATGATAAAGGAAAAAAATAAAATGAAGGCATTTTCTTAGTACAAGTAAATATATGCACAGAAATGTTTTTAACAAAAGGAGTAGGAGATACTCATGATGTAGAAGATAAATACTGACACACAGAGCTTACATTCAAGAAGAAAATATGTATATTAATATAGTATCATGAGTTTCCAAGTGATATTTCCAAATAAAAGTAGAGAGAATTCTGTAGGTAGAATCAACAAGACTTCATAGCTGATCACGTGTAGGAGTGACATGGTAAAAAAAGTTAAGGATTACAATGACTACTTACTTCCTGTTACTCAACTAAATAAAAAGAGATACCATATATGAAGACGGAAAATGTGTTAGTCAGTTTGGGCTGCTATAAAAAACTACCATAGACTAGGTGGCTTAAACAACAAATATTTATTGCTTACAGTCATTATTGTGCCCTCACATTGTGGAGAGTAGAGGGAGGGGAAGCAAGCATTCTGATGTATTTTCTTTTAAGGGGGTTAGCCCCCATTCAAGAAGTCTCCATCTTCATAGCCTAATTATCCCAAAGTTCCCATTTCTAAATATCATTATGCTGGGAATTAGGCTTCAACCCGGGAATTTTGGAGTAACACAAAACTTTCTGTTCATAACAAGGAAAAATAACATTCCTTGAAAAAAGTATATATATTGTTATTATATTATATTATTATATAATATTATATATATTTGAAACATGTAAATTATCATTGTTATATAAGTTATCCAAATGTATATGCATATTAGGTCAATGGATAAGTCAAGTCTGTCTGTGTCTAAGAAAACTAATCTGGATCGGTGATATAGACTTTGATAATTGAAACTTTGGAAGTACTTAGATAACTTTTGCTAGAGATAAGTTGTAAAATGACAAAAATAAAGAGCACAGGATAAAGCACAGCAAGGCAACACTTTTAGTTAGATAAGAAAGTCTGGGAAAGTAAAAGACTGGAAGTTGTTGACTGGTCACAGGCAGAAGGAAAACTACGGCGTGTGATACCCTATTAGCTAAGAAAACCCGAGGATTTGAAAAGTTAAGAGGGTTAGGAGTGTTGAATACTATTGAGAATTAATGCAAGGTAAGGGCTGAAAGGCAAACAAAAGATTCAATAACACTGAAGGCAAGATTAGAACAGCTTTGGTGAAGTAATAAAATGAAAGGTAGATTAAAATGGATAATGAATTTTAAAAGAAAGGAATTTTGTGTTTTGTGTATAGACTGTCATTTCAAGAAGGTATACACAATGGGAGGAGAGAAAGTAGATTGCTGGTTTTATACTTCGGAATTGAGTATTTAAGTCATGGTGAGAACAAACTATTACAAAGGAAGAGTTTGAAAATGCTATAAATAGGGTAAATCATTATGTTATGTGTATTAGTCAGGGTTCTCTAGAGAGAGAAAACTAATAGGATATATAGGTCTATATCCACGTAGATCTATACATAGATCTATACCCACGTAGATCTATATATAGATATGTATAAAGGGGAGTTTATTAAGGAGTATTAAAATCACATGATCACAAGGTCCCACAGTAGGCTGCCTGCAAGCTGAGGAGTAAGGAAGCTAGTCTAAGTCGCAAAGCTGAAGAACTTGAAGTCTGATGTTTAAGAACAGGAAGCATCCAGCACAGCAGAATGATGTAGCTGGGAGGCTAAGCCAGTCTAGTCTTTTCATGTTCTTCTTCCTGCTTTATATTCTGGCCATGCTGGCAGCTGATTAGATTGTGCCCACTTGGATTAAAGGTGGGTCTGCCTTTCCCAGATAACTGACTGAAATGTTAATCACCTTTGGCAACACTCTCACAGACACACCCAGGATCAATACTTTGCATCCTTCCATCCAATCAAGTTGACACTCAGTATTAACCATCACAAGTCAACCCATTGTCAACTTGAACCCATACACATCTCCTGAGATCATAAAGAATGTTCAAATAAAAACAATAATAAAATAATAAGGTCATAATTATGCCTAATATAATACAACTATTCTTCCTACAACAGGAAATGCACCAATCCCCAACCCAAATACTATTACGTAAAGCTAACAACACTTAAATGCCGATAGAAAGCCAATAAATCTTATGTCACATGATAAAGGAAATAAAATGAAGTTATTTTCTTAGTACAAGTGTATACATTCACAAACACGTTTTTTAACAAGAGGAGGAGGAAATACGACAATTACAGTCCTCAGTTCTGCAAATGGTCACGTGGTCGTAGCCGGTATTGATTACCACCTGCTTGTACTACCCATTCTGTATTCCCTCTACCTTAAGCAAGCACCTCAGCAGGTCGTGGTTTTATTCCTGGTAGAGTCACCCAAACCTTCATTCCTGAAGGGTCTGGGCCATTTGTAGTCCTGCCTAGATTGGGTTGCTGTAGTTTCTCACTGACCTTAATCACAGGGCATGGTAATATTAAGAGTCACTCCAAGGGATCTCCTGTATTCCACAATATGCTTCCTTACCTTCATTGTGGAGTAGTAGACTGATTTCATCTTGATAGTCCAGGCCAATCACACCAGCCAACACAGTAACTCCCTTCTTAGACTGTTGACTTAAAGGTTGGAGGAGCCCAAAGTGTCCAGATGGCAATCTTAATTTTTAGTTTAATGGAATAATTTTTGTGTCTCCTGGTGGCAGATTCCTCCCTCTGGAACTAAGGCCTCTAGGCCAGCAGAAGGTAATGTTGCAGGAATAGGAAACAAAAATTTTGCTAGTGGATAACTAGGGGTGATGGTGAGTGGTGCCACTTTCACTTCCACCCCAGGATTTCTGGACCCATGAATCCTGGCTGTGGGAGAAATGGTAGCATACATTGGACACAGATTCAGAGCATACACGGTCTTCTGGAGAACTTTTTCCCAGCCCTAAAAAGTATTGTCACCTAGTTGGCATTGTAATTGTGACTTCAAAAGGCCATTCCACTGTTCTATAAATCTACTGCTTCAGGATGATGGGGAACATAGTAAGACCAGTGAATTCCATGAGCCTGAGCCCACTGTGGCCCTTATTTAGCTGTAAAGTGAGTGTTTTGGTCAGAGGCAATGCTGTGTGGAATACCATGATGGTGGATAAGGCATTCCATGAATCCACAGATGGTAGTCTTGGCAGAAGCATTGTGTGCAGGATAGGCAAACCCTTATCCAGAGGAAGTGTCTATTCCAGTGAGCACAAACCTCTGCCCTTTCCATGATGGAAGAGGTCCAATATAATCAACCTTCCTCCAAGTAGCTGACTGATCATCCTGAGGAATGGTGCCACATTGAGGGCTCAGTGTTGGTCTCTGCTGCTGACAAACTGGGCACTCAGCAGTGGCTGTAGTGAGGTCAGCTTTGGTGAGTGGAAGTCCATGTTGCTGAGCCCATATGTATCCTCTGTCCCTGCCACCATGGCCACTTTGTTAGTGAGCCCATTGTGCCATGACAGGGGTGGCTGGGAAAAGAGGCTGAGTGGTGTCCACAGAATGGGTGATCCTATCCACATTATCATTACAATTCTCCTCTACTGAGGTCATCCATTGGTGAGCACTCATGTGGGATACAAATATCTTCACAGTTTTTGACCACTCAGAGAAGTCCATCCACATATCTCTTCCCCAGACTTCTTTGTCACCAATTTTCCAATCATGCTTCTTCCAAATCCCTGACCATCCTTCTAAAGCATTGGTTACAGCCCATACATTAGTATGTAATTGCTCATTTGGCCATTTCTCCTTCCATGCAAAGTGTACAACCACGTGCATTGCTCGAAGTTCTGCCCACTGGGAAGATTTCCCTTCACCGCTGTCCTTCGGTTTGTCCTAGAAAGGGGCTGTAGTGCTGTCACTGTCCACTTTCAGATGGTGCCTACATATCATGCAGAACCATCTGTGAACCAGGCCCTAGTCTTCTCTTCCCCTGTCAACTGACCATAAGGAACTCCCAGTGAGGCCATTGGTGCAGGCTGGGGGAGAGAAGTCAGGGTGGCAGGAGTGGAGACTATGGGCATTTGAGCTACTTTTTCATGTAACTTACTTGTGCCTTCAGGACATGTTTAAGCCCGATCATGTATATACCACTTCCATTTGATGATGGAATGCTGCTGTATATGTCCCACTTTATGGATAGATGGGTCAGAAAGTACCCAGTTCATGAAGGGCAGTTCAGGTCACATGGTGACTTGATGATCCATAATTAAATGTTCAGTTTCCACCAAAGCCCAGTAATAGGCCAAGAGCTGTCTCTCAAAAGAAGAGTAGTTACCTGAAGAAGATGGCAGGGCCTTGCTTCAAAACCCTAGAAGCTTCCACTGTAATTCACCTGTGGGGACCTGTCAATAGCTCCAAACAGCATCCCTGTCTGCCACTGACACCTCAAACACCATTGAATCTGCTGGGTCATATGGCCCGAGTAGCAGAGCAGCTTGCACAGCAGCCTGGAACTGTTGCAGAGCCTTTTCCTGTTCTGGACACCACTCAAAACTGGTAGCCTTTTGGGTCACTCAATAAATAAGCTGAAGTAGCACACCCAAATGAGGAATGTGTTGCCTCCAAAACCCAAATAGGCCCACTAGGCATTGTGCCTCCTTCTTGGTTGTAGGAGTGGCCAAATGCAACAACTTGTTCTTCACCTTAGAAGGAATATCCTGGCAGGCCCCACACCACTGGACCCCTAGAAATTTTACTGAGGTAGAAGTTTCCTGAATTTTAGTTGGATTTATTTCCCATCCTCTGGCATGCAAATGTCTCACCAAAAAGTCCAGTGTGTTTGCTACTTCTTGCTTACTGGATCCAGTCAGCATAATGTCATCAATATAATGGACCAGTGTGATATCTTGTGGAAGTGAAAAGCAATCAAGAATATGACACAAAGCAGGAGAGTTGATATAACCCTTAGATAGGACAGTAAAGGGATATTGCTGGCCTTGCCAGCTGAAGGCAAATTGCTCCTGGTGGGCCTTATGGACAGGAATGAAGAAAAAGGCATTTGCCAAATCGATGGCTGCATACCGGGTACCAGGAGATGTGTTAATTTGCCCAAGCAATGAAACCACATCTGGTATAGCAGCTGCAATTGGAATCACCACTTGGTTAACATTATGATAATCCACTGTCATTCTCAAAGATCCATCTATCTTCTGCAAGGCCGAATGGGAGAACTGAATGAGGATATGGTAGGAATCACCACTTCTGCATCTTTCAAGTCCTTGATGGTGGCACTAATCTCTGCAATCCCTCCAAGGATGTGATATTGGTTTTGATTTACTAATTTTCTAGGTATCAGTAACTCTAATGGTTTCCATTTGGACTTTCCCACCATAATAGCCCTCACCCTACCACTAAGGAAGCCAATGTGGAGTTTCTGCCAGCTGCTAAGTATGTCTATGCCAATTATGCATTCTGGCACTGGTGACATGACCACAAGATGAGTCCAGGAATCCACTGGACCCACTGTAAGTTGGACCTGAGCTAAAACTCCATTAATTATCTGACCTCCATGAACCCCTACCTTAACTGGAGGACCACAATAATGTTTTGGGTCCCCTGGAATCAATGTCAGCTCAGAGCCAGTGTACAGTAATCCCCAAAATGTTTGATAATTTCCCTTTCCCCAATGCACAGTTACCCTGGTGAAAGACTGGAGGTCTCCTTGGGGATAGTTAGGAGAAAAATTAACGCATAAATTGTCAGTGGTGTAGTGGGGTCCTTCTCAAGGTGACCCAGCCTCCCCTTCATTCAAGGGGTTCTGGGTTTGTAAACTGGCTCAAACCTGGAAATTGATTGAGGGGCTGTGATTCTGTTTTTGTAATTCAAATTAGTCTTTTGTCCACTTGATCTGGAAGTTTTCTGTTTATACAAATTAAGTAGGAATGTAGTAGGCTTCCTATCAATTTCACTTCTAGGAGCACCGTAATTAATTAACCAATGTCAGATCTCTACATGAGTCAGAGTATTCTGATTGCTGCTTTGCCTCTGCTGTCCATTACAATAGCTACACCCAACTTGTCTTTGATGGTTGAGTGCCACCACTTGGCTCCTGCCACCTTGGGATCCAATTATTCACACTGCATTTAAATTTTATTGTTCAGTGACTGCGGTTCCCACTGTTAGATCTGACATACAGGAAAGACAAATTACAGGACTCTTCCAAGATCCAGGTGCTGTCTTTGCAAATCTGTTTCACAAAGCATTGGTCACGGGTGTGTCTTCTAGACCCTCCCAGCTGGGATGAGTAAGTCTAAAGTGACTAACCCACTCCACCATCCCAATCTCCCTAAGCCTTTTGATCCCTTCCCCTACATTAAACCAAGGAAGATCAGGCATTTCCGGCTCACTCACAGTGGGCCATATTTTAATCCATATTTCAGCTAACCAAGAAAATAAACTATTAGAACCTTTTTTAACTCCCAAGCTGCAACATTAAATTCAGAGTTCCTGCTTAGTGGTCACAAATCAATAGATTTCAGCCTGATCCGACTCTGTGTTCCTTCCACCATCATCCCACACCCTTAATAGTCAATACCATGCCTGTTCTCCAGGTTTCTGCTTATATAAATTAGAAAACTCAAGCAGTTCTTTTTGAGCATAGCAAACCTCCTCATGGGTCACACTCTGAACCTCACCTCTAGAGGCTCACCAGGAATTTACTCCAGTTATAGGTCTAGAAGCAAACAAGGGTGTTGAGGGTGGTTTGTAGGAGAATCACATTATCTTGCAACCGCCTGAGGGGAGGCCATCACTGTTGCCGCAGGCAGCGCAGGGCTTATCTTCTCAAATAAAGTTGGAAAGGCTGATGGCAGCATGGGTCAGGGAGGGATGCTGCCACTACTGGGGATGGGGAAGCTGTTTCTTCTATTCACCAGAGTTTACAAGCTCAAAATGTTTATTTTTGAAAGCAGAAATAAGCCTTGAATAAGAAAACTAAGATTGTTGACAGTTTTGAAGACATTATTGCTGTTACAGATATTGGTGACAATGATCTGTCTCCTTCTAATTATTCTGTAAAATTGGTCAGTAATGCAGTTGACAGATTTTGGCATTTTCCATGCTTATGTGACTTCAGATATCAGAAAATAGAAATGAAAGTGTTGTTTAAGGACAGACTGAATATTAAGTGATGGACTCTAAGCATACAGGAAACGAGGGAAATAAAGCATAAAGCATAAAGTACAAGAAATAAGGAAGAATGCTAACGCATTGAATGCCCTGATATGTACAACTGATTCCAGTTCTAGTTAAGTGAAAACAGAGAAACTGTTGATATTCCTCCATTTTTGTTCTTCAAAAAAGCACTTTCTTTGTATTATCTAAATTTATCTCAGAATGATGAAAGTCCAAGAATATGGTTTGTGCATCTTATGATTCAAGAATGGAGAATGTAACTGCTAAATGGATAGAGAATACTGGATGGAATATGCCATATAGATGTGTATATCAGTTATGTTGCTGGTACAATTAAGCAGTAGAAGAAAAAAACAGTAAAATATAAGGCATGGTTTTCACTGAAGGAAATGTTGTTGCTTTGGGTTACAATACAGTGAAGAGGTAAAGGGGAAGGTTCTGATTTAGTGAAAGTTCAGTCAATAAGAACAAATAATATTTGATATCTAGAATAAAGTCTGATACATTCTGGTTAATATTTTTTTAAGTTACAGATGCAAACACTAGGTCAAAGGAGGATTTTTGCTTCTCTAAAGTTACTAACCTATGGAGAGCTGAGTCTATTTCTTTTTCTTCTTCTTTTCTACTTTTATTTTAATGTCAGAGAGCACATGTGAAGGTTTGTTACATGGGTAATTGTGTGTCATTGAGGCTTGAGGAATGAGTGATCCCATCAACAAGGTAGTGAGCATAGTACCTGATAGGTAGCTTTATAACCCATGCTCCCTCTAAACCTCTCCTCTTAAGCGGTCCCCATTGTCTATTGCTCCCATCTTTGTGCCATGTGTAGTCAATGTTTGGCTCCCACTTATAAGTGAGAGCATGGAGTATTTGGTTTTTCATTCCTGCAGTAGTTCACTTAGGATAATGGCCTCCAACTGCATCCATGTTACTGCAAAGGATATGTGTTCATTCTTTTTCATGAATTGTATTCCATGGTTTATATGATTTTATTTTACAGTTCTTTGGTGATGGGCATCTTGGTTGATCTTGTATCTTTGCTGTTGTGAATAGTGCTGCAATGAACATACAAATGCATGTGTCTTTTTGGTAAGATGATTTATTTTTCTTTGGGCATTTTATTTATTTTCCATGGCTTTTTGGTTGATAAGCTTTTTATTATTCATTCAATTTCAGAAGTTGTTATTGGTCTACTCAGGGTTTTAATTTCTTCCTTGTTCACTCTTAGAAAGCTGTATGTTTTTAGAAATTTATCCATTTCTTCTAGCTTTTCTGGTTTGTGTGGATAGAAGTGTTCATAATAGATAATAATTCTGTTATTTTAGAACAGGCAAAATTATGTAACCTAGAACAATAAATGCCTATGCAGTTCAAAAATGCACAAATAATAGAGGCTCAATAGCTGAACACTAAATTTTCTTAAATGTACCCTTTTTAATAAAACTTATGCCTCTGTTTTTAATATTAAATGATCAGTAACTTATATAGTGTTTCAGGAAACACAGGTATAAATATGTAAAAAATGTCTAATGGAAACTAGATCCTTGTATTAAAATGTATTTTCTGTTTGTATTTTTGCAGTCTAGATTAGTAACTTAGAACAATCTATAAGTTTGAACAAAATGCACAATATTTATAGTTTGTTGAAATAATACAGTGGAATTGTTAATAAAATAAAATTTTCACATTAATTCCTCTTTGGATATTATCTTTTTACCTAAATTGGTTAACATGAGGCAATTCCAATAAAAGAAAATGCCAAGAACATATTTGTAACTGAGGGAGCTATGAATAAAGTGAAAAGAGCAACTACAGTTTCCTTAAGGGCCTTTATCCACCCAAGAAAACCTGTTATGCTGGTTTGATAATTTTTTTAAAAAAAGAATTATGATATCTCTAATCTCTTACTAATTTAGCAAACATAGATCTTTATTTAACTATGTTAACATTTCCATAATTACCAAGAAGATTACAAATTCAAATACTGAAAGGGGAAGACATTATATGGAAGAGATGTCATTTTAAACAGATAAAAAAAGAAATGTTGACACTTTGGCACCTTTGCTGTTCTTAACAGAATAGAATGCGTGTACGTGTGTGTGTCTCTGTGTGTGTGTGTGTGTGTGTGTGTATCAAAGCAAGTTACAGATTTGGGCTAGGTAGACACATTTTAGGAAAAACATATTTTATTGAATATATTTAAAAGCATCGATTGCTGTATATCCAAAGTAATAGGTACAAAATTACTCAACAATCTCAGAATATCTTAGAGACAAAATGTGATTTTTATGAAATTACCAAATGAAACAAGTGTTTATGATGGAAAATTGTATCTTGACTTGATTAATCTTTTAAAAGTCAACTGATAAAAGTGGCTGCCAAAAGGAACTAACAACTGCTCCTGGAAATGGTTTCTGGGATCTGTATTTATGAATTATAAATCAATTTATTTGATTAATGAATATTTCTGGATTTTCAAATCCTTTAATCCTCCAACATTTGGAATAAAATCAAATATAAGACTTTGTAGAAAATTTTCTGAAACAGGTATAAAAGTACCACCTCTGAGATGACCTCTCTGAAAAATAAGCATACTAATAAAAAAAATTGGACTGCCTTATTGTGTATGCCTCACAGGGTTACTTATAATGATAAACAAGATAAGCAAACAGCAGTAAGTGTTTTTGCCTGGCCACACATTACCTTCTTATATGTTGTATATAGTTCATCAAAGTATTGATGGAGATTCTGTAAAGATTAAATGAAGGAATCAGTATACAATATATAAGAAGGAGGTATGTGGCAAAAAAAAAGGTTGCTGTTGTTCACTTACATTGTTCATCATTGTAACTAATCCTGTGAGCCACGCACAATGAGGCAGTCCAGTGGTTTCCTCTCTCGTACTACAACAGTGGTACGCCTGGGTAATCTATGCCAGTTTAAGCTGTAGAATCATACAGGACTTATTTCACAGAGTTTTTACAGAATCAAGAGAAATGATACATTTAAAAAAACATTAAATCTATAAAGAATTGTACAAATATAAAGTGTTGTGATTATTATCTAAATACTAGTTTTTATATGTCACCAGGGAAGAGTTGAAGCAGAAATCTTGACTGAATGTAATATATATTTTTTATATATATGTGTATATATACATATATATATACACATGTATATACACATATATATAAAATATATCTATTTATACACACATATATACACATATATGTATATATATACATATCATATATATGAAACATAGTTGTAGTAAATCGCAAGCTCATGAAGGAGAAAGGATCTTCTAAAACATACATAAGATGGGGTGACAGATTTAACTTGCACTAATACTGAATATATAAAGCGAATATCATGCCTCTGAGTTGTCTATAACTCTTCTGGTCCTATCATGATCTTCCATGTGCTAGCTAATGGTGAAAAAAAATAACTTTCATATAACCTTTAGTTCAAGCTGATTTAAATCTTAATAAGATTCAGAAAATCAAATATTTTATTTCTTTTTAATAGTAATAATGTAACAGCTTGAATGTCAGATTTTCTGCCTTCCATCTCCCTTTCATATCTATTCCATAGACATGTCTGGCTGGGCAAGTGAAAGTGGGTGGCTTCCTCATAAGTTAGCAGGTCAGGGACTGATGGCAGTGTGTCTGACTCTCTCTGGCTCTCAAGACAGTGTCCCATTTCTTGCTGGCTAGAGCAGCATTTGTAACTGTTAAACAATCTGTATTTTGGGGATCAACTCTATCTCCTTGAAGACTCAGTTGTTCTCGGAATGTTCCAGGCTTCAGGCCTTAGAATCTGTGTCATTCCCACAGTTCATCCAGCCTTTTACCTGGGAAGACATATCTCAAGTTTGCTATGCATAACCTTGTCCAATTCGGTACCATGCCGCATCTTAGTACCATGTGGGAAGGTCCTCTCTTCAGCTGCTCAACCTTTCACTTTTTCTACTGGGCTGGATTAAGCCATGTCTACAAAGTATCTCTGCATAGTGGTTCCCTCCAAGAACACTAAATGAGAATCCCAAGCAAGATTCCACCTCACGTCCCTTATGTAAGAAAACTTTCCATTTCTACCAAGGCACGGAAAGGTTAAAATTTGAAGAAAAATATGATATTTCACTCCCGTGATTTCTTTTTGTTTATTTTTTCACAATTGTCTATGGGTGATTCCTTTTTTATTCTCCTCTTAAACAGCCTCTATCTACAATAAAAAGCAAATATCCAGGCTATGATGTTATAGATGAGAGGGTGTCCTCTCAATAGTGGGAAAAACGCTGTGAACTGAGACCTTTTTGACACACTAAATGAAGGAAAATTATTATAGAAAATATTTTATCAAAACAACTCAACAGCCTTTCACATTTTCAAAACTCAAAACTCTTTGCATTTATTTTAGAAATATTTCTAATCCTCACCCCTATATAAACAAGAGCACAGTCTCTTTTTTTCTATGTAAACTAATTCAGTAATGTCATAATCTTCAACCTCCTCCTGTCTTCTCAATCCAAGAAAGAAAAAAAAGACACAGACATCTAGGGCACACCAGAATGAAACTTTGATTATCAGAAAGGTTAGCAAGAAAACTATCTTAATATTTTTAAAACCCCTTCCCTTACAGAGAACTTAGTCTTTAATCATTGTGCATACTATTGACTAAGAATATGGATATAATTTTGCATTAAGAAGCTGAAATAATATGTAATTTGAGAGAAACTTAAGAAAACTAAATATCATTTTTATATATTGCAGGGGTTTTTTTGCTGTCACTTAAAAAAAATTAAGAGAAAAACTCAGTTTAGATTAACTTGTCACTTCTTCCCATCAGACAATCTAACTTCTCAAAATAATATTGAATGTCCCATAGCCATTCTAGAAAAACAGTGTACTGTCAATCCACGGACGGAAAACAATTTCAGAGAACCTGCTGCTCGGGTAGGTTATAAACATGAATCCTAAAATTAGTAGGAAATAGTCAATCTGTTGTAACAAAGGTAATGTTAATCTCTGCACAAATCATAATGTGTACTGATTCATCACTGGGCTACTTGCAGTCACGCAAATTACTGGAGATGAGAAGGTTTATGCTAACACCATAATGGGGAGGTAATTATAATAGAATTATGCTCAATGAGGAGAGTGACTTTTTCATGTTCACTATTGTTATGTTCAGCCCAAAGATTAAGGAGTATTAACCAAACACTGAATAAATGCTTTTTTTTCCCTAGAGTGAGACTATAAATTATCATTTTGTTATACGTTGTCTAACATTGCTACGACAAGTTACCACAATTTTATTTATTATCTCACAGTTCTGTAAGTTGGAATTCTGACGAAGGTCTCACCAGGCTCAAATTAAGGCATCAGTAAGATCGTGTTTCTTTCCATGCTCTGAAGATGAATCTGCTTCCAGGTTCTTTGAGTGAGTTCCTGGCAGAATTCAGTCCTATGTGATGGTAGCACTCAGGTTTCCATTTCTTTGCAGCTTGTCAGTCTGGGGTGATTCTCAACTTCCAGAGGCCACCCACTTACCTTACCTTCTTCTTTTAAAGCTATCTTTACAGGCGCATAGATGAGGCTGGAAACCATCATCCTCAGCAAACTAACACAGGAACAGAAAACCAAACACCGCATGTTCTCACTCATATGTGGAAGCTGAACAGTGAGAACACATGGACACAGGAAGGGGAACATCACACACTGGGGCCTGTTGAGGGGGTGGGGGGCTAGGGAAGGGATAACATTAGGAGAAATAACTAATGTAGATGACGGGTTGATGGGTGCAGCAAACCACCATAGCACGTGTATACCTATGTAACAAACCTGTACGTTCTGCACATGTATCCCAGAACTTAAAGTATAATTTAAAAAAAAACATGATAAACAAAATTAAAAAAAAATCCCAGAGAATATTTGGGAAATACAAAAAAAAAGCTATCAATCGCTTGTCTTTTTCATGCTTTGAATCTCTCTGATCTCCTCTCCCTCCTTCTCTCTCCTCCTTTACACATCTGCCACATATCTCTAATGGGCCCTTTTGCATTCTTCTGTTACTTTTAAGGACTCAGATGATTATCCTGAGTTCACTTAGATCATTTAGAATAATCTCTCTATTTTGGGGGCAGCTGACTATAAATTCCAACCTCAATTCCATCTGCAAAGCTCCTTCTTAGCAATACCTAGATTATTGTTTGATTCAATGACCATGGGACAGGGATTTGAGAGGGGGGGAAATCTTTACAATTCTGCTTCCCACAATTTGCTTACTTGCCTTTCATTCTGTAATCAGCAAGTCTGTGAAATTCTAGGTGCCAGACACCTTTCACTTGTCACAATATAAGAATTACTAACTCGTGACTGTCAATTGCAAATAATAAAGTGCAGAGGTTAAGAGACACAAATAAACACTCTTTTCAATAAAATGTATTATAGAAACACTTGTGTATGGGTGTCAGTGGAACCGTGAGCCAATTAAATCTCTTTTCTGAGGCATAAGAAAGTTTTATGGTAGTAGCAAGGTGGTGGTTCAACTCTCGGGAGGGTAGCAGAGAGCAAAACTTTACAGAAAAGATATGATCTGATTATGCTAGAAGATCTTAGTTCAAAGTAGAAATAAGAGGAATTGAGATTCTAGGAAGAAGTAGGGTGCACAGCAGTGAGTTGTGTAAAAGCATACAACATTCTAAAAATTGTGGGGAGACAATGGGGTATAGGCATGGCCAAAAGAAAGAATAGAATAGTTGAAAGACAAAATAAGTTGCAAAAGTATTAATAGGTTGAAACAAATCTATAAATGCCTTGACTACTACTGCTAGGCGACACTAAGAACAGAATGGAGGTAAAAATCTAGAAAACCAGATATGTGAGTATGAGTGTGTATGTGTGTATTTAAGATAGCTGTAGAAGTTTAGTGCAATATAGACTTGATAAGGGGACATAATGCTGAGAGATTTGAAAACTATAAGAAAATAATAATTTAGGTATTTTATTAATAGAACATCTCATGGTACACTTTATATGCTCATGTAGTTTAACTCATTTTTATCTGTGAATGTCATAAATATAAACATAGGTTAAAGCAGAATCTAATTGATTCTTTGGACAGAGATTTTACTTTGGAGTCAGAATGGTTTCTTTATTTTCATACTGCTTTTTCCTTTTCCTTGTTCATGTTGGCTAGGCATATTTACTCCTTTTGTATTTTAATCCTTATTCTATGCATTTACTTATGTTAACAGTATCAGATTTGGGAAGATAATTTAATTATGCACAGACATTTTCCCTCTTATTTCAGTATCAAAAAATTATTCAAATACGAAGTGGCACTGATTCAATGCCTTATTACAGATGCAAGCAAAAGATTGTCAGCAGGTGAATTTGTGTTTACAATTCATGGTCGTGGGAAGAAAAAATAATAAAGTTTGGGAAAATGGATGCTAGCATAAAAAGCAGAATTTAAATATCTCTTTGTAGGCTCACAATTAAAATAGTTCTCCAAGGATATTACTTTACATGGACCCATGACAATAACCATCCTACTGTAAATTTATTTGGTTCTTGCATGATAGTACTGCAAACTCATCACTGCTGACCTCAGACAGCTTTCACAGATGTGCACCAACAAACACAGTCACAACACACTGGCCTTATTCCATATGCTACTGATAAAACGGCATACCATCTCAATAAGATTAAGCAAGAGAATAGTTATTTTTTAATGTAATATTGACTTTTTAAATATCTATATGACCTTAAATAGATGGTTTTGAGTTATTATATTTTACATAAAAAATAGCATTTCTTTTTTTCTAATTTCTTTCATGGTACATGAACTGTCTTATTGATTATACTGCATAGAAGAACAGCAAGAACACAAACTAGAGAAAATGTACGATAAAATGTTGATATTCTTAAGAAATATTTTTAAAATACACACACTAAAAAGTCACCAAATGTTTGTTAAACTTATTTCAGTGTGTCAATTGTATTGTCACTTAATTTTCTCAACAAACATTTATTGAGAGGTACTCTTCTATAAGCTGTGAATTCGGTGTTCAACAAATCAATGCATATACATTTCACATGGGTTGGGGCAAGCAATAAAGCAAATAAGAGAAAAGTATAGTAAATCATAGGATGATACATACATGGAGAGGATGAAAGATAAAGCAAAAAAATTGAATATAGATTGTCAAAAAATGGGGTATGCAGTGTGTGTGTGTGTGTGTGCGTGCACGTGTTTGATGGGGTTGTGTGCAGAGGAACCTAAGAACACTACAATTATAAATGGTGAAGGCTTTCCTGACTTCCTGACCTATGGGTAAGACCTGAACGTATGAAGATGAGCCTTGTGGATTTCTGGGAATGAGCATTCCTAGAAAAGAGAAAGCAAATGCAAAACCCTAATTTTAGAAGACAGTAGTATGGTGGTAAACAGACTCTAAAACATTAAAAAGCCACGATTTTTAGTGTTTGATAATTTCTATTTTGTAAATATTCACACCATGACTAATTTTCAAGATACTGACATAATACTGCAGAACGCGGAGTTGGAATGACATGTACACAGTTGGAATGAGAGCTTGTTCCAGTGGCCCCAGCTCACCACTGGAAGAGAGTAATAGGATTTGAATTTGAGGATGTAAGGACCAGATGGGGATGAGATAATATAGAGGCTTCTAGGTCATTAAAGGCTCTGAGTTTTTCTCTGTGGAAATTAGGAAATTATTGGATGGTCTAAACTCTACTTAACTCACAAAGAGTATAATATAAAACTATAGGAGTTATTAATTCCCCAATTAGAATTTATAAAATATTCCTTCCTTATTAAATCAAAAGTACTCATTAAAATTAAACAAATTTCAAATTTACAGTTTTAAACATCACATGGAGAGCCAGATTAAATGGTGAGTCAATTAGGGAAAAATCTACAGGCAGCACACAAGGTGCCATTTAACTTGTTTTTTAATTGATGAAATCTAGAAGAACTACTCATTTTCACCTTCCTGGTCACCAATACATTTACATTGAATTAATATTTAAATGCTATAGGATCAGAAGAACACCAACTTTTTAGCTTGTTTACCATGGTCAGAAAATGTGTTGTGCTGAAAATCATCTACATATTATTGATAGCTCCCTCTCCTTTTCCAAGAGTGTTCATCTGAAAACTTAGTATTTCATCAAGCCCACTTTTCTTATTACACTCTGCCAAACATCCCTCACTATTTGACAGTGATAGCAAAGACTACCATCCAATATGAATAACATCACCTTCTTTATCTCCTCATGTAAAAAAAAGGAGGCTATATTAGTTAACCATTCTCACAAGACCCCTTAGGATCTCAAGGGAAAGTGGTCACTTTTTCCCAAGGACAAGTCTTCTACTTGTGCTCTACTTTCCTCTCCTTACCATTTGTCCAGATACTTTCTTCCATCACCTAGTTTATCTGTCCACCCATCAACAGGATCTAATATGAACATGATCAAATCACTGCAATATTGACAGAGATTCTTCTCCATGTCCATAGAGCTAAAGCACTCTCTTTGTCTTCATGAAAAAGCTCCCAATGTGAAAACAGAGGTTGATACGGTTTAGATCTGTGTCCCTACCCAACTTTCATGTCAAATTGTAATCACCAGTATCAAAGGTAGGTCCTGGTAGGAGGTGACTGGATGGCGGTGATTCCCCCTCGGTGCTGCTCTCATAATAGTGAGTGAGTGCCCATCAGATCTGGTTGCTTAAGGCACCTTGCCTCTTTCTCTCTTCCTCCTGCTCTGGCCATGTGAAGATGGGCCTGCTTTCCCTTTATCTTCCACTATGATTGTAAGTTTCCTGAGCCCTTCCCAGGTATTCTTCCTGTACAGCCTGTGGAACCATGAGCCAATTAAACCTCTTTTTCTTATAAATTATCCGTTCTCAGCCATTTCTTTATAGCAGCGTGAGAACAGACTAATTCCGAGGTTTTGATTTTGCTATGTATCATTCATAGATCATTATCCCACTGCCATCTGTCTTCCAATCCACTAGCTCATTTAATTCACTAATTGAAGTCATCAAGCATTTCTTAATCTCAGATCCATTGGGAAATTTTTGGTTGTTATATGACCACTTTGTGATATTTAATCCACTTGACAGCCTCATATCTTCTAATTTATTTCCTGATAATCACTTATATATATTTCTTTTCCTTCCTTTCTGATAGTGTTTTTCCTGATTATGTTTCTATCCCTTTTCTCAACCCTTCACTAGGGTTATTTTCTTTCTGTCTTATCCTTTCCATGGTGTACAATCTCTTGATATATTCAGTATTTATCTATACGCTTGTCTAAATATCTAATTGATACATAGCTTGTCTAAATATCTAATTGGTACATTTCATCCTGATGTCTTCTATATTTTCCAGAACCTTATTTCTAACAGCTTTAACCATATGCCTATTTAAAAGTCCAGTTAAAAAAAAAAACTAAACTAAACTAAATTTAAAATACTTTTCTCAAATCTATTCTTCCATCTGTGCTTCTAATTTGGGCCAATGGTTCAAGCATTCATTTAGTGTTAAAGAATTAAACTGTTGAATATATTCTAAAATGCTCCCTATGTCTATTTGATAGACCAAATCACTAATGAAGTATTTTCATTTCTATCTCTTATGTTTAAAATCTATTCTTGTTTCTTAACATCTGACTTTGCCTTTATTAAAACCAATCTTTTACCCACCTAGGTGAATAAAATAAATACTTCACTAGATATAATGGCATCTTTGGTTATTTTTTTCTATTTCCAATTTATCCACCACTTCCCAATATACACACTTCATCAAATTTCCCAAAATGACTAATATGCCTAATATAAAATAAATAAATGCATTTTTGAAAAGTAAATTATCTTGCTTAGTATACATCATTCCTTGTGATATGGTCCCAATCTCTTGTGTGTCAGCTATTGTCTCTTTTCCACACCTTCATTTTTAGAAATAGAATTCCCTATATTTCTGAAAGGCAATCTTTTATAGGTATTTTTACTTGCTATTCCCTCTGTCTAGACATCATATTCTTTCTCCACCTACATTACTAATTCTTTTTAACCTGTGAAAACAAAGGCTTTCTTTCCAAATGAAAAAATACATATAAAGGTGCTTGAGTATCTACTTAACAAATCCAAACAAAAGACTACTAGTATTTAAAATAAGGGAAACTCAGAATCAGTACTTTATATAAGGAAAATGCTGGAGAATTTAAAAACGTATTTAAGAAAGTAAATGTAATTAATTTTAACCTATAGAATAAAAGAAACAGAAGCAATAATCCAAATACAAAAGAACAAATGTTTTCTTAAATGAAGAAAAAGAGTGTGTCTATATTTCAAAGCACTTAACGAAGACCCAGGTATTATTAACGTAAATGATAAATTCTTACAAAGATTTTGATTAAAATCTTGAACTTTAAAAAACAAACATATGAAAAATAGAAACATTTAGATAGGATAAATACATGAATCTACTAATATAGCCCCAAACAGGTAACCTTAGGTAACAGGTAACTTATTCTGAGTACATTTACAAAAAAATGCATTGTTAAATATAAAGTTGAGTCTAATTTGGTACTAGAAAAATGACATATTATGTATAAATGATGCTAAGATAATTATTTAAATATGTGAAAAGCACTTTTTTATTTATATCAAACACCAGAAAAAATAACAGCATTATTTTAAAATATTATAAAATTAATTGAATAAAATCTTAGAAAAAATGAAAACATAAGTGAATATCATAATATACTAACTGAAAATAATGTATGCAATGCTCATGTGCAAAATTCAAAACAGAAATGTTGATGAGTTTGACCAAATACAAATTAATGACATTTACATGATAAAAGTAAACAAAATCAAGAGGTAAATGAAAATATTAAAGAAAAAAATGCAATATGTGAAGCAGTGTGTTAATATACTTAATATCTAAAGAACAATTTACAAATCATAAAAAGAACAGTATCTTACAATATAAAATTGGGCACAGTTTACATTAAAAAAGATATTTCAAGAGAGCAAGATAAAATAATTTTAACAGAAATAAGGAAACTGTAAGAAGTTTCATTCCCCACGTTTCATTTTATTGTTGTAACTGCTATAGTGGGCTCATAGTACTTTTACAATGACAATAAAAGATTACTTGTGGTTCCTTGTGCCAATGGTTTTGATGGCACAAAAGATTAGATCATCTTCATTGATCTAACAGTCATGACCTAAATTTGTTTTCACTTGTTCAACAAAGCTAATGGTTATGTAACTGAAGTACTGAAATTTTAAAAGCAGCATATACAAAATAGTATGCCCAAATATAATATGAATTATTTTATTAACCATTTTATCCTTCACAACTCTTGAACAAGATGTATATATGTAGGCACAGGGTATGTTTTAAAATAATAGAGAAAACAAGGCTGTGAAAAGAAAGTTAATTTTCAGAATCTTGACAAAACAACTAAATTGATATAAAAGTTTCTACAGATATAAAAGGTATCAATAGGTACAAGACACAAGAATCTTATTTGAAAATGCATTAGTACTTGGTTATTGTGGCAGGTTAAGGAATGGCCCCATGAATGCCCATGCCATTAATGTCTGGAAACTAATTGCAGGAACCTCTGAATATGATATCTTACATGACAAAGGAAATTTTGTAGATGTGATTAGAAATTTTGAGATTCAAACATTATCCAAGTGGGCCCAATGTAATTACAAATTACTCTAAGAAAATGCAGGAAGGTCACAGTTAAGAAATGGTGGGAGGATAGAGACAAAAGTCAAAATGGTGAGAATATGCTATACTGTTGGCCTTGAAGATGGAGGAAGGGGCCATAAATCAGTGAATATGATGACCTCTAAAACTTGGAAAAGCTCTGAGACTCCTGTCAGAGCCTCCAGAAGAAACAAATCCTGCCAATCCCTTGACTTTAGCCTAGTGAGAATGATGTTGGACTTTTGATCTTGGAAATATAATTTGTGTTGTTTTAATCCAGTAAAATGTGGTAAATTATAACAGAAGCAATAGAAAATTATAGAATCATAATCTTTTTATTTTGAAATCAGGATATAATTTCAAAATTAGAGAACAAACCATGATTATTTATTTAAGTTGTTTTGAATGTGAAGGAGATTCTTTATAAAAGCATGTTTTGGGATGTGGGGGAGCCTATTTGTAAGGAACATGGCTATGCTGCAGCCAGGAAGGCAGAGGCTGAGGTAAACACCCTGCATGACTCAGCAGGATTGGAACACAGGTGCACAATTCCATGTGTTATATAATCACAGCTATGTAGCCATCACATGGGGAGACTCATCACCTGGCTCTGAGCCACTATTGTTTGTGAGGTGTGTAAATGCAGCACTGACACTGTGAGAGAGCTGCTGAATAAAGCCATGTTGGATCTACCTCCTGTCTTTCGAGTGTTCTGGAAGAACACTTGCAGCTCCCTGCCCCCCATCCACCCACTCCCCTCAGACCTCATCTGGGGCTCGAACCTGACATTTGGCATAGTTGGCAGGATGAGGTGAGTGGGTATTCAGCCCCTGAGGCTCATGGGTTGGCTATGTGGCTGCAGAATGGACTGTGGTACTCAGTGGCAGTAGTGCTGTTAAGATGGGCCCCAGTGGAAGCATGGGAGGCAATGGTCTGATTTCCCTCAAGGGTGGAGAAAGCACCGAAGCACCTGGAAGCATACAGCACCGAGAAGGAATGCGCCTTTGCCTCCAGAGTTGGATGGGTGTTTCTAACTGCAGTTCAGGAAGTACATGTTCAGTACTGCACAGGTAAGGGACCTCCAGGTGCAAGCTGTGCTCCTGGGGGCCCAAATGCACAGCTTAGAGCAAAACCTGGGGGTAAGGGAACATCAGCCACAAACAGGACACTTAGAGGCCCAGATAAACAGCCTGGAACAGGAGTTAGAGACTGTCATCAGTGTGATCTTGAGCCCATCCTCCCAGCCAGAAACTCCTGTTCAGTCTGATGATGAGGAGGAGGAGGTTCCTCCACTGTGGGCTCACCCCGTGATCCTTCAGAAGGTAGAGCAAGAAAGCCATTGGGCCCGAAGGGTGGGCCCAGGGACCCCCTCCCATAGTAGAGCACACTTCATATAGTGCCTACACTCCCACTGAGTCATGGGAGTTAGGCAAGCAGTGTAGGCAGTGTCTAGGGGAGCCCCTCCCCACCTGAATGCTTTTTCTCTGGGACAAAGTTGTGGATGTATTTTCTGCTCAGCCTTCAAGACGGAAAAGCTGGCTTTAATGACAGTGTAGACTGATGCCTGTGAAGTACCAGAAACTGTCAGTAGATGACAGTTGTGTACAGACTTGCTGCAAGTGATTCGGGAGAAGGATAATGCTGAGTGACCCAGTCCCTCCCAGGCACTTCAGTTCAAAGACACTTGCTGCGGCCAGGCAGGTGTGTAAAGATTTTTACTGTCTAATTAGGGAACTGGCTGAAGTGCCTGGCACAGGGGGACACCAGACAACCAAAGGCCACATGTGACTTGGCAATCCACTGATCCCTGAACCCAGATAAGTTTCTAGGAAAGGATGCATAGGCAGTTCTGAAGACCGGTCAGTGAAAGTAAAACCTGTATCTTTGCACTTTGACATAGGCTGCTTAGCTCTCCACTTATGCATTGTGTATATCTCTCCCATACCTGAATACATTCTGGGGGTGGATGTTTTACACAGCTTGGCAGCTGTGTTGTCTGTCATGGATTTGATGGACTGCTTGACAAAGGAATGGGGACAGTACCACTATATAGCGGACTTGACTAATGCATTCTTCTCAATCGACATCACTCCGGAGAGCCAGGAACAGTTTGCCTTAATGGGAGGGCAACAATGGATTTTCATAGTGTTGCCACAGGGCTATGTGCATAGCCCCATCATATGTCATAGTCTTGTTGATATTACCTTAACCTCTAATTCTCTTGCAGATTTACAAGCAGCAACACCCCTCTTGCCTGGGATTAGGATGATGCAGCTAAGACCACCTTCCTGGCAGCCAAGCAGGCTATTCGGCAGGCACAAGCCCTATGGGTGATTAATCAGAGGCACCCATTTAAACTTAATGTACATGTGACCACCGATAGTTTCGACTAGGGCCTATAGTGGTGCATAGAGTGCTTTAGAATGCCAGTAGGCTTTTGGTTCCGACCTTGGAAGGGAGCTGAGCTCTGGTATTCATTATTAAAAAGCAATTAGCTGCTGTATATGCTGCCCTTCAGGTCTGTGAGAGAATGATGGGACAGGCTATAGTAGTCATACGGACAACCTACCCAGTAGACGGGTGGGTACACTCATGGGTAACAACTCCCTGCACTGGGATGGCACAGATATCCACTTTAGCAAAGTGGGGTGCCTACTTGGAACAGCAAAGTATACTGAGTACAAGTCCCTTAGCAACAGAGGTACAAGAGGTCTTGGGGCTTGTAGTCCTAATGCAAGATAAGGCCATGGGGCCTGAGGCACCCCTAGACCCTGAGCCCTCGCCATTTAAAAAAGGGTGCCCCCCATTCTTGATGGGGAATGGTATATGGATGGGGCCAGCTGGGGTGCTACTACTGCCTGGACTGCTATCACAGTCTAGCCTAGTACTGACACTATATGGTTTGATACCAGGTGTGGATAAAGTGGCTAATGAGCTGAACTCAGGGCAATGTAAATGGTGATCGCCAAGAAGGTGACACCTACAGTAATCTTCACCAATAGCTAGGCAGTTTATTGAGGCTTAACCTTTTGGTTAACTATCTGAAAGTTACAGAATTGACGAATTAGTCACTGGCCCATATAAGGCCAAGCCATATGGCAAGACCTATGGAAGGAAACATGTCCGTCCCCGACCAGGTATGGGATGAATGATACTCTGTTGTTGCCTGCCCCAACTCCCCTGAAGGCAAGAGAACAGAAAGCCTGGTGTTGGCCATGGACCCTCCAAGCCCCTCATTGCAGATGATTGGCTATCATAGCCCCCTGGGGGGAGGGCCTGCAGTATTACTTACATGTTACTCCTTGGGTATTTAATGTGTGACATCCATGATGGGCCATTCGTAAGGGAACGGCCAGGGAAGGGACCCTCCTCCAGGGAACGTATGTATTGTCTCTGTGGCCTATCATGAGCTCCCCTGTGACTCTGGCATGGGTACAGGACCCAAAAGAACCATGTGGAGCTGATAAGGTGTGGTACCATCGCCCAGGGCAGAAGCCCTTAGCAGCTGCATTGTTATCCAGAGACAAAAAGTTGGCCTGTATTTTGCCTGAGGAATGTAATTTACCCCTGTTAGTACTCGTGCCCGCTTTGGCGTTTCGGCCATAGTTTGGCATGCTCCTATAGCACCATGGACTAGGCCCACACCTATGCTGAGCTGACCAATGTCTCCAACTGCTGGATCTGCACCCTACTTCCAGCAGCAGCTGTGGATGGCTTGCCCTGGGGTTCTGTGAAGAATTGGATGTGGCTAGAGACTTGGGGTCCCATGGACAATGCTTGGGGTGCAACATGCAAGCTTTGGATAAGAGGGTTGCAAAACCTACGGCATGCCTGCCCCCTGGCTGGCCCATAGTGTCCGGGATGGATGGGGCTGGCTAATGGGAGAACAAATGTACCATGATGTATAGAGCAACACTGGGGTAGTGTCACTGTGGGATGGTTGCCTGATGTGGCCTGTACAAACACTTAGAAAGCAATTTTGACTAATTGCTGGAGTCTTAGAGTAAGTGAATTTAAGAGTGAAGAATGCCTGGGGTCCCCGTTTTAGGGGGCTCTCCATACCTACAAGAGCCCCACTAAGATGTCACAGTCAAGATGTAAGAAAAATCCCCTCTGGTTTCAGATAATACCGGGAATAGAAACCATTTTGAAACATGCCCAGAGTGTTCTTCATAGCAATAGCCAACCCTTCAAGGGAAACTACTTTAGCGGAGCCTTATGTGACCAAGGAAGGGGCTATGAAAACAATCTCAGCTCCCTCTGAACTTCCAGTTCCATAGGAGAGGGGAAGGTCACATCTCCATGATCCAGAGCCACTAAAGAAAAAAAAAATCTAAAATCGAGAAAACAAACTCTCATCTCATGAAACTACACAATGAAGAGCAATATAAAAGTAAAGCAAAGTAGGAAAAAAATGTTAAAAATAACAGCATTTATCAATATAATTAAAAACAGATAAACAATTGAGAAAAATCAACAAAACCTAAAGCTGGTTCTTTGAACATATCAATAAAAGTTGTGAATCTAAGCCAGGATAACAAAAAACACAGAAAAAGAGAGAGAGGTGTGAAAACATTACTGACTAATTCCAGAAATGAAAGGGGTCATCATTATGAATCCCAAGGAAATGAAAGGGATATTAAGGAATATTATGAGAGTCCTGTGGCTGCAAATTTAATAATTTGATAACTTAGATAAAAAGGACCAATATCTTTTTTTTTCTTTTCTTTTTTTTTGAGACGGAATCTCACTCTGTCACCAGGCTGGAGTGCAGTGGCATGATCTCAGCTCACTGCAACCTCTGCCTCCTGGGTTCAAGCGATTCTCCTGCCTCAGCCTCCCGAGTAGCTGGGACTACAGGCGCTTGCCACCATGCCCAGCTAATTTATGCATTTTTTGTAGAGATGGGGTTTTACCACGTTGGCCAGGATGGTCTCGATCTCTTGACCTCATGATCCTCCCGCCTCAGCCTCACAAAGTGCTGAGATTACAGGCGTGAGCCACCGCATCCAGTGCAAGGACCAATTTCTTAAAAACACAAACTACAAAAAGTCCTGCAAAGAACAGAGCCCTCAGAAATAATGCCACATATCTACAACTATCTGATCTTTGACAAACCTGAGAAAAACAAGAAATGGGGAAAGGATTCCCTATTTAGTAAATGGTGCTGGGAAAACTGGCTAGCCATATGTAGAAAGCTGAAACTGGATCCCTTCCTTACACCTTATACAAAAATTAATTCAAGATGGATTAAAGACTTAAATGTTAGACCTAAAACCATAAAAACCCTAGAAGAAAACCTAGGCAATACCATTCAGGACATAGGCATGGGCAAGGACTTCATTTCCAAAACACCAAAAGCAATGGCAACAAAAGCCAAAATTGACAAATGGGATCTAATTAAACTAAAGAGCTTCTACACAGCAAAAGAAACTACCATCAAAGTGAACAGGCCACCAACCTACAAAATGGGAGAAAATTTTTGCAATATATTCATCTGACGAAGGGCTAATATCCAGAATCTACAATGAACTCAAACAAATTTACAAGAAAAAAAAAAACAACCCCATCAAAAAGTGGCCGAAGGATATGAACAGACACTTCTCAAAAGAAGACATTTATGCAGCCAAAAGACACATGAAAAAATGCTCACCATCACTGGCCATCAGAGAAATGCAAATCAAAACCACAATGAGATACTATCTCACACCAGTTAGAATGGCAATCATTAAAAAATCAGGAAACAACAGGTGCTGGAGAGGATGTGGAGAAATAGGAACACTTTTACACTGTTGGTGGGACTGTAAACTAGTTCAACCATTGTGGAAGTCAGTGTGGCGATTCCTCAGGGATCTAGAATTAGAAATACCATTTGACCCAGCCATCCCATTACTGGGTATATACCCAAAGGATTATAAATCACGCTGCTATAAAGACACATGCACACGTATGTTTATTGCGGCACTATTCACAATAGCAAAGACTTGGAACCAATCCAAATGTCCAACAGTGGTAGACTGGATTAACAAAATGTGGCACATATACACCATGGAATACTATGCAGCCATAAAAAATGATGAGTTCATGTCCTTTGTAGGGACATGGATGAAGCTGAAAACCATCATTCTTAGCAAACTATCACAAGGACAAAAAACCAAACACCACATGTTCTCACTCATAGGTGGGAATTGAACATTGAGAACACATGGACACAGGAAGGGGAACATCATACACCGGGGCCTATGGTGGGGTGGGGGAAGCAGGGAGGGATAGCATTAGGAGATATACCTAATGTTAAACGACGAGTTAATGGGTGCAGCACACCAACATGGCACATGTACACATATGTAACAAACCTGCACGTTGTGCACATGTACCCTAAAACTTAAAGTATAATTAAAAAAAAAAGAAAAAAGAAAAATCCATAATTTCTACTGGCCTAAAAGTATCAATGAAATCGAATCAATGATTCATAACTTTCCAAAACAGGAAGCACCAGGCCCAGATGGCTTCTGGTTAATTCTACAAAACGTTCAAGAATAAAAGCCATAAATTCACTACAATCACACTAACAAAATAGAAGCAAAGGGAATACTTCATAAAATGCTCATGAGACTAGCATTATCTTAAAACAAAATGAGAATTAAGACATAAAAAGAAAGAAAATCAGCAAACCAACATCCCTCATGAACATACATGTGAAAATCTTTAATAGAATATTAGCAAATGAAATCCAACAAGGTATATAAAGACCAAGTGGGATTTCTTCCTGGTATGCAATTTATGATTTAAAATCAACTATATTAATTCAACGCAGCAATAGTCTAAAGAAGAAAAATCAGATAATCATATAAACAGATGCAGAAAATAATTGATAAAATTCGGTACACATTTATGATAAAACCCTCACCAAACTAACAATGAAAGGGAACTTCATCATAATTACACCTACCAAAAAAAACTCTACAGATTACATCATATTAATGTTGAAAAACTAGATGATTTCTCACTAACATCAGGAATAAGGCAAGGATGTTTGCTGTTATCATTCCTATTCAACATTATCTTAGAAGACCTAGAAAATCCGATAAGAAAAGAAAATAAATGCTACTCATACAGATTCAGAAGAACAAAATAAAAATGCTTTTTTCCCCCAAGAAGGCATACCAGTTGGTACATGTAGAAAACGCCAAGAAATCAACAACAAAACATTGAAACTAAAAGCAATTACAGCAAGATCACAGGATAAAAGGCCAATGTAAAAATGTCCATTTGTTTCCTTTATACCAGAAATAAAAATTTGACATTTGAAATTAAAACATGAAACAATTTTACACTAGCAACAAAATGAAATACGTAGGTAGAAATCTAAGCCAACCTGTACAGGACTTATACACAGAAAATTACAAAATTCTGATGAAAGTTATCATATAAAATATCTAAATAAATTGAGAGATATTCTATGTTTATGCATTGGAAGACAATATTGTTCACATGTCAGTTCTTCTAAAACTGATCAATAGATTTAATGCAATCTCTAAAATCCTAGCAAGTTATCTTGTAAATATTAAAAAAACTGAATCAAAAGTTTATATGGAGGCCAGGCGTGGTGGCTCACATGCCTGTAATCCCAGAACCTTGGGAGGCCGAGGTAGGCGGATTGCTTGAGCCCATGAGTTCAACACCAGCCTGAGCAACCTAGTGAAACCTCCTCCCTACTAAAAATAGAAAAATTATCTGGGCATTGTGGTACACACCTGTGGTCCCAGCTACTCCAGAGGCCGAGGCAGGAGAATTTCTTGAACCTGGAGGTGGAGGTTGCAGTGAGCCAAGATCGTACCACTACACTCAGCACTCCAGCCTGGGTGACAGAGTGAGACTCTTTCTCAAAACAAACAAACAAACAAACAAAAAGTTTATAAGAATAGCTAATCAATACCAAGAGGAACTTTGGAAACTATGCACATACAAGGACATTAAACAAAATGCTCCTGAAAAACCTTTGTGTAATTAAGAAATTAAGACAGAAATTTTAAACAACTTTGAAACAAATGAATATGGAAACATGACATAACAAAAACCTCTGGGATAACAAAAAAACAGTGCTAAAAAGGAAGTTTTATAGCATTAAATGTGTACATCAAAAAATAGATCACAAATTAACAACCTAACATTGCTCTTCAAGCAACCTGAAAAATAAGAACAAATGAAACTCTAAGCTGGCAAAAGAAACCACAACAACCTTAAGAACAGAAATAAATGAAATAAACACCAAAAAACAATACACAGGATTAGCAAATTGAAAGACTGTTTCTCAAAAGGATAAACAAAATTGATAAGCCATTAGCTAGACTAACTTGAGAAGAAGAGAGAAGTTACAAATAATCAAAATCAGAAATGAAAATAAAAACATTACAACTGATACCACAGAAATCAGAGTCTATAATCAACAACTATATGCTCACAAAGTAGAAAACCTAGAGGAAATACATAAATTCCTGGAAACACAGAACCTCCCAAGGTTGAACCAGAAACAATTAAAGATCATTAACAGACCAATAACGAGTAGTGATATTGAATCAGTAATAATAATAATTCAAAAAAACTCCAAGAAATCAACGACAAAACACTGGAGCTAAAAGCAATTACAGGAAGGTCACAGGATAAAAAGCCAACATATAAATGCCCATTTCTTTCCTTTATACCAGCAATGCTACATTAATTAAGACAGTGAAAGAACAGGCAAATCAATTGAACAGAATAGAGTTCACCAAATTCTAGTAAAATACAGTCACCTGAGCTTTAAGAAAAGAGCAAAATAATTCACTGGTGACAACATTCCTTTTTCAACAAGTAGTGCTGAAACAACTGGACATTCATATGCAAAACACCACCAACAAAAACTCAAAAGGAACCATAAACCTCCATGAAAAATGCAAAAATACGAAATATCTAGGAGATAACATGAAAGAAAACCTAAATAACCTTGGTTTTGGCACTTGGTTTTAGATGCAATGTCAAAAGCACACGCTGTAGAAAAAAATGATGTACTTTATGAATATTAAAAACTTCTCTGCAAAAACACTATTAGGAAAACAAAAAATATTTTATGAATTAAAATAAAATATTTGCAAAACATATATCTGATGAGGGGCATATATCCAAAATATGCAAAGAACTCTTACACAATGATTAAACCAATGAACAACAACTGTTAATCAACGCTTAAATCTATGATTAGGAAAAACTCAATTTAAAAATGGAAAAAAAAACCTGAATAGACACCCACCAAAAAACATAGATTGTAAATATACATATGAAAAGGTATTTAACATCATATATCATTAGGGAATTGTACATTAAAACAAAAAATTGATACTACTACACTCTTATTTGATTGGTAAAACATATTTTAAAAATACTGAAAAAAACAAATGCTGACGTGAATGTGGAGCAACAGGAACTCTCTTTGAGTTCTGGTGCGTAAGAAGGCTTTATAGGGTAGTGAAACTATTCTGTACAATACTGTAATGGTAGATACATCATGCCATGCATTTGTCAAAATCCATAGTGGTACAGCACAAATGTGAACTTTACTGTAATCTGTTGACTTTAGTTAAAAATAATGTGTCCCTCGTGTTTCACTAATTGTAGCAAATATACTATAGTAATGCAAGATGTTAGTAATAGGCAAACTGTATGCAGGAGATGATATATGGGAACTCTCTCTGAATTGCCTGCTCAAATTTTCTGTAGATCCAAAACTGCTTCGATTTAGTTAGGAACAGTATTATAATTAGAAAAATAAGTAATTTTCTGGACCCCTTTACATTTATCTTTTACGGTAAACAATGTTTCCACTAATTAATTATTTCACAGTATCACTGCCAGAATTTTGGTAGCAGAAAGTTTTCTCCCGTTTTAATGTACTTGTGAATGCTTTACATTTAGATTTTTAAAGCATCTTATGAGTGATTGCAATTGTGGGATGCTCGACTTTCTCTATTGCCTGTTCTTCCATTTTTTAATCTAGTAATGTGAAATCTTAGCCTTGTCTGCAACAGGATCAGTTTTGCTCAGTGGATTACACTAATGCAATTCTGGCTACTACTTATTAG
This sequence comes from Pan paniscus, assembly GCF_029289425.2. NCBI lineage: Eukaryota > Metazoa > Chordata > Mammalia > Primates > Hominidae > Pan > Pan paniscus. Next base: position 13,169,744 of record NC_073253.2, read on the forward strand.
GACAAATCAAAGAAAATGAGCCTAAGTACAAATTCCAAAATATGTGATTGGCCTGATTTGTGACAACGCGTACCCAGCTTAAGCTCACTAAGCTTTATAAGGACCCTATCTACAAACGGCAGTTGTTCAATCAATTAGGTGCAGCTGAAGCACCTGACCAGATTTCTAAACAAGGCTTCGTCTTTTAGCAAAGCAGGCAGACTCCTTGGTGTTTCAGGGACTTGTCTTTGGAAGTGAATGTGGCAGCAGCATTGAGGTAGTGAATTTAACTGAGAAAATGAGGCCAAGCTGGGGAAAGTGGAAACAGAAAAATCCTCTGAAGACAAAGCAGCTAGAACCATACCATGTTTGGGATTAAAAGAGAATTGAGATACTAGAATTCTTTGGACGTGTTTTATTGGTTTGTTTCCTTTTAATTATTGGTGGCTGTAAGAAAATCGATCTTAATTAAAAAATTTTTATGAAAGTCAAGTATTATTACACCACAAAATGTGGAAAGCTAAGTTTTGCTATAAAGTGCAAAAACAAGAATCCATTAACAAATGAACATAAACTGAATGCAGATGGGCAGTTACCAATGCTCTGTTTCAGGAAAAACCTCTCCTAAAGCACATTGGATATGAGGATATTCAAGGATAATGAGCTATAAACATGTAGACATTATTTATATTTCAATACAAATACAATCTTAAAACTCTTAACAACATATTAATGGCATTTATTTTTGTTTGGAAAAAAATCACATCTGAGAATCCTTTAAACAAAAAGTATGCCCCCAGGTACAGCTGTCATTTTCTTCATTTTATACAATGAAAGGAAAGCAGAAGCTTATTTATCAACCAAAATGGTAATAATGGCAAATGGATAACTGTGATGAACTTCTCATTCCAGGAGTGAATTATCTAAAAAATGATTTCTAATCAGACTGCCTTCAGAGACCATAAGTGAGCATCATGATAGACTCTAGAGAGATGAACATTTTAAAAAGTGATCTAGTTTGGATATGTGTCCTCACACAAATCTCGTGTTGGACTGTAATCCCCAGTATTGGAGGTGGGGCCTGGTGGAAGGTAATTGGATCATGTGGTTGGATTTCTCATAAATGGTTTAGTCCCATCCCCTTGGTGCTGTCCTCCTGACAGTGAATTATTTCTCATGAGATCTGGCTGTTTGTAAGCATGTGGCAGCCAGGGGGCAGTGGCTCATGCCTGTAATTCCAGCACTTTGGGAGGCTGAGGTGGGCAGATCACTTGAGGTTAGGAGTTCAAGACAAGCCTGGCCAATGTAGTGAAACCCCATTTCTATAAAAATACAAAAATTAGCTGGGCATGGTGGCATATGCCTGTAATCCCAGCTACTCAGGAGGCTGAGGCAGGAGAATTGCTGGAACCCTGGAGACAGAGGTTGCAGTGGGCCGAGATCACACCACTACACTCCAGCCTGGGAGACAGTGAGACTCTGTCTCAAAAAAAAAAAAAAAAAAAAAAATTAAAAACAAAGTGTGTGGCACCTTACTCTCTGTCTCTTGCTCCTTGCCCCTGATTTTGCCAGGTGATATAAGCCTGTGCCCACTTTGCCTTCTGCCATAAATGTAAGCTTCCTGAGGATGCCACTATGCTTCTTGTACAGCCTAAAGAACTGTGAGCCAATTACAACTCTTTTCTTTATAAATTACCCAGTCTCAAGTATTTCTTTATAGCAGTACAAGAATGGCCTAATACATCTCCAGCGATTTCAGAGGCTAAGGTGAAAGGATAGCTTGATGTCTGGAGTTGAGACTAGTGGGGGCAACAGAGGGAGACTCTGTTCCTACAAAAAATAGGCAGACTAACAATTCCAGTCAATGCAACATAAATAACCTCTGAATAACACATGGATTCATAAAGCTTACATGTGTAGAATCTTTCCTGAGGTGAAATGGAAAAGACAAAAAAAATGAGCATGTACTAAAAACTCTAAAAAATGTAATGCAGATTAAAACAGAATGAACTCAGAAGTTTTAAAAATATGCCTGTACAACTAGACTTGAAATGTGTTTTTCAAATTCTAAGATTAAATCAGAGCTTTCAGATTAATATCACCAATAAAAATGGATTATCATCAAAAGAAAATACAAAAATAACTGGAATTTTAATTGATATGATTAAGAAGGATTATATAATCTCTAGAGAGACATGAAAGGCAATCACAAAATTCAATAAAAACTTAAAAACAAAAAGCTTAGATAAAGCAATGATGGTGAGAAACTTTTAGAATATTTGGAAAAAGATCTAATCTAACTTCGAACTTTAGAATTCTCTCCCCATTGCACAGAGGTATGGTTGCTTAGGACTGAATTTCTTTCCTATCTGTTGCTTTAGGAAATAAAATGCTGCCTGAAAATAGCATAGTATTTTAGGTCACTAGCTCTGTATTTAAATGGCCTGGACTTTTATTTCAAATCTGATATTTATTAAAAATGTGGCTTTGGCAGCTTCCTTAAATATTCAGTGGCTGTCTCCTTGTGGTTAAATGAGGATTAATCCAAGTTATCTAGAAAATAGAAATGGACACAAAGTGAAAATGATAAGGGAATTAGGAAAATGCAATTCTAGACCGACTATGGTGAGGGAATAGGACAAATGAGGCATGAAAGGAATAAATACAAGAGTTGGCAAGATGAAAGTGGATCACAGCTTCTGAGAAAAACACAGCTAGTATTTTGGCTATGTGTGGGGTTGCCAATTAAAACACAAGACACTAAGTTCTTTTTGAATTAGATAAATGCCCAGTAAAAATAAGTCTAGACTTAGTAAAGGAGATGGTTTTTTTTCCTTAAAAAGATGATTGCAATAGGGAAAATGCTCTAAACTCTGAAATCTGCAAGCATAGCAAGACCAATAAGAATTTTTTTTTTCTTTATTTTAGTTGGGACAGGTTATCAGGGATAACAAAAAACTTTTAAGAGTAAATCTACGGAGATTGAGCAGACAGCATGGTTGCCATTGTATGATAGGAAATGTATGTCAATGTGGCGAGCCAATCTCTGGGATGAGCTGGTAAGGAGGGTACATTCTGCCTTTTAGGGCTTGCTCAGGCTTGTGGGCAAGCCAAAGTTCATGTGGTCCATGAGGCCCATGAGGAGGAAAAGTCTGACTCAAGCTTGGCTAAGACAGGGCAGAAGGTAAGAACTGGTTCATTGAAATCACTTGATTATAAACAATAAATACTGTGTGGACTTTGGTTGTTTTGGTTTGATTTTTGTGTGTGTGTAAGTTGTCCTATCCAATGTTTGGAATTTATTTACTTTAAAAAAATCATGTAGTACTTCTGGTTTGTGGCCCAGCATGCAAGGAGCTTCAAAGTCTTCACTTCATTCTAGCAACTGGTATAAAGCTGAAAGGCTGAAGAATCAACAATTCTTCCCAGCTCTATCAGTGAAATGAAGATGCAGGGCAAATGAGGGCACAGGGCAAAGTGATGCCCCCAAATTGGAGAGACAGACCACTGCATTGAGAGGATTATTACTTACCTGAGCAGAAATACCCATGGGAACCAGGGTTGGGTTAGGAAAATCAGAGCAGAAATTGAATTGTTGGCAGCTTACTGTAGACAAGACTCAGAGAGTTAAAACCCCCAGGAGAGCCTAGCTGAAACGGGCCTTACACTTTTGGTTTTACCTGCAGCAACTCTACCAGTTTCCCAAGGTAAATATCAAAGAAAAATTGTTATGTCTTCATCGGGGAAAAACCAAAGGCAATCATTGTTAAATAAGCCAGGACCCTTTATTATTCTTTTGTTTAGCAATTCTTTAATTTTTGTGGGTACATAGTAGGTGTATATGTATATATACACATATCTATTTATATCATATATTTATATCTCTCTCTATGTAGAGACATGCAATGCATACACACAGTTTATTATTGTTGAAAAGGCCTCCTCTAAAAAGAAACTACCAGAGGCTAACCTATTGTGGTTTTATCAGAACCTAATTGATCTGGGGGAAAGGAAATACTCAACTTAAGCCCACGCTAGGCATCTTGTCCTATCTAAGGGTTGGGGTGAGAGTAGGGGAGGTTGAGAATCACTTGTAATGTTCATAGCCCAGGAGCATAGGCTCATAAAATACTGAGATCTAGTCATAAGACTGTAGTAGACTACTTGTTCCCACATATTTTACCAACACATTGCTAAAGACCTATTTACCAGAGTTCCTTTTACCCAGTATAGCATTGCCCTCTTTCAACAAAATATTACAAGTCATACTAAAAGGCAAAAAAAAAGCACAGATTGGAAAGGCTGAGCAAGCATCAGAACCACACTCAGACATGGCAGGTATGTTGGAATTATCAGTCCATAAATTTAAAACAACTATAATTAATATGCAAAAAAACAGTTATGGAAACAGTAGACAACAAGCAAGAATGTATGGGAATTGTAAGAAGACAGATGGGAATTCTAAGAAAGAAAATAAAATGCTGGAGGTAAAAAAAATCACTGTAATAGAAATGAAGAATGGCTTTGGTAGGGCTCAGTTTTAGACTGGATATGAGTGAGGAAGGAATCTCGGAGCTTTGAGATATGTTAATAGAGACTTTAAAACTAAAAAGCAAAAGCAAAAAAAAAAAATGAGAAAGAAACAGATACAACAAAGTATCCAAAAACTATGTGACAATTAAAAAAAGTGTAACATATATTTTAGTGAAATACTAGAATAAGAAAAAAGAGGAAACTGAGGCAATATTAGAAGCAATAATTACTGAGAATTTTCCCAAATCAATTTCAGACACCAATCCACAACTTCATGAAAATCAAAGAACACCAGGCAGAATAAGGGCCAACAATTATACTTAAGCATGTCATATTCAAATTGGAAAAAGCTTAAAAGATAAGGAAAATTTTAAAGAAGCCACAAGGGGGAAAAATACCTTAACCTATAGATGAGCAAAGATAAAAATTACATCTGAATTTTCCAAAGAAGCCACACAAACAAGAAGAGAGTGGAGTAAAATATTTCAATTTTTGAGAGAAAAATACTCACCAACTTAAAATTCTGTATTCTGTGAAATTATCCTTTAAAAAATGAGGAAAGCATTTCTCAGACAAATAAAAACAGAATTAGTCACCAGTAGACCTGCCTTGAAATAAATTTAGAAGAGTCTCTTAAGAGAAAGAAAATGATATACATCAGAAATTCAGATCCACATAAAGAAATAAAGAGCACCAGAGAATAAATAAGTTTTCTTTTTCTTAATTGATCCGACAGATAACAGCTACTTGGAAACACTAATAGCAAAATGTATCCAAGTGTGTATGTGTGGGTTTGTGTCTCCCCTTCTCTCCCCTTCTCATTCATGAATATCATTGATATGTTTCAAATCACCATAAATGTACCTACTAAGTATAGTCAAAAGTCTAAAAGTTCTTTTAACCATTTTCACATGTTATAGCAACAGACAAGTAAAAGCTTTTCCAACCTATTTTTATAGCCTATGACTTTAAGAAGCTGATAAATAACCTGTGACAAATCTACAGAATCTTTAATAAAAACTACATTAATAGCTAAGTTGCTATCATGGTGACTCTTCTCATTCTAGGACTTGAGATCTAGAGAGCTAATTTGACAATGATTATTTTTATGAAAGTAGAAGATGAAGATATAATTTGGACATTTTTCTATTGTACTGATGTGACTTTGAGATTTCTAGTAAAATGTCCTCCTCAAAGGGGAAGAATAATTTTAACTGTGGATATTTAATCAAAGCTCTCCTACAATAACATTTCCTTAATATCACAGTCACATTTGCATTCAACATTTATTTAATATTTCTTGGTAGAAAATAGAAAGATACATGAGATGTGTGCAAATCTGCTATTTTTTGAAACTGTTTATATTGGTTTTGTTTTGTTTTGTTTTGTCTTTTACTTTTCTTTTTCTTAACTTGGCGAAAGGATAATTATCCATATGAATTCATTTTGTCAGGCACTTGTCCTGTTCATTGATCCAGAAGAAAAGTGTGTCATTTTTATATTTATGTTCTATCAAAGATTTCTTTGTGAAACTCAATCCTAAGAATATTTACTTATGGTATAACTCTGGTTATCTTATTCTATGTGATGTAGTGCTTATATTTCAATTGTGTGGTCCCACTTGCACTTTGAAAGCAGAAAGCTGAGAAAAGTGTTGCTTTCACCCTAAAAATGAAACAAATATTCAGGTAATGTAAATAATTATTACTTTCTTTCAATCATCAAGAGCTAGTTTCAAATTTCTTAAAATCTAAGAAAAAAAGGGCCTTGCAACGAGAAATAGTCTCTGGCTCAACTCCTGGAGACCACAAGAAGAAGTGATGACTAGACTTATACAAATAGATAAGATCTTAGCAAGAACCTTCAAGAACCTGTTGAAAGTTGAGTGTGAGCAAATGTGAAGCAACTTATCATGGAATTCAGCCTGCATAAAGACCATTATTGGAGTCTATCTATAGAAATGAACTCCATTGGCCCCAACTTGTTCCAGGACATGGGCAGCCACAGATATCCTTTGCCTGCAGTAACAGCAATCCTTCCTATTTCAAAATACCCTGAAACTACCCACATGCTTCATTATAGACCACCAAAGTCTCACTAGCTTTATAAAACCCTATGTTAATGGAATGTTTGCCAACAGACTGTCTCAGTGTATTCTCCTTTTTCTCTATAAAACTTACACTCCTTTCTAATATCTTTGAACATTTGCTGAAATGAATGATAGAGCAGATGGTTTCTCTTGATGCAAGTTGAATAAAAGGCCTTTGTTGCTTCAGTTTTGGACCTAGTTTTTTTTTTTTTTTTTTTTTTTTTTTGGTGGGGTGGGGTGGGGGGAATGCAGAGCCTCCTGGTAGCACCTAATTGCGGGCTCTTTTCTGTACACCTGCACAGGATGCTTAAGAGCAAGATTCAGTTAGAAGTAAAACCAGAGAAAGCCTTTCAAGGTCCAGGCAAAGAGATAAGGAAGAAAGTACCAGTGGAGGAAAGACAGAAAGCTCACCTAGACTCTTCTACACTATGAAATAAAAGTATTGAGTCATGGAGGAAGGGTAGCAATACCTCCTGCCCCAGGGCACAGATAAAGATGCACTGTGGCTAGGAGAGTGTAAAAAAAAAAGACAAGTAAAAACTCCTTATCCACAGGGGAGGCATCACAAATAGTCCTGGGCAAAAAATTAAATAAATAAATAAATAAATAAATAAATAAAAGGCTCAATAGATACCTTGATAACAGATATGAGTCATACTCCTAAAAGAAGAACAGGATGGCCATTTTGGAAAAATAATCACTAGAGATACAAGGTAGAGTTTGGCTGCCATGGAAAGAGAGCAAATCACTGAAGAAACTTTATGAACTGGTCCCATGGATACAGGGTGTTCCTGGGAGACTAGGAGTGAGCTCTCACCCACCCATCCATCTCAAGCACCCAAAAGTAGAATAGGAAGTACTGAGTAATCAGCAACAACAGTCTACTACTAACAAAGGAACAAAAGTGTGAGTAGAGATTCCTTTTGATATACAGGCATGCAGTAAAGGCCAATAGATGAAGGTAGAGTGCTGATACTTTCAGTTACCACATCAACTACGAAATAAGCCTAGAGAATTATAAAGGCGGTGATTCACTGAAGGTAACAATAGCAATTGCAAAACCCAAACACCAACTCCTAACTAGGAGGGTTGGAATCAACCCTCATACTAACGGCCTAGCATCCTAGCATAAGAAAAGCTATGATCAATTCAGGACACGAATATTACTTACCTCAGTCTCTAATCCTTTATGTATGACACCTAGCCCTCAGTAAAAAATTTAGTGACACGCACAAAAGCAAGGGTGCTGGTGGCAAGGTACAACCCACTGTGAAGAGACAAAACATTCAACAGCAGCAGAGTCAGAGAAAGCTCACAGGTGGAATGAGCACACAGGAAATTTAAATTAATTATGATTAATGAGCTAAAGACTGTAGTAATGAGGTGGAAAATAAGGCATAAACATGTGGGGGATTTCACTGGGAAGACCAGAAGTATAAGAAACAATTAAATGGAAATGCTATTAAGAGCAAAAATAAAAACAACTTCAGCAGCAAAATGGTAACTGATGATTAATGCCATTGGCAGGCATCAGTTAACTTTACATATCTGAGGAAAGGATCAGTAAACTTGGACATAGGTCAATGGAAATCATCTAAAATGAAATACTTTAAACAAAGAGTATAAATACTATAAAACAAAGAGTATAAAAATTAAAAACAGCAGCGGCTGTAATAGTTGTAAGACAAAGCCAAATATTGCAAAATACATACAAATGGAATTACAGAACAAGAGGAAAGAAGAAAAGACCAGATAAATATTTGAAGAGATAATTGCTGAGAATTCTCAAAAATATTAAAAAAATAACAAGCCAGATATACAAGAATCTCAGAGGACTCCAAGCAGGATAAATGGAAAAACAAATAATAAAAAATCAGAAAAAATCCCAGATCTATAAGCATAATTTTCAAACTGCTCTAAACCAAAGATAAACAGAACATCTTGAATGAAACCAGAAAATAAACAAAATGCATCAGTATCTCATGTACTCCATATATAGACTTACACAAAATTAAAAAATTAAATAAAAATTTAAACAAATAAATATTATTTGACAATTAAAAAGCATAAAGAAATACACATGGTAGAGGAACAAGAGAAGACGTTAAACACATTCCTTGTCAGACACCAGAAATCCAGAAGACAATGGGATGAGACCTTCTAAAAGCAAAACACTGCCTATGTAAATTCTGAAGGCAGCAAAAGTCTTTCAAAAATAAAAGAGAAAGCACGTAATTTTTCTAAAACAATCTGAGAGATTTCAATGCTGTCAAAACTACCCAAGAAAAGATTTTAAAAGGTACTCTCTGAAAAAGAAATATGATATAAGATGCAAGCAGGTGTCTGCATAAAGAAATCTCTCTCTCTCTCTCTCTCTCTCTCTCTCTCTATATATATATATATATATATATATTTGAAATGGCTGATATGGAAGGAAATAGACAGAAATTCAGGAGCAAGATGGCAGAATAGAAGGCTCTATTGATCATACCCCTGACAAGGACATCAAGTGAACAGCTATCTACAAAGAAAAAACACCTTTCTAAGAGCCAAAATCAGGTGAGCACTCATAGCACCTGGTTTTAACTTCATATCGCGGACAGAGGCACTGAGAGATAGAAAAGACAGTCTTGAATCATAAATGCCACCCCTCTCCACCACCCCCAGCAGCTGGTAGCATGATACGGAGAGCATCTCTTGGGCACTGAAGGCAGAGAGAACACAGTAAGTGTGAGGCATCAAACTCAGTGCTGTCCTGTTAGAACAGAAAGGAGAACCAGACCAAACTCAACTGATGCCTGCCTTGGAGGGAGCATTTAAACTAGCCCTAGCCAGAGGGAAATTGACATTTCCAACTCTCCAAACTTGAGTTCCTGCAAACCTGGTGACCTACTAACTAAAGAACCCTTGGGCCCTGAATAATCAGCAGCAATACTCAGCTACTGAATCAAGGGCCTTGGGTGAGCCTCTGAGAACTGCTGGCTTCAGGGGAGTCTCAGCACATTACCAGCTGTGGTAGCTATGGGGAAGAATTCCTTCTGCTTGAGAAAAGCAGAAGGAAAAGAAAAGGCCACTTTGTCTTGCACCTTAGGTACCAGCACAGCCATAAGGAAGTAGAGCACCAAGTGGATTCTTGGGGTCCCCAATTCCAAGAATTGACTCTTGGATGGCATTTCTGGACCTGCCCTGGACAAGAGGAGAGGCCACTACCCTGAAGAGTGAGTCTCAAGCCAGGAGGCATTGACCACAAGCTGACTTGAGAACCCTTGGGCCTTAAGGGACCATCAGCAGGAGTCTGGCAGTACTCCTTATGGCCGTGCTGGTGGTGGCTGTGGGGTGAGATTTCTCTGCCCTTGGAAGGGGGCAGGAAGCGTGGGAAGGAATGCATTTTGTAGTTTGAGTGCCAGTTCAGCCATGATAAAATATAACACCAGGTGGACTTATAAGGTTTTTGATTCTAGTCCCTGACTCCAAATCAGTATCTCTGGACCTATTCAGGACTGGAGGAACTCTCTGCTCCAAAGGGAAGGACATAGACATAGCTGGCTTTACCACTTTCTGATCCTACAGCCCCAAGGCCTTGAGCCAACATAGGCATTAGCCAGGGAGTTGGTTATAGCATGCCTTGGGCAAAATCCAGTGTTGTGCTAGCTTCAGTTCTGACCCAGCACAGTCGTAGTTGTGGTAGCTACAAGGGTGCTTGTTGTCACTCCAGCCACAGCTTTAGGTGGCTAAAAACAGAAAGAGAGACTACGTTTGTTTGAGAGAAAGTAAGAGAAGAGAACAAAAGATGCTCCACTTAACTGCAATTTTGATTTTCCAAGTTAATATCAGTATGACATATTCCAAGTTGTCATGATGTAAGTCTCCATGGTATATGTAATACTCAACTTGGTCAAACTCCTGACAGGTAATAAAATACTATGACAATTCAAGGGCTTTTTTAGAATTTTCAGAAGCTAATATTTTTAATATTGGTCAGGTATAATTAAATATAGATGGCTGTCTATTTTACATAAAAATACTCTCTTAAAGATGCCCACCAAACAATTACTGGCGAGTACTATGAAACCCTTTGTTATCTAGGTCCTTTACAAATCTAAATAAAATATAATGCATGTTTCAACCCTTAGAGAACTTACAAAGATAAATTAAATGAAATCATCAGTAAATAATTTAATAGTAACTTAATTTAGTTAGGAATAGGAAAATGAAATGGAGATATTCCTGTGGAGATACTGTAGTTCATTTATATATCCTCACATCCACTATGTTAAAAACAATTAACAATGATATATTAAACATCAAGACAACATTCAAAATGACCTACAGAGAAGAAAAACACTGAGCTTGTCTAAAGCAATTAGTGTAGTAACGAAAACAGCTCAGGATTATTTAAATTTACGTTAACGAGGATTATATCTTATGAATTAAATTTGAAGCTATCAGTTAGAAATTTGCAACTGTAGATTACCAAGTAATATAGAAAAAGACATAAAACAGATATGTATGTTGTTATTGCTTTTATTAAAAATGCTTGTATGTAGAATAGACAAATACAACATTCAAACCATATAGTGAGACCATTATAGTCTCATCAATGTGAATATTTTGTATATGACTTGAATAAAATTACTAAATCTTTGAGAAAAACATGGCTAACACAATGAGACTTATCAATAATTTATCCAAATGGAAAAATTATTAGACCTTCACCCATATACAATATAAATTTCCATATTCAAAGCCCCAAATGTTATTAGGAAAACTTTGAAAACATTAAAATAAATCATACATAGGTAGGTTCACCTTTGTGAACTGGAAAATATTTACTATTAAGTTTGACTATAAGCACATTAAGCAACTATTCCTGAATAAACTGTGATATAGTATGCTCCAGAATTGGAAAATATATTTCCATACTTATAAAGGCTAACATCTAGCCTCTACTAGAAATTATTCAATTCAGTAAGAATCCAATCTTTCAAGTGGATAAAAATAAAAATGAGCAAAATATATAAGTAGGAAATCCAAAATAGCAGAAACTAAAATGGTACAACTCCAATAATCAATGAAATAAAATAATATTTCATGACATAATATTAGCAGAAAGAAAAAAAATTGTAGGCATAAAGAATTGGGAAAAAAGAAAAATATCAAACAATTTTTAATAAGGTACAAATTGGTATCATCATTTTAAAGGGAAAATTCTAATATTTAAAACTGTGAATACGTGTATATATTACTACTGACCACTGCAATTTCATAGTTTTCCAGGTGACAGTCCACATTTAGGAAAGGTTTTTGTATCGATATTTTTTGTAATATTATCAAAAATTTGCAAACAAATGTAAATACAATTTGTTATAGTCTAAAAAAGGAAATTACAAACCCATTGAGGTGAATTAACATCATTGATCAGAATAGATTGACGTCAAAATATTTTGAAGATATCTGATAATTAAATGCAACTCATGGGCCTAAATTTCATATTAGAATAGGGAAAAATGCTATAGGGACATTAGTAAGAATGTGGGTAAAAACCTGAAATATGGGCTGTGGATGAGACAATAATCTTACATTGATATTGAATATCCTAAATTTTATAATTATACTGTGGGATGGAAGGAGTGCCTGTATTCTCAAGAAATACACCATTAAATTATTTAGAGAAAATTGACATATTTTAACTTTAGCCCAAATTATTTGGAAAACAAATTATATGTACAGGCATACCATTTTATATTGCATATCACTCTATTGAAATTTTCAGATAGATATTGTCTTTTTTACACATTGAAAGTTTGTGGCAACCCTGTTTCAGTCAATTCTATTGGCACCATTTCTCCAATGCACATGCTCACTTTCTGACTCTGTGTCATATTTTGGTAATTCTTGAAATATTTTAAACTTTTTCATTATTATTATATCTGTTATGGCAATCTATAATCAATGATCTTTGGTGTTACTATTATAATTGTTTTGGGACACCACAAATCCAGGCACATATAAGACAGCAAACTTAATCGATAAATGTTCTGTGTTTTTTGACTGCTCCACTGACTGCCTATTTCCCATCTATGTCCCTCTCCTGCGGCCTTTGTAGTATCTCAGACACAACAATATTAAAATCAGGAAAATTAATAATACTAAAAGAGCCTTTAAGTGTTCAAATGAAAGGAAAAGTCACATCTTTCTCTGCCTTTAAATAAAAACTAGACATGATTAAGCTTATTGAGAAAGGCATGTTGAAAGCCAAGAGAGATTGAAAACTAGGCTTTCGGTGCCAATTTGCAAAGTTGAGAATGCAAAGGAAAAGTTATTGAAGGAAATTGGAAGTGCTACTCCAGTGAACAGCCTTATTGCTGATATGGCAAGAGTTGGTGATCTGAATAGATCAAATCAGCTGCAACATTCCCTTAAGCCAAAACCTAATCTGGAATGAGCCTTTAACTCTCTTCATTCCTATGAAGACCAAGAGAGGTAAGGAAGTTGCAGAACAAAAGTTTAAAGGTTTTAAGAGGTTGGTTCATGTGATGCCATCTTCATAACATAAAAGTGCAAGGTGAGGCAGCAAGTACTGATGTAGAAGCTACAGCAAGTTATCCAGACCAGCCAAAATAATTGATGAAGGGAAGTACCCTAAATAATAGATTTTCAATGTAGATGAAACAGCCTTATATTGGAATAAGATGCCATGTAGTACTTTCAAAGAGACAGTGAAGAAGTCAATGCCTGGCTTCAAAGGACAAGTTGACTCTCTTGTTGGGTGCCAGTGAGTTTAAATTGAAGCCGTTGCTCATTTACCTAGGCTGAAAATCCTAGGGCCCTTAAGAATTATGTTAAATTTACTCTTCCTCTGTTTTCTAAATGGAACAACAAAGCCTGAATGACAGCACATCTGTGTAACAGCAGGATTCACTGAAATTTAAATCTACTGTTTGAGAGCTACTGCTTAGAGGACAAGATTCCTTTCAAAATATTACTGCTCATTGACAATGCACCTAATCCCCTGAGAGTTTTGATTAAGTGTATGCAGATATTAACATCGTTTTCATGCCTGCTGACACAAGATCTATGCTGTGGCTAATGGATCAAGGAGTAATTTTGACTTTCAAGTCTTATCATCGAAGAAAGACTTTTCATAAGACTGTATCTGCCATACAGAGTGAATTATCTGATGGATCTGGGTAAAGTAAATTGAAACCTTTTGGAAAGGATTCACTAGACAAGATGCCACTAAGAACATTCAGAATTCATGGGAGGAGGTCAAAATATCAACATTCATAGGAGTTTGAAAGTTGATTCTAATCCTCACAGGTGACTTTGAGGGGTTAAGAATTCAGTGGAGGAAGTAACTGCAGATATGGTAGAAATAGCAAGAATACTAGATCTAGAAGAGAAGCCTGGAGATGTAACTTCATTGCTACAATCTCATGATAACACTTTTATAGACAGGAATTGCTTCTTGTGGATAAGCAAAGAAAGTGGTTTCTTGTGATAGTATCTATTCCTGGTAAAGAGGCTATGAACATATTTGAAATGACAACAAAGGGTTTAGATTACATACATTTAGTTGATAAAACAGTGGCAGGGTTGAAAAGAATCGACTCCAATTTTCAAAGAAGCTCTACTGTAAGTAAAATGCTATCATATGGCATCACATGCTACAGATGCATTTTTCATGGAAGAAAGAGTCAATCAATTTTGCAAACTTCATTTTTTTAATGAAATTGCCACAGACAACCCAATCTTCAGCAACCACCACCTTGATCAGTTAGCAGCCACCAACATTGAGGCAAAAGCCACCACCAGGAAAAGAGATTGCCTCTAGCCCAATGGTTCAATGATCATTTGCAATTTTTAGTAATAAAGCATTTTTAAGTAAGATATATACATTTTTTAGATATAATGCTATTGCACCCTTAATAGACTACTGTATAGTGAAAACATAACTTTTATATGTACTGGGAAACCAAAAAATTTGTGTGACTCACTATATTGCTCTATTTGCTTTACTGTGGTGATCTGGATCCAAATCCACAATATCTCTAAGGAGAGAGAGAGAGAGAGAGAGAGAGAGAGAGAGAGAGTGTGTGTGTGTGTGTGTAGAAAAAGAATAAATTATAAGGCAAATGTGATAAAATGGTAAAAATTGGTCAATAAGTATAAAGTTTTTTTCAAAATATACATAATGACTAAGAATTGTGAAATACATTGAATAAAATGCAGTTTTATCCAATAAAAACATATTTCATGATTAAACATGTATTTAATCATTGTTTATAAATGTATACACAGTTATAAGGATTTTATACATAGGATTTTATACATGGGATTTTAAAAATCAAGTTTATGATTATTTTTGCTCTGAATACACAGCATAAAACTTTATATTTAAGCTTATTTATTTAAAAATTGTTGATTATATAATTCATACTATAATCTATAAAAATTATTTCTCCTTCATTCTAGTCTCTAAACCAATATAAAATCAAGGAAAAGAAAGCAAATTAGCAACAGGAATGAAAAATACTATTTTAATTATTTTTAAAATCTCCTTTATTCCCCAAACACAGTGTGCATGAAGATAGGCTGCCAAGTCCAGTGAATATTAGATCAGACAGAATGGATATCAGAGCACCCAAACCCCAGCCAGATCTTGCATAGCACAGCATTTCCGAATTAGGAAACACAGACTGGGAGGTAAAAACACCATGCTTGAAACCCAATTGCACTGACCGTGGGAGCTTCCCTGAATGACATTAGAAATCATGGAACAGCAGATGAATTATTCCCAGAGGAGACCAACAGGCTTGCTTTGCAAGTTACAACCTATTAAGGACAGACTTATGTAAAACACTGTTGTCAGCAAATTGCTACAATGTACCCACACATGCACATAACACATGCACACAAACACATATACATATACAGGCACACATGCACATCTTGACACAAGGGCTTCAGAGTAAGTCACAGTAATGGCTTAATAACCTGAATTACTGGCCCTTTTCTAAATTATTTTGCCACAAATAGATGGTTCAAGAAGACATATACGCACATAAAGACATATACGCATATATAAATTAGATCAGCATTCCTAATATGGATAAAATATGTGGTAAAGAATATTTAAAATAAACCTAGAACATAAGAAACATGTTTTGCTATGAGTAGGTAAACATGGTAATTAAAGGGTACTCAAAAACACGCACTAAAAAATCTCGAAAGAGTGTGCGCTACATATCTAGATGTTGAGTCCAAATTATAAGGATTATTGAACAAAGGTTAACACAAGAGAATAAAAATTAAATTGGCTGATCTAAAAAACGATGTAAAATGAATAATAAAGTCATAACATGAATAAATGCCACAGAAAAAGAGTCAAAATTGAGTAACAAATGAAAACCTGACACAGTGAATGCGACATTGTAAATCTAAGAAGAAAAGTAATCGGCTATCTCTGTGCTCCAAAAGAAATTATTCAAGTATAAGTTTGAGCCAAAGGGGAAAAAGTATATATTTTAAAAATAATTATCTGTGTAAATAAAAATATTTTATATAGTAAATTATATTTAAATAAACATCAAGTTATCAAAATGTTGAAATACTTTAAAATTAACTCTGAAACTGAATGTAGTTCTCATGCCAATCCTAGCATATTTATTAGTACAATAGTCTTAAATTTTTTAATCACACAGCAAAACTATATGCTACATGCCAAAGTTACACCTAAAACAAAAATCTTTGAAATAATTGAAAATTTTAAAAAATGGAAATATCAATAGCAAACAAATACAATACTAATGGATGAAAATATTAACAACAGGAACTTTAAATTCTAAGGAAAGTCATTAAACGACAAAGGAAATTGCCCTATAATTGTTGAAATCCACAAGAAATATCCTATAGTCAGGAATATGCTTGTATTAAATAACAGCATAAACATTCATAAAGCAAAGACTACAGAGGATATAAGAAAAATTATGCTTCAGCTTTTATTGGCTAATGCTAATGCAAAGAAAGTATTCAGTAATAATTTAGGGAATCTAGTCAATATAATAAATTAACAAGATGTCATTGCTATGTATCAAGGACTTTACATAGGAAGCACCTCTTTTCCAAATGCACATGCAATAATCACACTCACAATATATTATATTTTAATAATAATGAAAAGGAAAGGAAATGTTATGATAAATACAATGACTAGGTAAAAACTACAATTAGTATACTAATCTTTTAAAAAATATTTAAGAAGCACACACACACACCCACCGCTCACAGAAATGCTAAAGTATAAAAGCGTATTTCTCCAAAGATAATCTTTACACAAAGACAAGATAAAAATTGAAAGTGCAGACTATTTTGAAAATAGCAGTCATTAAATTACTATATATCAGAATATCTGTGAACAGATAAGAGAAAAATATACAGACATAAATGTTTTTATTAATGACTTAATAATACTGAATGAAATAAGATTCTAAAACTAGAATTTCTCAGTTACAAAAATTAAAAACTATAAAAAGAATAGGTTTGTAAAAGCCAAATGATAGGTTAATGAAGAAAATATTATGGAAAAACTATAATAAGCAATATTTGGAAAAGAATAAGGGAACAGTAAAACAACTCTAACAAAATCTAGATTAGACGGGAAGAAAAATAACACAAAATACGAAAAAAAGAAGATGGTGGTGGTAAAATAATCAAGTTTATAAAGTGGACAAAAGAACAAAGGGAAAGTTTTCACTTTTCCACTCTGCTCCACTTTGCAGCGACTGCGCTGCATCCTTAAAAAGGCTTACACAAACACATCAGACTCTACATGTTGTTTGCTCGTTTCTTTTCAGTTAACAAAATATAGTCAACATAATTTTATGTCTACATGTACAGACACTTTTATTCCTTCTTTGCATCTGAGTATTTTAGCATGTGAACATAAAATGATTCATTTAACACTTTCTCAATGACTATTTTGGTTTTTCTTGTTTTTTTCACAATTATAAAATATGCAGAAATGATCATCTCTGTTTACATCTTCCTGTGTAAATATTTCTGTAAGATAGCTAGCCAAAAGATGAATCATGAGATAGACAGTAACACATGTTGAAATTTTGTTTTCTCCATTATTTAATTCAAACTGTATATTCTGTAGGAGTATATGAGGATGCCAAATTCCCTAAAGCCAATAGTGTAAATTACCAATAGTTTAGATTCTTGTAATCTGAATATCAGAAACATATTTCATTATTTTTTAAATTTGCATTTACCTGATTACCAATTATGTTAAATATTATATATGCAAAATGTGTAAGGATATATGATATATAATATGGCAAGAGAAAAGAATATAAATCGACATTATGTGCAAACTAATACAGAGTGCAACTTTGCAAAATTTGGACAAAGCTTTATCACAAAATTCAGTAAAGGCATCATAATACAAATTTTATTTTAGCTACAGTTTGAAGAAACTATTTGCAGTTTTGTAGGAGAGAAGAGTGTAGGAAAGCTCACTCTAGATGTTTTGGGGAAAAGGAATGACTCTAATGTTAAAATTGTATTACATATTTTCCATTTTACCAACATGGCTTTATATTGCTAGTTCCCTGAACCTAAAATGCTGATATTGTTACGTTTCAAAATTGAAAATTGTAAAATCTTTTAAAGTAACTTATTACTTTTGTGATATATATTTTTACAAAAGTAAAATAATTAGGAATGCTTGGGGATTTCTATCCGATATTACAATCCCTTCTATTATTTTTTGTTAATTTGATGATTTTGAAAATTGTTTTATCCTTTGGCATACAAATTTGAGGTCAGCTAATTAAAGACTTTAACAATTAATCTGTATTAAAGAAGGAATTTTATAATCATTTCAAAATTAGCTTCACAATACATTTGGAAAACTTTATCACATAAGAGGTCAATCTCAACCAAATTTTGATTAAACACTTCAAGTCAAATATGCATTTTAATTAGGGTGTATTTTGAAATTTGAATTGAATGTTTTTTATTAATTTTAACCATATGTATCAATGAAAACAGTAAGAAAAATTTTGCATATAAATTATACACAGGAGAAAACAAAAAATTGTTACATGTTTTTTCCCTTAAAATTAAAGTAATGTAAGTTTTCATATATTTAATGTTATTAATTCCAACATTCCAAAAGAGGTTTTTGTATTGGTGTGCTATCAGTGCCTTTATGTATTCAGAAATCTATACCTAGTAGGTCATCAGGAAAAATTATAATACCCATATAATAAACAGTCACATAAATGACATGAACAATACCATTGAGTTACATATTAGACATTATTATTTTGTTATGTTGACTTTCTTAAGACTTATTCCATGATTATGGAAAATAATGCTACAATGTAAATTCATTTCTATAATTGGTAAACATATATACACTTTATGGACTTTCAGATTATCACAGTTTTTCTACAGAGAGTTGTTTCATATCTATTAGAAAATCCATTAAAGCTGTAATCAACTCTCTTTAAGTAAACATAACAAAAATAGAATCTTTATAGTCATTATGATACGTTACAAGATATACTTTGAAAAGACATAAAATTGTTTTCTGTCAGGTACTACCAATTAGTTTTCTGTTTTTACATCTTAATGTCAGACCATGCTAGTATCAAAAATAAACCTTTATCAGTAAATATAATAGTAGTAACACATGGTTATAATATTATGATGCCTTAGATATTAGTAGAAGTCTCAGACTCACTGTCCTTTGGTAATTCAACAGCAGACACTAGTTTATTTTTTTAATTAAAGCTAATAGATCTATTTTCCAAAATGACCATTTGCTATGCAGTGTTTCCAAATTGGAAGGGTAAGTCTAGGTTTCAGTTTGACATCAGGAGATGTTGAAAAATTTATCCTTTTATTGAAATGTAATACATTCCAACTAATGAACACAAATTTTCTTATTACTTAAATTCACTAGACAAAGGAAGAACCATGTTGCAGACACTTGGATATATTCTGCATTCACCAGCAAAGCAAATAAGCCACAGTAATTATAGAGATGCCATGAACACATGATTACAAATTACAAAACCTTCTAATATGCAAGTATTTATTTGAAACATTTCAATGAAGAACTCTTTAGATAGGTGGTGATAAACATTCCAGTTTTCAAATTACACAAAGCTAACTAAACGGGTAAGCTTTTCTTTTTTACCCTGTCCAGGTCCTTTTAATTTTAAATAGATTAGAAGGAAAAAAAGAAAGAGGAATATGCATAAGTTAAACATATTTTCAGGGAGAGAGCAGGAACTTAAGGGACCTTTAGTTCACATGTTATGTATTTCTCCAATTATTACATTTTCGGTACCAAGGATGCATATTATTATTATTATTATTTTAGATGGAGTCTCGCTGTGTCGCCCAGGCTGGAGTGCAGTGGCGAGATCTAGGCTCACTGCAAGCTCTGCCTCCCGGGTTCACACCATTCTCCTGCCTCAGCCTCCCAAGTAGCTG
This sequence comes from Pan paniscus, assembly GCF_029289425.2. NCBI lineage: Eukaryota > Metazoa > Chordata > Mammalia > Primates > Hominidae > Pan > Pan paniscus. Next base: position 13,189,857 of record NC_073253.2, read on the forward strand.
GGACTACAGGCGCCCACCACCACACCTGGCTAATTTTTTGTATTTTTAGTAGAGATGGGGTTTCACTGCTAGCCAGGATGGCCTCGATCTCCTGACCTCGCGATCTGCCCGCCTCGGCCTCCCAAAGTGCTAGGATTACAGGCGTGAGCCACCGTGCCCAGCCAGGATGCATTATTTTTAATTTTGAAAAAAAGTAATTATAAAAAGATAAATAAAACAAAGTATTTTCATTTGCTTTTGTAATCAATAATTAAAACTTTGATATCAAAAGCTGTGCATAACTTTTTACATAATCCAGTCTAAGTTCTCCTACATGGAGAATCATTTATAATGCATGCTTGTAAGTCACTCATATATCATTTGATGAGTTTTATAAACAGTACTGACTTTCTGTGGAGGTAGTCCATTGTTAGGCATGTCTCCTACTTTTAACATATTTTCCAGTGTGTTGCCTAAATATGCTTCTCATTGATTTTAAGTTTTATCCTTCCCTAGGACTAACCTTCAAGTTCATATTGAGAGACATCATGGGAAAATTAATAAACATCATTTTCCCTGAATAAATTTATTTCCATGTTTGATTTATTAGTTGCGTTTAATTATATACCCCGTTATCATTCTGGATTTCTTCCAATATAGTTTATAAACATCTATTATAAGATACATTACTTCAAATTTTATAAAATACTCTAGTTGTGATTTGACAAGTAGGGTATTCTTCAATTTTCATGTATAAAAATGTCTCTTTTTCTGTAAGTAATTACAAGACTAATAAGAGCAAATGCTGTGAAGTAATTGAAAATATCATCTCTGTCTGTAATACTGTATTCTGTTAGCAGTTGATTGTTTTGGAGGCAACTATTGAAAAGAAGATGCATCTGTTACCTTCAATCTCGCTCAAGATCTGACTTTGAACATTTTAATATATCTTTGTCTTTTAAGGGGAAGAAAGCATTTATTAGTGGAGATGGATACTTTACAACAGGAGGAAATGAATATAGGCTAATTGTAATCAAGGATATCTGATTAGAAGAGAAAGGGTCATTTTTTTATCAAATAAATTTTCATATTTTTCTAAAATGTCAATCAAATCAGTGCATGTTCACTAGTGGAAGCAAGAAATCTATAAAGTAAATGTCATTGTTAAAGTATTCAGTACAAAGTCTGGAATGTAGTAAGTGGCTCAAAATGGGGTTAACTATGTATGACGCAAGGGTTTTGTGTCTGGGTTCCAGAGATTGCCCTAAGGTGTTCATAGATAGAATTTTGGATAACTTTACATTAAAACAGAAAAAAAATACAGTTTAATTTTCATTAATTTCTAACTGAATTTTAGCATTTAAGTTGAAATGCAAGTGAGAACTCACATTAGTATCAGTATTAACTATTAATTGCCACCAGTAGAATCACAGAATCACGTGATTTATTGTATCTCAAAATATCATGTATGCACACCACTCCTTTTAAAATGTAGTACTTTGTTTCAGCGCGATAATAAAGTAGTACAGATCTCTATACAGCCCAATTTAAAAAGTAATATTTTGATAACTGTGAAACTGGTTTCCTTGAAACACTACATGTAATTTTTTAAATTTTGTGCATTTATTTGAGTAAGGTCCATGGCTTCACTAGACTTTAGAGTACCAACACCACATAAAGTTTAAAAATCCTTCTTGTGGGCTGGACGTGGTGGCTCACGCCTGTAATCCCAGCACTTTGGGAAGCTGAGGCAGGCAGATCACGAGGTCAGGAGATCAAGACCATCCTGGCTAACACTGTGAAACCCTGTCTCCACTAAAAAAAAAACGAAGAATTAGCCGGGCGTGGTGGCAGGCGCCTCTGGTCCCAGCTACTCGGGAGGCTGAGGCAGGAGAATGGCGTGAACCCGGGAGGCGGAGCTTGCATTGAGATGGCGAGACTGCACTCCAGCCTGGGCAGCAGACCGAGACTCCGTCGCAAAAAAATGAAAAAAAAAAATCCTTCTTGTGAAGTATTTAGCACCCAGTATACAACCAATAAATATAGGTCCAAATCCTACATATCACCTAATACTTAGTCAAAATGTCGTATTTTCCGTAATACTTACTCTGACGCAAATTTCTCTCCTTGGAACTTCAAAATATTTTAGAAAGAGTGATAGAGAGAAGAATGCCTAATATCTACTCGCAATCTTAAAAAGACAAAAAAAGACTTTATTTTTTAGAAAAGTTTTTGGTTCACAGCAAAATTGAGCAGAAAATACAGAATTTCCCATATACGCCCTGCCCCCACTCAAGCACAATCTCCTCCACTGTCAGCTTCCCTCACTAGAATGGTGCATGTGTTACAATCTATGAACCCAAATTGACACATCACCCAAAGCCCATAGTTTAGGGTAGGGTTTACTCTTTGTGTTGTGCATACTCTGAGTTTTGACAAAGGTATAGTAATGTCTACTCACTATTACAGTATCACAGAGAATAATTTTACTGCCCTAAAAATCCTCCGTGCTCCACCTTTCCATCCCTCCCTCCCATCTAAACCCTGAAAAATCTTGATCTTTTTAATGTCTGTATAGTTTTGCCTTTTCCAGAATGTCCTATGTTGGAATCATACAGTATGTAGCGTTTCCAGATTAGCTTCTTTTATTTAGTAATATACATCTAAGATTCTTCCATGTCTACTCATGGTTTGATAGCTCATGTCTTTTTAGTGATTAATAATATTTCATTGTCTGGATGTACTACAGTTTATCCACTTGCTTACTAAAGGACACGCTCGTTGCTTCTAACTTTTGGCAAGTATAAATGAAGCTTACACACACATCTGTATGCAGCTTTTTGTGTAGACATAATTTTTCAGTTCCTTTGGGAAATACCAGCTAGTATTATTGGTGGATCATATTACAAGAGTCCATTTAGTTTTGTAATAAAACACTAAGGCATTTTCCAAAGTAATTGCACTATTTTGCATTCCCATCAACAATGCATGAGAGTTTCTTTGGTTCTACATTCTCACCAGCCCTTTCTACTGTCAGTGTTTTGAATTTTGGCCGTTCTGGTAGGTGGAATTCAATCTCATCATTGTTTGAATTTACAGTTCCCTCATGGCATATCATGTTGAGCATTTTTTTTTTACAATCTATCTCCTTTTATTGTGCTATGCTTTATTGCACTTCTTAGATATTGCATTTTTACTTTAAGTTCTGGGGTACATGTGCAGATGTGCAGGTATGTTACATAGTTAACACATGCCATGGCGGTTTGCTGCACCTATCAACTCATCACCTAGGTATTAAGCCTGGTGTGCATTAGCTGTTTTTTCTGATGCTTTTCTTTCCCCCACCCTCCCTTGACAGGCCCCAGTGTGTGTTGTTCCCCTCCCTGTGTCCAACATGGGTTCTCATTGTTCAGTTCTTATTTGTAAGTAAGAACATGCTGTGTTTGGTTTTCTGTTCCTGTGTTTGTTAGTTTGCTGAGGATAATGGCTTCTAGCTTCATCCATGTCCCTGCAAAGGACATGATCTTGTTCCTTTTTATGGCTACGTAGTACTCCATGGTGGATATGTATCACATTTTCTTTCTCTAGTCTATCATTGATGAGCATTTGGGTTGATTCCATGTCTTTGCTATTGTGAAAAGTGCTTCAATGAACATATGTCTAATAGAATGATTTATATTCCTTTGGGTATACACCCAGTATTGGGATTGCTGGGTCAAATGGTATTTCTAGTTCTAAATCTTTGAGGAATTACCACACTGTCTTCCACAATGGATGAACTAATTTACATTTCCAGTAACAGAGTAAAAGTGTTCCTATCTCTCCGCAACCTCGCCAGCATCTTGTTGTTTTTTGACATTTTAATAATCACCATTCTGACTGGCATGAGATGGTAACTCATTGTGGTTTTGACTTGTATTTCTCTAATGATCAGTGACATTGATCTTTTTTTTCGTATGTTTGTTAGCTGCATTTATGTCTTCTTTTGACAAGTGTCTGTTTTCATATGCTTATTTGTCATCTGTAAATCTTCTTTGATGGGTGCACGTTCAGGTCTTTGCTTATTTTTAAATTGAGTGTTCATTTTCTTATTGTTGAGTTTTAAGCATTCTTTGTATATTTTGAATGAGTCCTTTATAAGATATGTCTTTTGCAAGTATCTTCTCCCAGTGTGTGGCTTCTCATCTCATTCTCTTGACGGTGTTTTCCAAAGAGCAGTTTTTATTTCTAATTAAGTAGAGCTTATCAGCCACTTCTTCCATGGACCATGCCTTTGGTGTTCTATCTAAAAAGTCATTGCCAAACACAGGATCATCTAGATTGTTTTTCTATGTTATCTTTTAAAAGTTTTATGGTTTTGCATTTAGGTTTTGATCCATTTTGAGTTCATTTTTATGCAGGCTTTCAGCCTTTTTGAAATAGTTGCTATACTTTTTCTTTCTGCCAATCACATTTTTCAGCAAGTTTTGAATACCTAATAAATGTACTAGTAGGTAAATTAAAATATACCAGTATGTGTATATTTTGCATCTCCTTTACACTCTCTTGTTTCTGCTTCTCCATTATTAAAACCCACATTGAGTGTGATTTGAAAGGGGCAAGAGGTTGTGAGCAGAGAATGAGAGAATGCTCACTTAGTACAGCTCTATGTTATTCCTGTGAGATGCATCCCAGAAATATCCAGAAAAGGCTGTCAATTTTTTTTTTTTTTCAAGACTGAGTCTCGCTCTGTCACCCAGGCTGGAGTGCAGTGGCATGATCTTGGCTCACTGCAACCTCTGCCTCCCAGATTCAAGCAATTCTCCTGCCTTAGCCTCCCGATTAGCTGTGATTACAGGCATGCACCACCACGGCTAGATAATTTTTTTTATTTTTAGTAGAGATGGGTTTCACCATGTTGGCCTGGTTGGTCTTGAATTCCTGACCTCAAATGATCCACTTGCCTTGGCCTCCCAAAGTGCTGGGATTACAGTCGTGAGCCACCGTGCCCAGCCTTGTCAAATTTAAACATGGACTCTATTATTGTGTGAATGTGGCTAAATCTAGTTGGTCAGAATTAACTTTTTTGTCTTTTCGATTGCATTTTTAAATAACAAGCCAAAAAGGCTTTCAGTGCTTCTAGACTACTGCCATATATAAACACTTAAAAGAAAAGCAGGTTGAAGTAGATACAGTGAATATTTTCCTGGATACATCAGATTTAAGTGACAGAGATTCATTGATAAGAATAATTTGAAAGAAACACTGTTAATTTATCATGAGCGATTGATTCTCCTACCTGATGCACAGTTTCACACAGTTACACACACCCACATATTTGGGTTTAAATAATAAATGTGCCCCAAACCTATAGTCCTTTTAGCATATATTCCTGCACCTTATTGATCTTCACTGGTTTTCTTCTTCATACATCATATATTAAATAATTTCTTAGTTTCCTTGAATTTGGTATGTATATGTATTTTCCTTATACTTACTTTCCTGTCATTTCTATAAAAGAAGAGTAAGATACAGTTATTACTCTACCACTTTAAAACTGGAAGTTAATGATAGTGGAGCAATCTTTGTTATTTTAGAAACATGCACAAAATTTCCATAATCTTTGACTATCTTAATTGCATGTATTAGTAAGGTAATAGGTTTCCCATATATTTTAATAATATGTATTTAAATCAAGAGTTTATCCTCAAATATATAATCAAATTATAGTAGGGCAAAATATACCAGTGGTGGATTCTGTAGATTTTGTAGGTCTTGCTCTCCAAAATAAGTGCAAAACCTGAGGGGAAGAGCTTACTTAACCTGCTTGCAGCCAGCGGTATTCTCGACCACGTCTGCCATGATGGAAGAGAAAGTGTGTGCTGAATAAGGGAATACATTTGATCTCTAATCAGATCCATATTTAAGCACATCTCAAAAGAAAAAATCATAAAGTCAAATATGAAAAGGAAAAGATTTCACAAACAAGAATTGTAAGGTTTTGCTAATTTGTATTTGCCAAAAACAAAAACAAAACATAGGTAATATATATGGAAATTGATTCTGTGAGAGAAGAGGAAGGGAGAAAAATCTATATTCTGCTGAATTTATCACTGAGAATCCACACACCAGAGATTATAAATTAATTGTGCTTGCTTAATAAACTGTATATAGTATTATTTCTTAGGTTAGTTCTCTAAAATCTGGACTTAACATTTCACTCACTAAATCAAGTTAAAATGATAGAAATTCAGTGAAATAATATAGATAAAAGTATTAGAATAATGCATTAGAAGAACATCCAATGAAAACATTGCACATAACTAATTACTTGTAACTCACTTGCCCACCACCCATATCTTTCCAGTTTTAGGGTCCCAGAGTTACTTCTTTCAATGAAGAATTGAGGAGTACTTTGGGGAAGGGAGAACCAGTATATCTGAAAGGTTATCGTGGCAGTTATTCTGTTTTCAACTAGAAATTTGGTTTGGATATACTGGCTTTGAAATGGGCTCACTTATTTTAATGAGGATAATTGTAGTCTAGGGTGGAAGAGGTCAAGTTGCAACAGTGCCTGCCAGAGAAAACATGAATGATAATGGTCATTATGATAGGCACAAGGTCTAAACTGCTAATTAGAGCAACTTAACCCACAGTGGCCTTTGACAACAGCAAATACATTGTCGGGTCCTTGGAAGAAAATAAATGACCTGTCATACAGAGTCCTGCTTAATGACTATTAGACAATAAAGATATCTAGGTCTGGTGAATTAAAATCTAACTTGAGACTTGACTGTCCAAAATAAAGATTTATTGGATTTAAATAAACTCCTATACTTGCATCAGTTGCAAATCCCAGAGCTCATTGAATAAAAGTGAAGAAAAATTGCAGATGAATTTCATAATACATTACAAGAATGTGCCCAACTAAATTTCCCCAAGATTACCAGCAGCCAATACTCTATATTGGGCAACTATAAAGAAAAAAAGGAAAAAGTACAATTTTCATAGGAATTATTGGACACTGGGCCAATAATTAATAAGTTAATGCTCTTACCTGAAATCAAAATATTTTGATCAGGGTGGGCTTCTGAACATCAAGTAATAAAGTTTTTACTCACTTAAATCTTCTAGTGTCCCCAGTCAGTTCACAAATGCATTTTAAACTTATCTCCCTCCCTGGTTATAAGGTGTACACTGATAGCAGTAATATTCAGTACCAGACACCTAATCTAGGTCTATGAGAATTTGCTTGCCAGTATCTATTAAAAAAAAAAACCTGTTGAGGTTTTTTATCAAGACTACCATAAATCTATAGATCAATTTGAGGAAAATAGACATCTTGACAGCACTGTCTCCCAACCCATGACATGGCATTTTGTGTCATTTATGTTTATCTTTAGTTCCTCTCAGTAAATTTCAATGGTTTTGTATATACAGATCTTGCACATATTTTAATAAATGTATCCCTAAATATTTTGAGAATTTTTGCTCTAATATAATTGTATTTCTTTTTTCAATTATTTATTGTTGTTATATAACATTACATCTGATTCTTGTGTATTAACACCATGGTCTGCACTAGCTAGGATCATTAGTACAATGGTATATAGAAGAAATACGTATGGACATCCTTTCCTTTTTCAGATGCTGTTGGAAAAACATTTAGTCCTGAACTGTTTGTTTAAGCATAATTTTTGTTTGGTGTTGGCATAGATTTTCTTTATTTTAAGCCATTTTGAGTAAGTTCTAATATATCTCTATTTTTCTGAGATGTTTTATTATAAATTTGTATGAGAATATTTTTCTGAGTTAAGATATATGATCTTAATTATGTTAATACAATAAATTGAATTAATAACAAATATTAAACCAACCTTATATTTATGAAATAAATCTGTTTGGCAAGCTTTACTTTTCTCTTTCTTTAAAATGTGCCAACCACCATTGTAAATATGCATTTATATTGATAAAGCAACATATTTTTGTAAGTCTGAATTAACAAATGTGATAAAGTATAATAAATTAAAATGTTGGCAAATGTAGAAAATAAGTATACTTATTCTTCCAGAGTGCTAATTCTAGTCTGAAAAGAGTTAATTAATAATAACAATGCCAACTGATCCTTGAGCTTGTTTATTCAAAAAACAAACAAAATAACTCCACAGTGATTGGATTAAAGCAAGTGCTATACTCCTCCAAATTAGAGAAATGTAACCACTGTGGATATTTTAAACTCATTGAATGATACTTCATAATTATAAGCAATGGGATTTATATAAGAAGACAAAATTTAAGTGTCAACCCATTTATGCCTAGTGTTCCATTATTGGAACGCTAAGCTTCTGGGAGTTATTTATATCCTACTGCTGAAGGTCATCAACAAGGTCTGATTTTCCACACACAAAAAACTTGCAGCTTCTGACATAAATGGGTTAATAGAGTTCAAAAGACATACGTACCAATATATGATGTGCAAGATATTTTATTGCACACATAGGGAAAAAACAGAATGGTCTCAAACTCTTCAAAAAATCTATTATTTTTATTTTCTCATATTATACATAATATCTGGCCCATATGTTCACTAAGTATAAGAGACATATTTGAATGAGATGACTTAAAATGTAGACTTGTTGGTGTACCTGAAAATCACTTCGGATTTCACTTAAAGTACAGTTAAAATATTGTTTACTTTAATACAGAATAGTGTGACACATTGATTTAAATATTCTTTAGTATCAAATATGACCATAAACTTATTGATGGGAATTTTGGTCCAGGTGTCTGAATGCTGATTATTTTTCCACAGCACCTAATTTTATTTTTGTAGATATAAGAAATTATGCCCGAAGAACAAAAAGATCACGCTGGAAAACCTGTCAATACAATAGCAATGAGACCTAACATATATAAGAACTTTTAGAGGAAAGCCAATCAAACTTCCAAAAGATGAAACCCCAAACACCATATTCCCAAATATAGACATTCTGAAAGATCAAAATTTCTAGTTTAAAACCCTTAAAATCTCAATCCTGAAAGATCAAATTCTCAAAACTAAAATTCTGGAAAAATAATTTTTAAGGCTCTACATTTGTTTACATTCTTAAAGGCGATTTGCTGGAGAAACATATAAAAACATAGCAGAGCACTTCATAGGCCACTATACACAATAAAATAACATGCATATTTTTGCAAGGATAAACACTGTGTATATTAACAACTATGGGGAAGTCCATTCCCCATGTGTATATAGACCACGATACTGGTGATCAAACGGCTACACCTCTGCATACGTGTCTTCTTATCCTACAATGCACATAATTATTTTTAAACTATTTCATAATTTAGCTAGCTTCTTCAGGCAAAGGTAGCTTTAATTCATTAAAAGTTCCCGATATGTTAATCAGTTGGAAAGAATGCCAATGCAGGCAAATGGCACACTTTTAAACTGAAGTTTTCATTGTTGCCATATTGTATGGCCAATCCATTCACCTGAGTTTTTTTTGCCAAATGCACTGGGCTGAATGGAAAAAAAAAAAAAAAGAAACTTCATTGATACCACCTTGAAATTCACTTGGAAGCCTTCATTGCACCTGATTCTAAATCTGTCACTACAGTTTGGAGACTCCGCTGAAATTCATTTTTTTCTACATAAAAACAATAACAAAGTAATCTCTCCACCTAACATGATGCAACTATTTTGTGATTGTAATTTCTTGGATTTTAGACATTAGGAATTTTAGGCTTTAGGAATTTAGACTTTAGGAATTCAATCTTTTGGGATTTCAACATTCGGAAGTATGGCATTTGGAATTGTGTCTTTAGAGATTATGATCCAAACCCTTCTAAGAGAATCTAAATGCCAATCTAGAAAAGATAGCCAGTTAAAGACCAATTAAGAGAGAGGAAAACTTTCAAGGTAAACAAAAGTAGAATCTTTGAGTACTATTGGCATAGGCCATCACCTTCCAGAGCCACTAAACCCCAGAGCCTGTATTCATGCAGAGAGGGAAAGATAGATTACACACAGAGAAACTGAATTTGCTAATCTAAACTCAGTCCACAATATGAAACATATTTCTATGCTGAATTCTGCTGTTAGGGGTTAAATTGTTTCCCCAAAAAGATGTTGAAGTTGTAACCCTAGTACCTGTAAATCAACCTTACTGCAAATAGTCTTTGCAGATGTTGAAATTAAAATGAGTCCATTAGGGTGGACCCTAATCCAATATCACTGGTGTACTCATAAAAGGGGAAAATTTGGAGATAGGGATAGACAAAATGTGAAGATCCGGAAGGAATACCATATGGGATCCAAGAAATGCCCAAGGTTACCGGAAGCTAAGGGAGAACAGAATATTCCTCGCAACCTTTAGAAAAACAAAAAAACAAAAAAAACCTCTATTGGCACCTCAATTTCCATAACCATAAAACAATAAATTTCTTTTGAAGCCACCCTGTCTGTGGTACTACACTGCAGCAGCCCCAGGAAACTAACATATCTGAGATAAAAAATTGGGAAGTAGCAGCTTAAAATGTTTTTTAGCCACAAGTAACAGAATATCTGAATGCTAATGGCTTACATTTATTTTGCTCACTTAAAAATATGTTTTGGAGACCAGCAGCAACTAAACGTTGTGCAGCAACTCACTGAAGAAATCAGTATTCAAGACACTTCTAGCATTAAACTCTACCATTCTCAGTGTTGAGACAGTCGCCTGCCTCATGGTGAGAATGACTTACTGTTGATCAGGCTACCATGCAAGATGAAGAGGATATCAAAATAAACCACATTCGTCTCTTTTATCTACAAAATAGTAAAATGCATATTATGACCCATTGCCTATAGCTCTGTTATATTGCTTCACTGCCTACTAAGGAGCATGAGAAAGCACTTATTTAGGTATTTTAGTCTCTACAGTGGAGGCAGACCAAAGAGAAATTGCTGGGGAATAGCATTTAGATATCAAACCTCAGTATCTGCCAAATGGGCTTATGCAGTGGTTATGTATTTTGAGTGTTAATGTTGGGCCATTCACAGAGCACTTAGAGCTTAGGCCATCATTTCTGGGGACAGCAACATCCAGAATCCAATGACAAAAAAAAAAAAGAAAGAAAGAAAGAAAGAAAAAAGGAAACATTGAGCCCAGATTGGCACACCCCATGAGATGGATAAGTCACGATACATAAAGTGTCCGTCAACCACTTTGAGTTTTTTCAGATTCCTCCTTTGCTTTTCACACATCTGCACTTCCCTGGGAAATTGTGTTTTGCATGGCTATCTGTTAGCAACATAAGAAAGGCATCTGATTAACAAACACTAATTTGTTCTACAGATGCTTCTTATATGAACAACCTCACTCCAGGTGTCTTCTCTGTAAGGTGAGGAAGAGCAAGAATTTATTAATATTTGCCAAGCAGTAGAAATAAAAATGTCACCCACCAAGATGTTTCCTTGCCAAATAAAACATGGTCGTTATTATTCATTGATATAATATTAAAATATATTATTCATTCAACATCATTTTTTAATTCGTATATTTACCTTTACTTATTTTTACATTTAACTTTGCTTAATGAGAGGTAGCTGTTACAAATATATGTAACACTAGAGAATTCTTATCAAATATCTACAACATTTATTATATTGGTAGTTAATTAATTCTTCCATTAGTCTACTAAAATAATAGTATCCCTGAATTCTCACTTTATGAAGAGCTAAGAAATTATTTTAAAATATACATATTCAATAATAAAGTATGATGTGATGAAATAACAATAAGATTTACTTCCTGATTGATGTTTTGCAAATGGACAGAGAAGATAATCTGGAATGTGAAAAATTGAGAAAATGCAATACCAGGTTTTAATTCATTTCTATGACTTTAAAATAAATTCAGACGAACAAGAAAATATGTATACAAAATGCCTTCCATGTAGTCAAGTTATACTGTTATGTCTAAAACATCACATTGAGGATATCACAATATTGTGATATCCAGCTTGCTCCTGTCCCTGGCAGCAGGAGGGAGAAGTGGCCAAGGAAAACAGGTGCACCTCTCAACTGAGTCAGCCAGTTTTAAAGAAGTTCTCTAAAATTCCCAAGCAATGCCACATGTTACTAGGCACTGCTAGTTGCAAATAGCTTAGAAAATAGTCTTCAAGTTTTGTAAAACAGTGTTCTGAATATATTTAGGGTTCTGTTACCAAAGAAAGAATGAGAAAATAGCTACAGGGACCACGTTATACTCACTATTAGAAAAGGCAAGCAGGGTAGGAGGAGATGTGTATTTATGGAATAGTAGTTTTGTTGAAATCTTCAGGGGCATTACAGAGAAAAGTACTCACTATGATATATGCTTTGAAATAGTTAAAACAAGCGTAGTATATAAGACCATCAGACTCGACTGTGCAGATATGAGGGACTAAGAAAACAGACTTTGGCTCATACTGTGGAACTTCATGATGGAGATTCCAGAAAACAAGATTACTGTGGAAACATATCGAAGGTGGTTAAGTATGATTGATCATAAGGTACGTAATTAGACCAAATGTCTATTCCAATCCCTTATGTTTATTATTTTATTACATACTATATAACACAAGATTCATGTGGGGTTTAAGGGTAGTAGAAGGGCAATTTTGTGATCACTGAGTCTTCTTATTGAAACATATCAGTAAATGTTGACTGAGTTTTAAAAAAATAACCTTTTATAGTACTTTATAGAATAATTCATGTTTTACATGGAAATAGAAGAAATGTAATAGTGGCCAGTGAAATTATATCACAAGTAAGATACATCATTCTAACAACTTGTTTTCTACTTTTTTATACAAACTCCTCCACCTCTAAGTATTTTTATTATTTTATTAAAATACTCTACATCATATAAAACATTACTACTATTTTATATTTATAAATTTTATTTACATGGCTTTGGTATTTATTTTTCAGAAAATGGATACCACATAAACTGTTCCTGAAGTTTACATTATGTGTTGAGACATGGATTCAGTCAATAAGCATGTCTTGTGCATTTTAATTTTTCAAGGTCCTACATCAATGCTGTAAAATATGTCCATCCCATATGTGATCATCCTTACCAGAACATTCATGATTATTCTAAAAGCAGGCACTATCTATAAAACTGTCTCATTGTAGACTTATCAAACTTCACAATATACCTTCTACAATAACAAATAATATTCTAATGATTTCAAAATATATATATTTCAGGAAATGAGAACATGTATCATTATGAATAATTTAAATAACTTTTAATGTATCAACAATGTTTGAAAACATCAAATGTAGCTCTGAAAAGCAAAAATAAATTGAACTAATTTTTTTCAAAGTTAGATTTTATAATGTAAAATTTCATACATATTAGTGGTAAGAAGCATGTATGATAGTGGTTTGGAAATCGTCTATTTCACCTCTGTGTTTGTTATGAAACTGTATTTGATGATATCTTTACTAGTTCTACTATGGATTCCTTCCTCTGAAATTGAACAATGCCTTCTTTTCCATACAACTGAACATGCTTTTAATTTTCGTATTTCTAACTGTTACTTTTTTACAACCATCGCCCAATGTACTACATTTTATCGTTATTTCCTTTGCTTCAACTTGCTTCTTTCATTGGAATTTTATTGTTTGCTTGTTTTTTAACCATTGGAATTTTATTGTTTGCTTGTTTTTTAACCTATGGACTCACACATAAAGAGTTATGTATTTTATTGAATTTATGTTTGGAGTGGCTAAAAGACTATCAGCAATTCTAAAGAAATAATCATTTGGAGTATATGATGACATATAACTTTTGCATAAGAAAGAAGAAATTCTGCCTACTCTACCATTTCCATCATCATGCATATCAAAGAAAAATTTGCTCTATAAGTTTTCAAAGATAAATGGCTGTTTACATGAGCCACAAAATCTAGGAGAAATAAATATTGATCCCAAGTTAAAACTAAGCCAACAATATAATATAGAAAGCTACTTTTATATGAAATTCACAGTAAGACATTTTACAAAATATTCCTCTATTTCCAGGATTTTATCTAATCATGTCCCCTGTGGACATAGTGATATATAATGTGACTCCTTCTTCAAAGCTTGGAAACAATAACAGGTTTTCTTTCTTATTCTCTGCCATAAATACTAAAATGAAATACAACTTGTAGTTCTAATGTATTCCCCATTTATTTTGAAGTAGAAAACATGTTAAAATATATCAATCAACTCTGATCATATTGTGCCAGGTTTTCCTTATCCTAAATTACAGGAGTTTATCTTTTTGCTAAAACTCTACCAAAAAAATTAATGTCATTCTATACTAAAAAATTGAATTATAATAATGATTTAGAATATTATAAGAATCCAACAAACATTTGACAATAAGGTGGTATCAAATTTTTCTCTGAATTTAATGGGAATTTTTTTAAACATCAAAAACTTCTGTCCTACTGTGTACCCTGCAAAATGGGCCGCAGTGAGAAAATACATCTGTAAAGTATGAGTCATGTAAAACCAGTTAAGATTACAACCTCGATGTATTCATACTTGAAACACAGTTTTAACAATATATAACTTCAGAGACACCTGAGAGTAAATTAACATGTAATTCAAAAAGAGTAGATGTTATACGCCCATTAAAAATATCCTGAGGAGTTATTATATTCAAAGATAAAAATACACATCAATGTCCTTAGAAATGACAAAAGTAATAATTCTAAATGAACTGATTTGTATTAGTCAATTTTCACAATGATGTAAAGAACTGCCTGGGACTGAGTAATTTATAAAGGAAAGAGGTTTAATTGATTAACAGTTCCGCATGGCTGGGGAGGCCTCAGAAAACTTACAGTCATGGTGGAAGGTGAAGAGGAAGCAGAAGAAGAATTGAATACAGGAGGAACTGCCACACATTTATAAAACCATCAAATCTCATGATAACTCTATCACTGTGATGAGAACAGCATGGAGGAAACTATCCCCGTGATTTAATTACCTCCACCTGGTCTCTCCCTTGACACATGGGGATTATGGGGATTACAATTCAAGATGAGATTTTGGGGGGGGACACAGCCAAACCATGTCACAATTCAAAACATTTTAAATAATTTAAAAATTCAAACCATATTGCCAGGCTCAATGGTAACAGCAGAAATATTTCAGATTTCAGGTAACATGGTTTATATTACTCTCTCAAACAAAGTGATAAAAACAATAGTATTCTAATGGGGAACAGCTGTTAAAGACACCCAGCTTAAAATCTAAATTGTCTCCATTTTCCATTTTTTCAAGGGTAATATCTGTGTTGTGATTATATTTCACTAAATTCAAGAATGCCATGTAACTGTTCCTTTTCTACTAGTTTTGCTTATTTACCATTTTATTCTACACCAATAAAGGAGTCTATCTGAAGAGAGCTAAAATTGATAGTTGTTGAGATAATATAATGCAACATTTGTTATTGATAAGCTGAAAGTAGGCCTTCCTGGGTTCCTCTTCCATAGGAGTTTATTGTACCTCCTTTTTCATTTCTGCATAATTGTTCTTTGTTACAACTACATTAGAGACTTCATATAGACAGTTGTTATGGGCTGAATTGTGTCCCTCCAAAATTTGCATCTTGAAGTGCTAATGCCAGTAACTAAAAATATTATTGCTTTTGGAGCTGAGGCCTTTAAAGAGGCCAACTCTATAAAATAATATTATTATGGTGGGCCTTAATCTAATATGGCAGATGTCCTTAGAAGAAGAAGAAATTAGGACACAGACAAACACAGATGGAAGACAGTATGAAGATGCAATGAAAAGACGGTCATCTATAAGCCAAGGGAAGAGGCCTCAAAAGCAACAACCTTGCATACACCTTAAACTTGGATACCAAGCCTTCAAAACTGTGAGAAAATTACCTCTGTCATTTAATCCACACAGTTTGTGGTATTTTATTATGACAGCTCAAGTAAACAAATACAACATTGTGTATTTTATAGTTTAAATATCAACCAAAAAAATGTGTCTGTAAAACTCTATCCACATATAATTTTAATATAACTTGTATTTAATAAAATATAAGTAACCTTATATATACTTAATATATGTACTTATTTTCTCATCCAATACCAGATGTATTTCAAATGTAAGGTAAGATTGTGCATTCATTGTAAATTATATAATATATAATACCCATATAGAGGCTATGACAGCACCTGTAATCAATCACATTACTATATCTACCTAGAAACATATAAATATTCACACTAAATGGGATTGAAGAATATTAATCCTTATCAGTATAAGTGTTCAGTGACAGTAACAAAATCTTTTGGGTTTTCAAAGCTTTGGGAGGGTTCTCAAAATTCAGATTGTTAAGCTGGCTGTGGGAAAATCACTGCAGGAATCTGGTATTGGTCAGCACCTTCCTGAATAGGAAGTATTCAAGATTTAAACCCTATCTGTCATGAAAAACATGACATTCTCTGCACTACGCTATCATCCATTTGTCATCTCACCACGGTGCCTAGTTCATTGCCAGCTCTTGATCTTCCTTAAAACCAATACTGGACAGAGCCTTTGTTGAATAAAAATGAATGTACTAATTTTACAGAATTCTTGTGTTAAATTTACCAAAATTGAGGCCTTAAAGAACCACATATTTGTAACCCAAGATATGTGATCCACACTTTTCTTTGGAAGATGAATATCTGGTAAGACATGGAGAGGTGGTTTCTGTCATAGTGGGGTGACAGGGGATTCCTGGTCAACTGAGGGTCTTTAGTGTAAGATTTCTAAAAGTGTGTACTAGTAGCAAGTTGTTTTATAAATTTCTAAACAACATAATCATCAAGTTTGTAAAACCTATCTAACCCATCGGAGTTTTTTGCAGAATTCTATCAACATTCCATGAGTCACTAGAGTTGCCAATATCACTTATTAGGACGTGACACTGTAGTTATTTTTTTTTCCTACTAGCTTCCATATAAATCTACCCAATGCTAAAACTCAGGCATATTTCTGTTCTGCAAAAGTGTATTTCAACTGAAAGGAGATAATGAAGTGAGGAGAGGGAAGGCGTGGCACGACATTCTGTAACTTGAGAGATGAGGAAATTGCATCTCAAAATACCTTGCTCTATCTCTCAAAATAAATCTAAGAACACACTGCTAAACATTTTTATCAAGATAGAGAAACCATTATTACTAGTCATTCCATGTCCATTTCTATGTGCACTACATATACTACATTTTATAACCTTTCATATCCAAAGTATTTTGTGAACCTATACAAGAGAAAGCTATCTACAGGAAAATAAACTCTGAAAAACAATTAATTGTAAACTGCATCCTAATTTCAGATATGTTAAAATGTAAATAGATAAGCATCTGATTTTAATAATTTAATTGAAAAAGTTATGCTTTTATGATAAACATACGGTTTGGGACATATCTAATAAATGAATCTGACAGAAAACCCAATTTTATTCCTATATCTTGACTCAGAAATTAATCTTATTTCAGACCTCTAAGATCTTTTTCATTCCATAGGAGAAGTCAAGAACTATATCCCCCAAACTTGTCTCTTCATAGTGCCCCAGGTTGGAGTTTGCCAGTGAGAATCACTGACATGGGATGTACACAAGAGAAAGAAATGGAAGCGTCCAATATAATGTGTCCAGAAAGGATCAGCAAAGGACAGATGGGTTGTCACTGGTCATCAGATTTAGCAGAAGAAACAATAAAATAGGTGGATCTACACAATATGCTTAATCATTAAATTATATTGTAAATAGAAAACATAAGGCACATAATATAATCTATAACATAAAATAATATATGTAAACTGAAAATAACTCCATATGCAAACTAACTCCATTTGGGAAAAGCAGGTACGTTACAAAGAAAAATAAAACTATACTTCTACTTTATACCACATAAAAATAAGTACATCCCAATCTTTGTACAACATTTAGTGTTTTTCCAGTAGGGAAGCTATTTGCATTTTATATGACAAATGATTAACTTCTCTAACAAATAAGGGGACTCTATAAGTTAAGGGAAAATTATTCAAAACTTAATATAAAAATGAGCCGGAAAAAAACAGGTGTAGAGAGAATTAACAGAGAAGGAAATATGAAGGGCTCAAAGTACTCTAAAATATTTTGAACCATAAAAAGATATATCATTTTTTAAAAAAGAAAATAACATTGTTTCCTTTTTTCTTTTTAACACAACCCAGAAGAATCTTTTTTAAAAAATCAACATTCGATTGAAAGACACCAATGACCTTTTGCTCATGTTAAAGTTATTGATGGTTTCTCCTGACACAAGAAATGATCTCTAGAAAGAGTCACCACGTTTTTTTCTACAAAGGTGCAGAGAGTAAATATTTCAGGATTTTCCAGCCATCCAGTCTCTGTGGCAACTACACAACTGTGCTGTTGTAGTGTGAAGGAAGCTGTAGACAATACAGAAATAAATGGGCATGGTTGTTTTCCAATAAAATGTTATTTATCAAAAAACAGGTGGCAGGTGACATTTGGTCCATGAACTATACTTTGCTGACCCCTGATCTATAGAGCATTTTCCTATAACATATTGCTAAATGACATGTTAAAGTTATGCCTACATTGGGCCACCAAGCAGCTGCATATGGTACATTTAAATATTCATGACACCCTTTTGAAATCCCTCATGAGAATTCTGTATATCTCTGCTTAAAACATTAAAAAAAATCTCACTGATCACACTGAATATGTGAGTAAATAATTTCAGTCATATAATCGGACTTACATTATCATGGGAATTATTTTATATGAAAAAAGGCACAATCGGGTTTGAATTAAATTAACTAAACATATCCAGTTCTTAGAATTTTATTGTATTATTAATTTCATTAATTATGACCAAATCTCATATATTTTACTTGCTATTTTTCAGCCTTTTATAACATTCCTTCAATCTACAGCCTAACTTCTTTTTAACTTTCTAAATTTCCAATTATGTTTCAAAAATTATATTTCATTTATATTTTTAAGGAGAGAAGCGTAATTTGACTCTGACTTTTTACTGGGAAAATGCTACTCACTATATGCTGAATCAAAAGTCCACATTTCAGACAGAATTTTTGAACAAAGGCCTGTTGAGAAAGAATACTCTTTGAGGGAGAATGACTGTCAAATTCATTTGCATTCTGAGTGTGGTTCAGGAAGTGAGGCAACGTGACCTAGAGTATGTGAATAATAGACATTCCAGTGATCCAAAAATCCAATGAATTAAAGTTTTGTTTTTTTTTTTTTTTCTTTTCGAGACAGAGTCTCGCTCTGTTGCCCAGGCTGGAGTGCAGTGGCGCCATCTCAGCTCATTGCAAGCTCCGCCTCCCGGGTTCAC
This sequence comes from Pan paniscus, assembly GCF_029289425.2. NCBI lineage: Eukaryota > Metazoa > Chordata > Mammalia > Primates > Hominidae > Pan > Pan paniscus. The sequence goes on from NC_073253.2 coordinate 13,209,216, forward strand.
GCCATTCTCCTGCCTCAGCGTCCTGAGTAGCTGGGACTACAGGCGCCCACCACCACGCCCGGCTAATTTTTTGTATTTTTAGTAGAGACAAGGTTTCACCATGTTAGCCAGGATGGTCTCGATCTCCTGACCTCGTGATCCGCCCGCCTCGGCCTCCCTAAGTGCTGGGATTACAGGCGTGAGCCACCGCGTCCGACCATGAATTAAAGTTTTAAGTGATAAAGCAGAGACTCATTGAGCTTAACCCACACTAAGCCAGGGATATGTGCTTTTTAATATCTATATTCAGATCCAAAGTTCTTTAATGTATATTTTACACTATTTTTCACAATAATCCTGTGAGTTAGTCAAAGCAGCACTATTTTTCTATTTTTAAGAGATCATATTCATATTTACAGAACTTGAAAATCACAGGGCCAGCAAGTAGCAAAGCTGAAATATAAACTCACACATTCTGCAAAATTTCACTGGTGATGTTATGATTTGAGTCCACCACAATTCTTATCTGCTTCTTTACTGGCCTGGATAAATTTTGGAACATTTTCAGAATTATCTAATTGATATTAAAATAATTTTTATTATTTTTAAAGAATATTATATCTCATGTTAACTTTCAGTTTAGAAGCCATCTCTTTACAATTGGGAGGAATAAGGGCAGCTCATTTGCTCACTCAGCTTCCAAAGCAATATCCATGAACTTAAATATATCATCCAAGTATCTGTATCGAGTTGAAGTAAAATAATTTTTGCACAAAGTGTCAGCTCCAGGATCTAACATATATTAAGTTAAATAACATGTCTCATCCTTCATAACAAAGTCTATATAGCTTCCAACAAAAACTCCTATAAAGATATGGAAAGAATTGTCAATGCTATGGAAGAGAACCTTGGGAGAGAAAACATCATGAAAGTCTGGGAGGATTATACTATCGAAGATGCCATCATTGTTATAGAAAAAGGTGGGAAAGCCATCAAGCCCTAAAGAGTAAATTCCTGCTGTAGAAAACTGTCCAGATAATGTGCCTGACTTGACAGGATTTGCTCTAGAGCCAATCAATAAATTATGAAAGAGATTGTGGATATGGCAAAAAGGTGGGGGTGAAGGGTTTTGAGATACGGATCTTGAGTAAATTCAAAAGGTAATAGACACTACGCTAGACAAATTAACAGGAGGCAACTAGATGGAGATAAGTGCTTCAGAACCAGCGCCAGGTGATAAGGAAGGAGACAGAGGAAACAGTGGCAGAAAAAGAATTGTCTTTAGACAATGTGGTAGAAGAGTTCCGATTATTCAAGACAGCTTCTGGCCTCTTTTATGACATGTACCCTTCTATGATATGGGTACTGAAACTGAAAGCAAATGGTGGAAGAAGGATTGGTATCATACAGAAACACTTTTAGAGAAATGAAAAGGTCAGAAAGAAATTACAACGTACTTCCTCAATGTTACACTGAGTATGGCTGTCTTTCCTGCCTGCCCTTCCACGTTTTCCACCTGTGCTACCCTTGAGAGAGCAAGACCAGCCCCTCCTCTCCCTCCTCCTTCTCAGTCTACTCAACATGAAGATGATGAGGACGAAGGCCTTTATGATGATCCACTTCCACTTAATGAATAATAAATATATTTTCTCTCCTTATGGTTTTTAAAATAACATTTTCTTTTCTCTAGCTTACTTTACTGTAGTAATAACAATTTATAATACATAAAACATACAAATATGTGTTAATTTACTGTGTTAACAGTAAGGCTTCTGATCAGCAGTAGTCTATTAATCATTAAGTTTGGGAGAGTCAAAAGTTATATGTGGATTTTCCACTGTGCAGGGGGTCAACGACCCTTACTCCCATGTTGTTCAAGAGTCAAATATATTTTCCATAATTCATATACTTTTAAACGTTAACAATCCATTTCAACTATAAAAATAACACCATGATATTTTTCTGTGTCTTCAGTGAAAAGTTGAAGTGATGTAAGGAGAATAATAAAGAACTCAGAAGACAATTATACAGCTGATGTCAACGCTGAGCACTGCTTCTCCTATCAATGATTTCCAACTGCTTTGTGAGTTCTAGGGATCTGGTCAACCCTTCCAGCCTCCTTCACTGGATGAGGATGAGAACGAGTAACAGGACTGTAGGTTTCTGGGCTGTACTCCACCCAGTTCAATCTAGCAAGATTCTGAATATAATTTTGTTTGAAGGAAAATTTGAACCCCACCTTCCCAAAAATGTAATGTTTTATCTTCTACAGATCTGGCATAGTCAGTGGCAAACAGAATTGGTCCCTATCTCTGTGACTCTGTAAATAAATGCCATTTTTATTCCATTCTGTTGGCCTGTTTCCCATAAATTTAAAAGAACATAACAGCAACTTGCTGATTGTATTGATTTTACAACCTTGAAGGTGTTTTTAATCTGGGGAAAAGTAAACCATTATTAACAAGTTGTCAC